>NC_032012.1:20623532-20807501 GCF_001865875.1 Lupinus angustifolius
AACACCTCAAGCCCATAGGCCCCACTTCAACCAACCATAGGATCATGCATTTCATTATAACATGCATAGCATATTCCACCTTTCCAAATATTCTACATACAAAATTGCTTTATTGAATTTGTACCATACTATGAAAGTGAAAACTCTAACCTTTACAGCATTTGACGACTTCCATTTCTATCCAAACAATAATATGGTGTCAACAACTGGAAAGAAATCTTCTACTCTAGTGCAATCATGAGCAACTTCATGGGTCGATCCCGAGCTGATCTAGATGTCATCTAAAAGACCGAGTGTTATGGTGTCGAGAAAGCAATAAGGCCATATTTACTACAAAGACAAGGATGCCCCTGAGGACATTTCCATACCACATGATGACTCAAACATTAAATTAACATACATTTAGCTTTACATACACATAGCTCATGTCATAAATGCTATCATTCACACATGCATCACTTAACATATATCTCATGCATCAATAATAATTCCATGCAAGATGCTCCCAAGCAATCACACTTTCAAAACACATATCTTACTTGCATAATCATACTCAAGGAAAGTCGACCAAGACTTTCTGAACCAATCAATCAGCTAGATTTATTAACATTGTCAAGCTCACATCAAATTAGGTTCCGGCAGTATCCCGACCTGCGTTCCTAGTGCTTTGATGTCCCAAGTTCCAGCAATATCCCGACCTGCGTTCTTGGATTTACCTTCCCGAATTCCGGCAGTACCCCGACCTGCGTCTTCGGTGTTCTCTTGTCAACCTAGGTTCCGGCAGTACCCCGACCTGCGTTCCTAGTGCTTTGATGTCCCAAGTTCCGGCAGTATCCCGACCTGCGTTCTTGGATTTACCTTCCCGAATTCCGGCAGTATCCCGACCTGCGTCTTCGATGTTCTCTTGTCAACCTAGGTTCCAACAGTACACAGCCTGCGTTCTTGGCCATTTCCCTAAAACTCTATCCTTAGAGGGTCATTTGATTTAATTACAAAGCATGTTTTAAATCATGGTGAGACATAGACATCTAAATCAGTATTAAATCACCGGCTTCTAATGCAATATCATCACCGCATAAGGAGCATGATCGAGCTCAAGCTTCGGCGTATAACCAAGTCGAGTCGATTTTTCCAGATTAAATAGTTTCTCTTGATATCTCTAAACTGCGATCTAGGCTTTTGTCTCTTCCGCGGCTTCCCCAAACGAAATTAGTATTCCCTTTCTTTACTAGTTACTTACCCCGATAACACTCAAACCATGGTTTGAATGGAGTCCAGAGATCTAGTTCAAAGGCCAAGTCTTTCCAACATTTGGGCGTCGACAGGGTTTTCTACGTTTTGTCCGCAAAAAACGTGGTGGCGACTCCAAATCAGTCATGTGACCGGTGTTCGATCGAAAATCGGGGCGCGACAAGTAGTAACTTCTTCGGGGTTACTTTTATAGGTTATGGTCCCCATTTGTAGAGCAAAAGATTTTAAGGTGTAGGGTTGAGGAGAATAAGGGTGGATTAGGATAGTGTTATCCATAAGGGATAAAACACTATCAAGTCATCCACAACATAGGCATAAGGTATCTCTCCTCACATAAGGCACACTCTCACCATAAGGCAAAAACGCTCAAGCTTTGAGCTCTCTCATTCCCCTCCAGAGAAGCATAAGGAAAACCATCAAGTGCTCTAACATCTGGAAGATCATCTCGCAGGACTAAGTAAAAATTACCTTAAGACTCTTCATTAACCTTAACCCTAAATCTAAGTGAGGCTATAAATAACCCCACTTAGCACTAACCAGAGGAGGAGCAGCTTTTCAAAACATAACATTATCCCTAACATTCACTCCACGTAGCAGTTTTGGGCACACAAAATCACCAGCCCCAAAACACATAGACTAAGCAACCTTTTTTCCAAAAATCTAACACTTTATCCTTAAACCCCATTATCCTTAAACCCCATTCAACAATTATCATCCCATAATCCATTAGCCGTTTCCAACACCAACTCCAAAACACCCATCTACTTTATCTCATTTTTTGCAACCATGAAATAGATAAAGAGAGCCAAAGAAAAACACCATAGCAGAAAGAAAGAAGCATCAATTAGCATTTTTTGCATCTCACAACACTACAAGAATAACAAAGAAGTTGTGTAACCTTCTTCTACATAATGTGTGACTCAAAACATAAAGATTTTTGTGCAGCTTAAAGCCTTAGGAATAGGCTTGCTCTCTGTCTAAGTCAGGTACTATTATTATTTTGACTTCTCTGCAACCTATTGTAAAGTATGTAATCATATCCCACATTTTGTATGCTGCTATTTTAAAATGGCACACAAGAGAGATTCTAACTTCATGTACCTATTTTTTTAGTATATTTACTCATGGACTTTATTTCAGTTTTCAAATTGCTGGGTTTCAACTTTCTTTAGAATTAGATGAATACATGTTGATGGTGGTATTGTTTCCAAAGGGGAGGGGTCTGTGTTATAAGAAATGATGGTACCAAATTTTGTTCTTATTATAAGTAAAAAATGTAAGGTTAATAAAAACAACATGATGTCAAAAAATAAGAACAAAATGTTCCAACCTTATTCTGCTTAGTTTTAGGACAGTGAACGTTTTTTCTTGGCAATGTGTAATTATTATTCATATTTTGGTCTAACATCATTTTATCACTCTTTGGTTTTACCATATATATATATATCTATAATGATGTTTGGCTTATTTGTTGTTATTATTTTAGTTTCTATTATTTGTATAACCCGTCATAGTAGAACAACAAATATGTATATTTTTTCCAATAGTTCTATTTTTACTTGAGCATAAGAATAGAATTTAAGTGAAATTTGGGATATCGGTGAACGAACCGAACCATATCTTCCTATCCATTCGAATAGAAAGTGGTGAGTGGTTGTCGTACTACCTCTTCTTTCTATGGTGATGAGATTGGCGGTAGATGGTCAGTATCGTCCTTATCTTCTAAGGTTTTACCCTAATTTTTAAACAAATATTCATTTTTTACAAATTTCAAAATAAATTAATCAATTATTCATTAATGTCGTTTCTTGTAAATATAAAAAGTCGTCAATAATTAATATGTCCTATTTATTTGAACCATCAATAAATAAGATACTTTTTTTGAAATTATGTTTAATATTTGAAATAATCGAGAGTCGCAGTCATTAATATGGTGTGATATGAGTTTTTTGAAATAATCGAAAGTCAGAATCATTAACATTTTATGACATGAATCTTTGAAATAATCAAGAGCCACAATCATTAGTATTTTATGATGTAAACCTTTGAAATAATAATTCTTTTTATATAAAATTAATCAAATAAGAGAAAAAATATTTTTTTAAGTGCTAAGGTTAGAGAAAGAGTATCAACTTGAGTATTATGTTATTATCATGTTAGTAGGAAAGCGGTAAGCGGATGTCGTACTGCCTCTTCTTTCTCTCTAATAAGGATAAGACAATATATATCAAGTCCTTATCTCATTATCCTATTTAATAAAAAGCGGTGAGCGGTTGTCGTACTGTCTCTTCTTTTATTTAAAAATGGGTAAAGTGATGTAGGACAAAGTTGTATCTCCCTCCTTAACCTTATCAACTGACAATTTGAGCCCGTTTTTTATTATCATGTTAGTAAGAAAGCGGTGAGTGGTTGTCGTACTACCTCTTCTTTCTCACTAACATGGATAAGATGATATAAATCAAACCACTTTTTATTAACTAAAATTAATCAACACACAAATGTTTTCTATTTAAGAACTACGTAAATCTTGATTTCCCTATTGCACCCGGGGGTACGTAGGAGCAGGATGAACTCTTGTCAGACACAAAAAAATAAAAAACATAAAACTTTTTTTCTGTAAATAATTAATTGATTTAACAAGCTTTAGGGTATATCTAGTTCCATGCGATTATTGCGGGTACCGTTTGATAACGGGCGAACAGGGTGCTAATACCTTCCCCGATTCGTAACCGACTCCCGAGTCCAGAGATCTAGTTCAAAGGCCAAGTCTTTCCAACATTTGGGCGTCGACAGGGTTTTCTACGTTTTGTCCGCAAAAAACGTGGTGGCGACTCCAAATCAGTCATGTGACCGGTGTTCGATCGAAAATCGGGGCGCGACAAGTAGTAACTTCTTCGGGGTTACTTTTATAGGTTATGGTCCCCATTTGTAGAGCAAAAGATTTTAAGGTGTAGGGTTGAGGAGAATAAGGGTGGATTAGGATAGTGTTATCCATAAGGGATAAAACACTATCAAGTCATCCACAACATAGGCATAAGGTATCTCTCCTCACATAAGGCACACTCTCACCATAAGGCAAAAACGCTCAAGCTTTGAGCTCTCTCATTCCCCTCCAGAGAAGCATAAGGAAAACCATCAAGTGCTCTAACATCTGGAAGATCATCTCGCCCTCATACCTTCGAGATTCCAAATGGCTAATCAAGGTATGTTCTTCTTCTTCACCATGAAATCATTTGGGGTTTCTTCGGTCTGGGTCATGGTCGTTCCATATGGGTTTATGTATAGGCATAAACATTAGGTTATCGGAACGAAGCCATGACCATAAGGACTTCCGCATTCAATCTAAGGATTATGGATGGAGAAATTCTCCAACATATATTCCTTCCCCAAAAATAAGAACTTTTGTCCTTGAAAATTAAGCATACCTTGGTAAAACAAATGAGGATAAACATGAAGAACATTTTACCATTAAAATATGTAGAGAAGAAACAAGTATTTTCTGTCCATTTCTTGAGATATCCTTGTTCTCTCTCGTGATACTCCAAACTACTTTTAGTAAATGAATATTTTTGCCTCCTAGTTTCTTCATACTATTATTATTAACAATCTTCACTATAAATGTCTTAAAAGTGAGGCTTTTCTATAATTGTATTGGTCTAGCTCTATAAGATGTTGGGTCATGAATATATTGTCTACTTTGTTACATATGGAAAACGCTATGGAAGTTTGACAACAATGGTTGTAATGCTATTTGGTAGGTCACATGACCAACTCTCACTAAAACATGATTTCTTTCTTCAATTAACTTAGGCTTCATTTATTGTTATAGTAACTCTTTTGCCTTTTCTTATCTATCTTCATATTTTCCTTTATATTCTGATACATTTGTTTAACTATATTGAGTCTACAAACTAAATTCTTTTGGGATACATTTATTACTTATATAAGAAAAAATATGTTCCTTATGACACATGTCATCCTCTTAAGCAAAATTTTCCCTTCAAAATATGTTCATGCTATTTCTATACAGTTTTCCATATTGTATCTTCCTTTTTTATATATTATATATTTTAATAGTTTAATGTTAATAATTGATCGATCTATCTATTACCTATTACCTATATAAGAAAAAATGTTCCTCATGACACATGTACTCTCTAAGCAAAATTTTCCCTCCAAAACATGTTCATGTTATTCTTATACACTTTCTCACATTGTATCTTCCTTTTTTATATATTATATATTTTAATAGTTTAATGTTAATAATTGATCGATCTACTTGTTTTTAAATTATACCTCACATTAAATGGGATTTGAATCCCCTTTCCATCTCCTTTACTTCTCCTTCTCTCAATTTTTGTTTCTTCTTCTTCTTCATCTATCCATCTCTTCCATTTTTAAAATTAGGGATGTTGGCTATAATAAGTTAGGGACATTGAACTTATAAAGTTATTACACAATAAATAAATATATATATATATATAATATTTAATAAGATTTATACTTATAATATGATTTCAAATGTACGTTAATATCAATCAGCCTTGTGCGAATGCACGAGTAACATAGGTTTTCTTGATCATACGGTAAAAAAATTGTTTTTTGCGTATGCACAGATAACTTACTAGTTGGTCTTTAAATTAATGATCAAGACTCGGGGGATTACAAAACATAGAATGTATTAATATCTCGTCTGCTTGTACTAAAGTGGTACTCTTATGGACTTATTGTATACCCTAAATTTGTTTGTTTGTTTTGCTTATTTATAAAGCACAAAGTTTTATTTTTATATCTAACAAGAGATTATATTGCTCATACATATTCTTATATACAATAGTGAATAAAGACTTACATAGCTCTAAGTAGAAAATGATTGATGAATTGAATGTGCTTTAATTATTTTAAGTAATAGAAACCACATATCACAATCATTTAAAGAATGGGTTGAATAAAAGAAGTAAGTGTCCACAACCCTTCCTCCACTCTAATATGATTATTATTTTTTAAATTAAGAAAATACTCACATTTATTTAACGATCATTATTTATTATTAAAGAATTTTTTTTCCATTATTGTTATTATTTCAATTAATTATTTACTAAATTTGTTATTTATTATTTCATTTTTTGGTTTGTTAAAAAATAATTTTGACAAATAGATATAGCATTACTATTCAAAAAATGATTAAAATATGTGAAATCACATCCCTCACTTCATCTTTATTATAGTTTATTTAGAATTATTAGCCATGAGGTATGATAAATAAATTGTTTTATTGTTATTTTTTTTTTTATGAAAAACAATATCATAAGAATACTTTATATTGTCTTTTATTAATTATTTATTTAATAGTAAATATACAATAATTATTTTATCAATATAATTATGAACAGATATTTAAATAATTATTTTAATATTAACATTATTTGTACTATTATTTTATTATTGTTATTTTTATTATTAAGCAATTAAATTAAAATAAAATAAATATAAATAAATGGACCATACACATATTTTAATAGTTTAATATCCATTTTCAGCAAAACCATGCAACAAATTCCAACTTCTCTATTGTGAAAATATCCCAACATCCAGCTTTCTGTTTGTTTTGCCTTTTTGAACTTTATACCCAATAACATCCTCCATAAACTCATGTTCGATAACATTATCATTACATTTCCTTCAACTTGAACATGCTATATACATAAAAGGGAACAAGATCCCAATTATTCATGGTAATAAAACATAGCAAATCATGTTCAGTAAATGGCCAAATTGTGCACTTAAAACAAGAAAAAATGTAAAGATAGAATTGGTGTATATAAAAGACACACTGAAATTAAATATGAACATTAGAGAACATATAGACACATTCTAGAATCTAAATGAGATACCAAAACTATTGTTCCTGGGATGCTGCTTTTAATAGAAGTCCACAACATTTTATGCAGGCATTTTAACAGTATAAATCTATCATCATCACAAAAGGATGGTTCATATATTGAATATAGATATGAGTAAGTTTACGATCATTATATTACTCATTATTCATTTGTATTATTTTTTTTAAAGAATTAATGATGATAAAATATAAACAATAGCAGTGATAATATATAAAACTCATAATATATATTTTTAAACATATTATCCTCATTTGATACTCATGATACTGTGATAGTCAACAGAAAGTTAAAGCCATGCGTGTAGGGAGTAACAACACCCATGTTGACAAAAAGCCACAGAACAACAACACCCTTTCTTCCTTTACATATTTTCTTGTGACAGAGCCTTGCCCTCATTCTCACTTTGTTTTGTTAAAAATAAAGACACATAACACACGGACACAAACCTAGTTTACTCCAATCACAAATTGAAGGCGAAGAGAGATTTAGAGACAAATCTTCGTTAGACGTTATTGTTGTGGTTGTTGCCTAGCTGGTTGACATCGCTGAATCGCTAACGTCATTATCTGGGTCTCCATCACCGTCTTAATGCGTCACGTCATCTCATAACTGTCTATAATGTCGTTTAGGTGTAAGAAGAAGGAACTTTGTAGTTCAATATGCAACAATGTGATGTCTCCGTCTCATAATTTTGTCAATGAATCTATGTATTGAAGATAAAACCTCCACATCATCGCACGGGGAAGACAAAGCTTGACTGAGGAAGACGTGCCACAAGCAAGACAACTGACCAAGGAAGATGGGCCACGACAAAGCCAGCTGACCGAGGAAGATGGGACACGAGCAAGCCAACATGACCGAGATAGGCTGACCGAGGAGAATAGACCACGACCAAGACAGCATGATCAAGGTAGACCGGAACGTGACCGAGACAGGTTGACTGAGGAACCTGAGCATGACCGAGACAAATCTTATGGAGGTTGGTGTACCAAGGCGCATAGACACACATGAGTCTATGAAGCAAGAATACAAATACATGTGTCGGATACAATACGTATCTGATTTGTCGACACGTATTTTTTCTAAAATACAGGATACAATGCGTCCAGGGATACGTGTATAAAATAATAAAAAACGCATAATATATAATAAAATTATAATTGTCAATCAAAATATTCAAAGTAAAAAATATAATGAAACTGAAAATCATTGTCCTCCAAAATTCCATGTACAAAAATTAGAAAATATAATTGAATAATTCATAAAATTGATTATTGTGTAGCCCTAAAATAGAAATAGTATCAATTTCATCTCCTCCTTGATGGAGATGTTGTGGATCGGAGAGTCGGTATGGTGGACTGGCTATTAGAGGGTCAATGTGGTGTGACGGTAAGTTGGTATGAGTCTTTGTATCCTTTAAATAAGTTGGTGTTTTATTGAAAACGAATCTATCTTATCCTATTTTATTGGAAATAAATCTATATTATCCTATATTTTATTGAAAACAAATTTGATATTTGACTTGATATTTATTTATTTTATTTTGGATACTCTACAACTACGTATCCTTCGTGAATTCGAGCGTATCCATGTCGTATACGTGTCAAACACCAACATACGAGGGTATTTGACAAATTCGTGCTTAAAAAATGGGCGTGACCGAGCCCACAAGCATGACAGAGGCGCATGAGCATGATCGAGAGAAATCTGACCGAGGTGGGCACACCAAGGCACATAGACACACATGCAAGACTGAGATTGGCGCACCAAGACTTATGGACAAGTAGCTTGGCACGAGACCAAGCCAAATGGCGCACCAGCCCCGAAATTGGCACACCAAGCCTGGCTCGTGGTGCATCAGTTTTGTCATGCATATTTCTTATATTTTGATTCAATTTTCACATGTGTTTCTTGATTGGATTCTCCTAGAATTCTATATATGGTAGTTGGTTAGGTTAGTTAAGAAGTTTGTTGTATTTTTCTGTTTTAATTGGTTTACTTGTTATACAAAAAACCTTTTTTTCCTTATATAATAAATACCCTTTAATTAATGGCATTTATGATAATAAGATTTTGAGGTATATTCATTCAATATTCGGCCTCCTTATTAGCTGGGTCTCATGGACAAGATTTTTTTAATAAAATCCTGAGGTTGTCCGCATTGCATAATAGAAAAGATCGCTTGGGAGTAGGGATGGCAACGGGCACGGGCAGGCACGGGTAGTAGCTACCCGCTACCCGTTTTGAAATAGGGGAGCAATACCCGTACCCGTCCATACCTGTACGGGTACCCGCTGCGGGTTTTTTTCGGGTATTTTTGTGTACCCGCTGGTTTTCTATATTTTAATCGAATTTCTAATTTCTTATTTCTATTATGTTTTAAATGAGATGAAATTTAATTATTTTTGTGTATTTTGAATGAATAGTTGGCAAAAATGCTAAATCTAATGAAATTTTCTGTTTTGGTGGTTTGCAATTCTCATTTACTTAACAAAAAACATATATTTTTCTTTGTAAGACATGTGTGTTTTTACACATGAAATAATATTTGTAGTGTATTTCAACACCAAATTAAAAAGATGTAAACAATGTAAAAAGATGTAAACAAAGTAAAAGGAAAAGATGTAAACAATGTAAAAGGAAAATATGTACATAGTGTAATGAAGGTTATGATAGTATATTTTTTATTTTAATTAAAAATAATATAGTAATCATATACATAATGGGTACCCGCGGGTACGGGTACCATAATACCTATACCCACCCGTATGTATTACGGGTATTTTTACCCGCGGATACGTTTGTGACACGTACCCACCTATAATACCTATACCCACCTATAATCCATTTGTGACACGTACTCATGCCCGTACGGGTTTTACCCGCGGATACGGGTTTTTTTGCCATCCCTACTTGGGAGGGAATCCTATAATTATGAACGACCACACTCCAAGGGTTTGGTATTAATTGCCAATAGTATCCTATTTTCAAAAAATCTAATAACAAATCATAACATTCTTATTTTTAATTCAAATAATTGATTATCTATTAATATTTTTTTTTTATAAAATAAGTATCTATTTGATTTTATGCAAATTAATTTATTTATTTAAAAGTTCATTGATAATGATGATTATTATCGTGCTGAATTTTTTATTTAAAAAATAAACTAACATTTTATAGAATTACTTATGTCTAGTATCTAAATATTCCTATTCCTTCTTGAAATTCCCAAAATGTTCCAGATTGAATAAAAAATCATAAAAATTATGTGATACCCAAAGATCGATAAAAATAATTATTTAATTTTATAAAACCATAACAAAATGATAATTTCTTCTATTTTGGGTTTACAACCGAACTCATCTTCAATTCAATTTGCAACACAAATTGAAAATTATTAGTGAAATTTGAAGTATCTCTCTTATGCCACATCTATTATGTTGCTTGAAGGAACACACAACCTGCCTATATCTCTTATAAATTGGTCAGCTGTTGTAAAAAGTATCTCATATTAATAGTAGAAAGTGAGTTGTCTTGGTTAACTGATCTACTATCTCTTGAATTGAAATCTAACATTCTTTGAGTATTAGGGAAACGTGTCAAAATCTATTGCAAGGAAAAGTTTGTAATTCACCATAGTGCCTCTAATATTCAATAATTTTCTTTTGATATATCTAACAACAAAAGGAAAAATCTCTTTAATATAGAAGACTTTAATTGATGGTTGGAGATACTTCATATGCTTGAAGATACATACTACATATATACTAAAGATAATTAACACTATCATCATATATAGTTAATGTCTTTCATGTCAAATCATCAAGAAAATATACAAAATACTATAGCGGAAGCGTACCTTATTATATTCATAAAGAATATGGTAAATAAACTTTATACAATCCTCCCTCGTATATCCACCAACTCCATGTCCTTCTTTATCCTTGTATCCAAATACATGTTCATAGTAAAACATGTAGCTTCTATGGCCTTCCAATTGTAGACCACCCTTAGCCTTAGTTTCTTCTCTAATAGAATGAAGAGAATAATTTGATAATTATGGTTCATATTGTTTTGTGTTGTTATGTTATCTACAATAGGGACCATAACCCCTATTTATAAGGAACAAGAATTCTCTCCATTAATGGAGAGGCAAGTGATTGATTTTACTCACATTTTCAATAGAAAAAATGTGATTTTATGGTAAACAAAAGGGTAAAAGTGTTATTAGATGTTGCATTATGTGTGCTAATATGTGGCACTTGTCTCTCCATTAATGGAGAAGATCCATACTCGTTTATAAGAGAAGCATCCCCTTTCATTAAGTGTGATGTCTTTTCAATTTTCTTATTTCTTATTTTTGTCCATCATAAAAATAGTAATAAGACTTTAGGTATTTATACAATAATTTTCATGACAATTATGTCTATAGCCATATATATTACTTGAATTAGATCATTTTAATTTGGCAACATAAAATAATGACCCTAAACACAATTAAACATTACATGTGTGACCCAAAATTTCTTACACCTCTTTATTGCTTTATGATAAATACTCAACTTTTTCTGGTGAGCTTCATATAAATATTATTTTCCTCACTTCGACATTATGTGATACACAAATCCATCAGTGTATCCATGAGATTCTAGATGGTATCTACGGATACCTAGGATAGGCCCAAGTCTAAAATTGAAGTAAGATGACAAGTTCGGGTAGTAAATTGTTCACATCGATCTAATCCCATTGTCATATCAACTCTTTAAGTTTTTTAATTTGTAGCAAACCAAACACTTTATTCACATGGTTTATTCTTGGTTTTTCTCGTTTAATCCAACCAAATAAGTTTTTCACTATTTAAATAGGTCTACTAAACATAAAAACTATAAGTAATCTAAATTCATCTGAAAAAGAATTTCACTAAAATTATTTATGAAAAACAACATATAAAATTAATAAAATATGACAGATTAAAGAAATAAAAGGTCTAGGACATACCCCATTATATTGCGAAAATAACGCGAAAGCATAAAATGAATATTGTGAATCTTCATTGATTGATTAAAGGATTATAAGTCATGTACTTATATACACAATACAAAGATAACTTGTGATATAAGTAACAACTTAACAAACTCTTAACAAACTAACTAAGATATTAATCACATGTGTAAAATGTGCAAAATGTGTCATGGTAGTTTTGATCTCCAATATATTACATGTCCAAAAAAACGGAAAAAAAAATACTGCTCTAAAATTGCTTAAATTTTGAATTGAGAAAAATATTGTAGGTTCACTTAATATGTTAAAATTATTGTATATACTGGGAAGATTAAACACAAGTCAACTTTAATTTTAAGTTGAGAAAATAAAAGTATATACTATTGATTCATTTATCACTATATATAGCCATATGTTTCAATTCAATTGGTATATAATTATTTTTTTAAACATGATTCATTTGATCATTTTCCATGTATACTTTATAAATTATAATAAATATACTTTTTATTTCACAAGTTGTGATCTAGCATGAAATACTCTGAAGATAATAAATATTTTTTTGCAGTTAACTCATTAATACTTCAAAGATAAAGGGATGAATTCACTCAAGACCGGTGTTGTGACACCTGAGCCGGACGTCAAACCGGCAGAGGTCCCGTATTAGGTTTAACCGGTTTAAACGGTTAAACCGTCCGGTCTGATCGGGTGATTTCGTACATAATTAATAATTTTTATTTATAAATATATAGTTATATATAAATGTAAAACTTTATATAGTTAATAATTATGTACAATTATATTGAAATAATACCTCTTTATCTTTTTTGGACCGTAGTAAAACAAAATATTAGAACATTGTCCCATTTTTATTTTATTTTTAAGTGAGCCGTCCGACTTACTTCCCGGGTTAATCTGGTTTAACCGGGTTTAACATGGTCGGACCGGATTTTTTCCGGTTCAAAGCGGTCCAACTCTCATTCGGTTAAGACGACAAACCAAAGCCGTTTTTAAGTCCGGTCAGCGGTCAGACCGGTCGGACCGTCCGGTTCCAACAACACTGCTCAAGACCACATACTAGAAAACAAAAAAGAACCACATATATTAAAGTGTTTTACTAAGAAAGTGTTGATATAAGATCTTGTTAGATTTTTAATATAATTAAAAAAATTAAAAGTTTAATTCTTATAAGTGACATTTGTTAGAATGAATAGCTGCACATATTTAAATGAATTAGTTTCTTATTTATATGGTGAAAGAATACTCCTATTAATAATAAAAAAGTGTGCTCTTGTTTATAGGCCTCTAAGCCTATTAAAAGCCCATGAAAAGCCCATTCCAAGACTTAAAATAAACAAGTTAGGTTTTAAGAAGAATCTGATTTTCCTTAGAAAGCAAAATGAGACACACACTATCCCAGTCAACATCACATGCTTCCAACACGCTCTCATGCATAAAACTACTCACCCATGTGGTGCCACACATCCACCACCCCAAAACGACGTCGTTTCCATTCCAATCCCAATTATCCCATCTCTTCAACCATATCGCAACAACCATGACCCTCTCCACCACCGCAACCGTCTTATCTCCCAACCTTTCATCGTAACCACCACCGTCACCGCCGCCGTTTCCTCATGGTTGCGCAACCGTCGGATCCGGTACCTATTCCTCTTCCTATTCTCCCCGCTCCTCCTCGTCCTTCTCCTCATCTCCCTCCCGTTTCTCTGCGCCGCCGAGGTCTGTCTCCGCGGCCGGTTTTGGAGGAAGCTGTTCCGTGATTCCGAAGATGGAAGCGACCGTTTACGGTGGTGCGATGAAGGGTGCTGTGGCGGTGAAGAAGAGAAGGGGCTGTTGCATAGATACTTGGAGGATCAGCTTTTTCTTGTTGGATCGATGTATGATTGTGGTAATAAAAACGATGAAGATGAACAAGAAGAAGAATATGATTCTAGAAGGATCCAAGATATTGAGAATCTAGGAAGTAGTAGTAGGATTCCTCTGTTGAGATGATGAACAGTTTTTGTTTTTTTATCTTTTTTTTCTTTTAAAGTTTTATACATATCTAATTTTAATGCTTATTATTTTTGTGTTATGTATTGATTATTGGTTGTAGCACGTTCAAAAGTGAAAAACAGTCCTTAAACACTTTCTATTTGGTTTATATATTGAGTTTTTGTGTGTGTATATAATATTGAGTTTTCTGTTTCTTTAATTCCATCATTTTATATGTTAAGTAGAAATTACAGTATTTACAGCATTTATACATTTTAAATTTTGTGAGCCACATTTTGCTTTTGAAAATGGGAATACATCTTCCTTTCACGTGTAATTGGTTATGAATAGTTAAAATAATAATCAATAATTAAATTTTTAATTTAAATATATTTCTATAACTAATATAATGTTTGACTTTTTTTCAATATTAGAATGAGAGGTTTAGATTATTTTCTGATTTATGTATATTTTATTTGAAAGTAATTTAGTTTTTCTAGTTTCTTAGATATATAGAAAAGTTTGTAAAAATATATATTTAGAGACAACTAATAAAATATTTAAATATATTAAAAAATTAATTTTAATTAAAATTTAGTTATGAATAATGATAAATATATCTTTCTTCAAATATGACATGTTATATATATATATCCTTATACAAGTTTTTTTAACAAAAGTTTAAATTTCAGGATAGGTACTATTTGCAAATGTGGCAGAAGTGTCGTTTTTCTTTATCGGTTCGGTGCAAAATTTAGATTTGAAGAAAGAGAAGGGGTTAATTGTGATAACGATGTTTAGTTGAACTTCCCTAATGTAAATTTGACTTAATCTCGGTCAAATCATATCACTGAATATAGATTATTATTAATATACTTATAAATAAATTATCATCATAATTTAGTCTAGATCAACGCATAATAATTTCTCATTATTATTTGAGTGTAATAAAAAGTATTATATTATTATAATTCATGAAGTATTTCTTAGAGTCAAATATAAGGAAAAGGACATATATTTGATTGTTTATAATATGAGTTTAACATCTATACATTTTGTATAAAGTTTTTGTATGATCAGTATCTTATTTATTTATAATTTTTTTGATAATTAATACAAAATAATTTGTTGATAATGCAAATTTCATTTACTCAAAAAATTTATTTTCAATGTCAAAATCCATAAGGTAATCTTTTTTTTGTTGGCTTATGGTGGGCTTGGTAATGACATACTAATTCAATATTTGATAGTATAGCCTCAAACATAGCTTATGTTGCTACTAATGTTCATCACAAGATTATGGAGATTGATTTTCTAATGATTCATTCTTTATTGGAGTGGCGTTTGCTAGTACCCAATGGAGTCGTCCTAAGAGTCGTCCAATAACCTATGATCAAATTATTGGAAGGAGAGTTACCCATAACTACTATGGGTAATGACTTTATGATTTCTTTTCCAAATTTGGATTTGGGTCTCCATCTTGGATGAACTGTTTCCTAAAGAACACGGTCTTCGTTTGACTTGGAATCAGGGGCATTTTGCGATTATCTTAGAAAGTGATTGTGTGGAAGCTATTCACATCACCACTAAGAAGCCACAAAGTCGCTTACATTATTTGGTTTAACCTATACAAAGCATCATTGAGTTGCTTAGCAGGAATTGGAAGTTCATGTGCAACATATCTTCAGAGAGGAAAACATGTTGGCAGATTCTTTAACAAAAAGAAGTTTGAAACTTCTTTTCTCTTCAAGGATTTGGAACATACAGAAGCTCTCAACTTTCTATAGATGAATCTCAATCCTATCATTTAATATTTGTTTCTTTATTTCCAATGTACTAGTTTTAAAGTTTTAGGCTATTAAAAATCATGAAAAACAATTTAAAATTAGTATGAAATAAAAAATATTAGATGAAGTGAAATAATTTTTTTAGTGTGAGTTATATTTATTGCTTTTCTATTTGATTATTCATATATTAAGAACATGGATTTTTTTACCTATGCAATCTTGCATAGGATAAGTCATTATCTCCCTAATTAGAGTAAATATTCAAACCAAGAATAATAAATTACCATTAATACCTTCATCAAAATAAAATAAAAAATTGTTTAAATTAATATTATTAAGTTCGGACAAGTCAATGACTTGATTATGGTATTGAGTTAATTAGAGTATGACTTGATTATGATATTGAGTTAATGAGTCATTCATTAGATCACTGAGTCAATATTTGGACCACTTGATTGGATTATATTGAAAATTTTAAAAATTCATAATACTAGCTTATATTATTTAATAAATCAAACAATATAACTTTTATACCTTAATTGCAACAAAAACACACAAACAAGTTTAAAAAGTAATTAAACAACTAAGAGTTTTCATCTCAAAACGTAAATGTTTTGGTTGTTTTTTAAATATTTTTTGATTGACTCGAACAGTCCAATCATCTGAGTCACCGATTGTAGGCTTAAACTGACCAAGTTAAATTGACTCATCTAAATTTTGATGCAAAACCGGTTAGTTGTGATGCTTGGACCATTTAGTATTTGGTTCATAATTGAATCAGGCGGCCTAGCCAATCTGAGCCGATTTTTTATAACAATTGTTTAAATTTATATCCTATATTTTCTTCATGCTTACTACAACTCAAATATAGTGATGCATCTTAATTGATATCATTCTTCATGGGAGTTTTTACACCATTTTTCATATATAGCCGATTTTTTTATAATCAATGATATAATTGATAACTGCCAATTTGATCTAAAATTTAAATTAATTTTATGGTACTTTAACAACTCAATCAACTCAAATAATTGAATAAGTACTTCTATATGATTAACCACTTGTTTGATTGACTAACTATTATCCTTGAGTGTTTCTCAAGCTTAACCCGAATAGAAGAGCAGAAAATTCTAAGTTTTTGGACAAAACTCGGTCAAGCTCAGCGCTAAGATCACACTCAACGAAAAAGACATCATCTGGTAGCTACGCTCAGTGTCATAGCCACATTCAGCGGAAGAAGAGTCACGCTCAACGCGCATACTGCATAGAGTGTCTAAATAAAAGAATTCGACCAGAACTCTCTATCTTGGATATGCTCAACGCGCTTTATCACGCTAAACATAGTGGGTGGTATGTTCAGCGCAGGAAGTCATGCTCAACGCAAATTAGTGCGTCCAAGAGTCGTGCTTAGCCAACTAGAGCCCACTCTCCGTGCACATGCAATGCATTAAGCACAAAATCTAACACTAGAAAACTATTTAAAAGCTTTAAGACCGAACCAAACACACATTCTTTCTCATCCGAATTGTAATTGTTATTTTGCTAAGTTTTAGAGAGCATAACTCACTTAGTTCATAGAAGCTAAGTGTAAGCATCTTAAGTGTTAATTTATACACAATTGTGCATGGTTCTACCACCCCATGAGCCTATTATCCTTATCCTACTTATATTGGGTGAAATGAGTAGTTAAGTACTCCATTGTCGGGGTTGAATGTAGCATAAACTTAATGTGTACACTTTGATTCAAAAGTTAATCCATGAAGTTCCGTTCCATTTGAGTTTTTTATTTACTTATTATATGCCTTTAATTTGATAGCTTTTTGCATGATTATTGAATAAGTTGCTTAGTTTCTTGCATTATTCTGAACTTGCATAACTTAAAACGTAGTACATTTGTTAGACATAGACTTGTATTCTTTGTTATTTCTTACATTTCAAGTTTTGATATTTAAACATAAAACTAATATTGTGATTTTATAACTCTCAAAATGAATAGCATATATTAAAAAACATAGAAATATGTTTTAAGGGAGTAATAACATGTTTGACCAATTGATATTAGAAGTAACATTATGGCATCAAGGCATGGATTAGAAATTATGAGAAATTGACAATCAACCACTCATGACATGGAGTAACATTAACCTGGTTGAAAATTACATATTTGCATAGCAACAACAACAAAAAAAAAGGTCCCGAGCGAACTGGAGCCGGCTACTATCAGACCAAAGATCTTGATTGGATTTGAAACTATTATATGTCTCAACATCTAATATTAAAATAATTCTAGGTGTATTCCTTTTTTCATCTTAGAATTTGTTTGCGAGTAAAGATTTAGAGGGAAAGAAAGAGAAAGACAAGGTTTCATAGCCATGAAATATACTTTTGACATGACTATAAAGCCTTCTTATTTTCATTCATTTCCTTCCAAAACTCAATTTGTGAACCGATCATAGATAAAAAATTTACTTTTGACTTCCACCACTTTACCAAAATGATCAATGAAAGCTCTGAATAGAGATTTTGGCCTGTGGTCCTCCTTGAACATAAACAAATGTACACTCAGTGCCAGGTTCCAATACTTTGAGCCATTGAGGTAGTTCATAAGTGTTTTTCTCTTTTGTTGGAATGAGACCCCAAAGAGTGCCTGAGAGATTATCAATCACCAACTTAAGATCTGTGATTGGCTTTTGAGAAGTGTTTTTGATTACCACCTTGTGACGGTAATAAGTTGACTTGCTAATAGTCCATGAGCTTGTAATTGAATGAAGAAATTCAACTGGGGACCCTGCAAACAAATCACACCATTCTTTAGTCATTGTTTGATAAAACCTTTTTGGTCTGTTTGCGAGTTGAGTTTTAGACGGAAAGGGAAGGCTTCAGAGACATGAAATACACTTGTGAGATAGCTCTGAAGCATTTCCTTTCCATTTCATCTCCCCTAAACCCAACTTGCAAACGGATTAGAGGTTATGGAACTGCATGGATTAGATTAAATCTCAGAAATCACCTCCTAATGTTTTGTGTGTTGGTGTTTGATGCAGATTTGTACCTGTCATATCAGTAGATATAAGATTAGTTTAGCAATTGCAATAAAAACAAAGGTAAAATAAACAAATTGTACCATATTTTAGTGCCTTTGATTTTATTTAAGTTTATCTGTAGTGAAACTATTACTCACTTGTAATTTTTGGCTTGGACACTGGTGATTCTTTATGGTATTGGTAGGAACCTGTGACAATAGAAAAGATTGAGATTATACTTTGGATAAGGAAGCAAAATAGCAAATATTATGAGTGCAGAATCCAAATTAATCTTTTTACCTGTATTACCATATAAACTCTGCAGTTTAGCAAAGATGCCTATAAGGGGAGCAGAACCTGAAGTTGTAGGTTCAGTTTGTTCATAATTGGATCTTTCATCAGAGAAGCCATCATTTTTGTCAGGGCCTCCGACAAGGCCACCAAAGAGGACATTAGGATTCGGCTCTGGGCGGCTATACCATGTTTCGAATCCTTGGACGCAGCCGACTTCAGAGTGAAGGGAGAAGATTGAAGCAATAGAAGCACCCCTGTGGTGAACATGAAGAGGATATTTTGATCCATATCCAATCAAGTAGCTCATTTCCTTGGGGTTTTTGCCAAGAATATAGTCAACCTGTTTCAGCCAAGTTTCACAGTTTCAGTTTACTAGATCACATAGTTTACCATTACACATGACAGAGAAGATTAACAGTTCTCATCAAATAGATACATACTTGTGATTTTGCAAAATTGATGAGCTCCTGAGGCTCAATTTGTCCTTCTGGACAGTTGAGCTGGGCTCTTGCAGCAGACAGATAGTTAGAGTAAACAGCCGAAAGAAATGCAGCGGATGAAACATACTGCAGGTTGTTCCATTCACGCACGTATACTAATCCACCTAATACGCAGGAAAAGAAAAATTAGTATATTTTTTCCTAGATTGTTCTTTAGAGAAAGTGAATGTGTTGATGGTGAAGTCAATTTGAAAATGATTATTCAATGTTCTATTTTTGCAACCAACCTGGAGTTTTTCGGACATTATAACCATCATTCTTTTGCAAGCAAGCGCAGGCGTAATAATCTGCCTTGGCCTGGTATTGTTTTAGTGTGGAGGCATAAGGACCAGCCTTTCCTTCTAATAACACCTACAAATTGTTTTTCACCATTTACTACATGATTCTTTGAAACATAATAGTTAATGACTTAATGTGCAACACATAATAGTCAATTAATTAACTTTGATGGTATATATGGATATAATGACTTTTTTGGATCATTAGTAATTGCACATCCAATATTCATACTTTACTATGTTACCCTCAAATCTAGCCTGAATCATTTCAGAAGAAAATAATCATTTTCTTACATGGAAATGAATATAGTAGGTACCTTTGATAAAAGGATTTGAACACCAGCATATTTGTTGTCCCAAGAGAACTCTTTCACTGCCCATCCAGTTCCACCCATATACACAGCATTGTCCACCACATAACTCAGGTAGTATTCATCATCAGTTGCATGAAACAACCATGCAGCAGCCCATAACAACTCATCCTTCATTGGAGCGTTTGATTTTAGACATGATTAATTATACATATAAAGACATAATACAAAATTGAAATGAATTCGCTCACCGAGTATCCGGAAGATGAATAGAATTTCTCGGCACCAAATACATATTCATCATATAGACCTCTAAACTTATCTGCAAATGTGAAGAGCTGCAAGAGATTAAAGAAAATCAGTGACAGCTACATATATACAATACAATAACTAAACATTCTATTAATGTAGTGACTAGTTATGTTGTGATTTTTAAATTTGTCATGCCATTTCAAATTACTTTCATTTCTCCAGATTATGATTACCCTTTTCATTATATTTTGTTTCTTTTCATGTCATGTATCCTTTTATTATTTATAAGTGATTTTATATCAGTTTATTTGAGTGTTGACCTGTTTTGCATGAATTAGAAGGAGACTAGAGTAAGAAGAGTTGTAAGGTTTGAAAGCAATGGATGCTGCTGCCAATGCAGCTGCAGTTTCTCCAGCAAGATCTGAACCAGGATGTTCTTCATCAATTTTATAAGCAGTCCTTGAAGTTGTCATGTCCTCGGCGCGCTCCCAGCAGTAGTGATCAGAAGCTCCATCACCCACCTGAAATTTCTCAGAGCAAAGCAAAACTTATTATAATTTACAGCATAACCATACCAAAGACTCAATCAGAACAAATAGTTAAGTCTGATTTTATTCATCAAATTCCTCACACAAAAGCAAGTTTTCAGCCATATATATAACCAGTGTTTTAAATTTGACCCTGGAACCATAATTGCAGCTACAGTATTGCAGTTCTGCTCTTCTGGGAGTCCCCATAACTATATTGCAACTGCAATTGCAAACTCAATTTTTCGCAATTACTATAAACACAACGTAACTGCAACCGTGTATGACATGGGTATCTTTGAAGCAGAGTTTTAATTATAGGCATGCATTAAAATATAAAAATTTCTTTATCAAGAAAATGTGTATGGTAAAGTGCTAAGATAATTTAGACATGTGAAATTGGTGACCTAACAAGAAAACTTTTTGAGTCTGTTGCATTAGGTTTACCTGTCCCCAAAGAACATTAAACTGAGTATGTGCTTTGATGAAGTAGTCAGTTCCCCATCTAATGGCCCATAATGTGTGTCCCATTTGGTCTAACTCTGTTATCTCCTTCCTGAACTCAATGGCTCCCCATGCAAGCATAGTCACAGTGTATGCCATTGGCAACCCAAATTTCACATTATCTCCTGCATCATAATATCCTCCAACCAAGTTCACCTGACATCACACAAAATTAAATTAATGAGCCAAGTCTTTAAGTTGATTCTATAAATATTACAACAACAACCAAGCTTTTATCCCAGTAGTAGGTGAGGTTGGCTGCATCAATCGAGCAACGTTGTCATAATACTCTATTATAAATTATGTTCATCGACAAAATATTGATAAAATTAAAAGTAGGAATATGAGACTCACTCCTTGCTGCAATCCATCATTGAGACCTGAATCACCACGCCACTTGACCCGTTGTTGGACTGGTAATTTACCAGACCTTTGTGCCTCAAAGAACATCAAGCTCTTGTCAAGGGCATCACCATAGTTGAACACACTAGCCCCTAAGTGCACCATTGCTATGAGAAGCATGCAGAAAGAGATACTGATATTCCTCATGATTATATTATGTATTCTAAGGGCTATGTGATAAAAGCAACTAAGGTACCACTAGAGTATGCATTGGGATGCAAGTTATTAAGTTCTTATATAAGAACAATAAATTAGGAAATAAGTATGAATGTGAGATTATGTGGTAGCACTCACGTTGGGTTGGAGAGATTTTTGTCTCTTCCAAGATCAATGTATCAACACCATTAGAATATAACACGTAACATTTATAATTGTATACACACGTTTTTTTATACTGTTAAATATAAGTATTAAAGAAATGAATACATATTAAACTAAAAAATATTAAATTCATAGTACATAAATATTACGAAAATATTCTTATTTATTATTGAATTTCAAATATAAATATTATAAGAATGAATAATATATAATATATTAATTGTGTATAAATTAGTGCATACATTTTGCATGAGAGGTATATCAAAAAAATTCTTTTGGGTTGACTAGGAGACACTAGGAAGAGCTTGCCACGTTTGGACGTGCAAATTGCATGCTTTAGAAGGGACAAGATATGTCTAACATTTTATTTAAGGTTGTTGGAACTATAATCGGATTGGAGGGGCATTGGTGATGACTTTCTTCAAAGGGTACCCATGCATAACTTTACATTGACTTTATGTATTGTCCATCATAGGCAACAAGTTTGGTGCTTGAATTTGCACAATATTAACCAATTTAATTGGTCCATCCCTAAAATGTCAAAAGATCATCAAGTAGATAATGATGTATAGAGCTAGAAATCAAATTTACTTTTTTGCAATTTTATTGAGTAATCAACTATCCACATATGAATTAGATGGGCGGGTGTAATTACAAAATTAGACACTTTCAAATTTTGACATGTAGATATGGAATATAGTATTTTTGTCAAAATTCACTTTTCATCTTCATTTCTAAGTCACTTTCTAAACTCTTTTTCCCAAACTCATTTCCTTTCTTTCCAAAATGTCAATTCTAAATTTTTTTCCCCTCTTTCTCAAACTTATTTTCCTTTTTCTCCATGTGATTTTCTTTTGATCATTTTTTGTTCCACGACATGTAAGTGACTTTATAAATTCTCTTTATATGTGCACTCATCATTTTTACATTTCTCACATGTCATCCTTATTTTTATCATCAATCAATTATCTTTGCAGGTATGATCTTTTGTTTTATTCGTTCTATTAAGCATGAGAGAGTCACTTTCTAAACTCTCTTTCTCTATATATTCTCTTCACTCTTTCAATGAGAAAATTAAACTCGTTTTCTTTTTTATATGCATGTCATCCTTCTTTTGAATTTTATGTGTATTTTGAATGTTAGTCAACTATAGAAACGTTACAGTGACATGAAGGAGTAATTCCCACTAATTATAATGTCAACACCACTAATTACGAAATATATGAAGGAGCATATTCACACATGTATGAAGAGCAAATCCTCATCAGGATATATCTTCCTAAAATTAGTAGATGTTAATATTTTCCATTTATTTATTTTTTATTGCAACAATGTATATAAATATATTTTTATTTTGTTCAAATTATCAAGTCAATGTAAAGTTATGTGTATTAAAGCATACAATGCAATGGCTAGTGACAAAGATGAAACTTCAAATGAAGACTTGTAAAGGTCTCCTAGCATGGAAGAGGATATGCTTAAGATTGCACTAGTTGCATTAGAAATTTGACCTCAAAGAACCAATAGGGGGCAAATAAGATAAGTGTTGAGTTATTGAAAGTTACAATGATTCGGATTTTAAGGCGATGAATACAAAGCCACTTAATATGCATTTGAAACTTCATGAGTTCTATGATTGTTTTTCCTGAAATTGTGTTGTTTCAATATGTAAGTCTCGCCACCATGTGCAATGGTAAAGTTGTTTGCCTTGTGAGTTAATGGTTATGGTTTTAAATCCTAAAAATAGTATTTTTGCACTTATGAGGTAAGGTTGTGCACATATTTCTACTCTCCTTGTACCTCATTGGGTAAAAGCCTCATGCAATAAATAAGTTGGTTATGTTAAAAACTAAAATGCAAAGAGAAAATGTGTTTTGTAGATGACTTACTTTCATTCATCAATAAAATAAATTATTTATACAACATAAAAAGGAAAACTGAACAAAAATAAAAAAAACTACTACTTGATTAGTGTAATGAACATCACATAACTACTCCTACATAAATGATAAAATATTTTTATTAGTCTTATTGACTCTTTATTACTAAATTAATAGGAAATTAATAGCTTCTCAGTCATGTTATCAACATGTCTCCTTAACTATGCAGCTACAAACTCTAAGTTTTTCCCTCAAGAATTCAAATCTTTCTTTAAGAAATGTCTTTTTTGGGATGTCAATACTTTGATATTTTATTTTGTAGTAGATTAGTTACACTTCTCCTTCCATTTGTCTCTCCCTTATTTGTGTGCTTTCTATTTGTTTTGTATGCAAATAAATCATGAGTTTTATAATCCAAATGGCTTGTTTCATTGTCACAACAACAACTACATTTTCTACTGTTGTTGTGAATTGAGCAATGATATTCTTTTTTTGTAGAACACTATCAAAATATTCCTTAACCAAAGTTAAATCAGTAGCTTAAGTTATTTTTCACATCATCATCACATCTTGTTCAATCACTATCAGAGTAACAATGAAGACTAAAATTCTTGACATGACTGAACCTTATTTCATAATCTATTACGCCTTTAACATATCTAAGAATTTTTTTTGTTACTTGGAAATGAATTTCAATAGCACAATGCACGTACCTTGATAGAAATGTGTGATATTTGGCCTTATTACATATAAATATATTAAGCTACCTATTAAGCTTTTATGCAACCTTCCATAAACCTTTCATGCACCATCCTCTTTACAAAACTTCTTCTTTTGATTCGTCGGAGTTGGTTTGTATTCTTCCATATTGAACTTTTTTACAACCTGCATGGCATATTTTTGTGGGAACACAAATTTATTTTTTTATTTTGTTGCACCTGCATACCAAGAAAGAATGTCATCTTTTAAAAGTCTATTGTTTCAAATGCATCATTCATTCCTTCTTTAAACTTGTCAATCAACTTCTTATGGCTTCCTATAACAAAGAGGTAATCAACATAAAGAGATACCACAAGTATTTAATCATTGACATATATGGTAAATTCACTTGAACTCTTTACAAAGCCTAAGTTTACCTAGTTTGTATCAATTCGGTTGTACTAAGACTTTGGTACTTGTTTTAGACCATATAGGTCATGTTCAACCTATTTACCTCCTCCTCATATCATTGCTGCATAGAACATTATGTTTGTTCAGAAAAATTTGTTCATTCAAAAAGGCTTATTTGACATTCATTTGGTGTATGACTCATCCATTGTTTTGCAACAAGTGCTAGAAACATCCATATGGTATCCAACCTAACAATTGAGGCAAAAGTGTATGAGAAACCTATACCAAACTTATGGGCATATCCATTAACAAAAACATTGTCTTATTCTTATTCACATAACCATCATGATTGAACTTGGTATTGTAAACCGATTTGACCCCTATAGTTTTCTTGTGTTTGGATCTCTCTACCAACTCTCATAAGGTGTTATTAATTGGTGTTCAATGTCTATATCTATACAAAACTTGTTACAATTTTTAGAGGTGTATTCATATCCATTATTGGACCTGGTCACTTGCATCTAGCACTTGCTTTGAGTTTCAGCCTAAGCATTGACTTCCACAAAGATGTCAACAGCCTCATATTTAATTTCAAAAGTAAATCCACCACTTTCTTCTGTGATCATCAATAAAAGAAATATAATATTTACTATCATTTATGATAGTGTAATCATAGGTCCTCCAATGTCTGTGTGTTAATTGCAACATCTATGTAGCCATCCATACTCTATTTTTTGAAAAATAAAGTCTTGATTGCTTCCCATATTGGTAAACCATGCAATGAGGAGGCTTTTTTCTCTAAGTCAGATAAATCATTAACAATATTGTATTTCTTCATGAAAATTAGAGCATAATAGTAAAAATGGTCTAACCTTTTGTAGCAAAGCATTATACTTGTGTCTTCTCTGTGTACTATAACATCCTCCTCTTTCGTCAAATTTAAGACAAACTTTTTGCCTTTCATTTGAACTTTGAACACTTTTTTGTCTTCTGGATCTTTAATCATGCAGCACCTGTCTTCGAACAAAACTTTATAGCATTTTTCTTATAAATGGGCAACATTTAATGGATTTTGATTAATTTCATAAACATATAAAACTTCATCAATTAATTTCAAACATTTGCAACCTTCAATTGCCAATGTTCATTTTCCTTTTAATGCAATATTTGCCGCATTTCCAATTATTTCTTTGGAAATAGCAGCTGTGTCAAGTTTTCTGAATAGATCTCGATCATAAGTCATGTGGTTTGTACGACCACTATTAATGAGCCAATTTTCTGTGAAGTTGTTGGTTGCAAAACATGTTACTTTAAATGATTGTTTTCTTGTGGTTGATCCTTAGCAACCTTAACTTCTCCTTGTAGTTGTTGGGAGTTACCTATCCTTTCCATGTGTGCTAACTATCACATTTATAACATCTTGCATTTAGCCTCCAGTTTTGTGGATGTTTTTTTGTTGCACTAGGAATAAGGTGAAAACATTGTGTGTTACTACTTTGGTTATTATAGGTGTTGGTTGCAGAACCTGCAGGTTCGTAGTTGTTACTTTAACTCATTTTCTTATTCGTCCGACCAGAAAGCACTTTCCACATGTCATTATTGTCTCATAAAAAAAATTATATAAGAACTTGAGTCATTTATGTTCAAATTGCTTCAATTTTTTAATAAAAATCATCTGGTATGCCAATTATGTTCTTAGATAATGGAAAATGCTCTGCATGCACTTCAATAGTTCAATGGAGAATGATGATTAAAAATTTATGATTAGAAAAGGAGGTCATGCAATAAAGTTGTGAGAAAATTATATATGCACATACAAGGTAAAAAAAATTACATTGTCACTGCATGATTAAAGAAATGGATGATATACTGACTCTTATAAAGTTTTACACTATTAGTGTATAAACATTAGGGGAGGCAAAATTATCCAAATCCAAAATCCATCCAAATCCACCCGTTAGAACTAATGGATTTAAATGGATATAATTCAATGGATAGTGTTGATAATGGATGGATTCAAATCCATCCATTATATCTAATGGATATCTATGGGTATATCCATTTGGATGGATACTCAATCCATCCAAAAAATAAAAACAAATTTCTCCCCAATTAATTCAATATTAATATAAAAATCTCTCTCACCTTTCTAACAGCACAATGCCACACACAATACAAAAGTTGAAAATTGCAATTGTGATTTTAAAAGTGCTTATAAAAAAGTATAAACGATTTTGGCTTTAGTGCTTTACCCCCAACATCTTCTTAGAACCACACACCTTAATGCAAAGTATAAATATATCATTTTGGGTATTGACTAATGTGATAATATAATAACAAAATGAAATATTTTAGGAAGATAGACTGTTGCATACAACTTGTGGAAGTCTCTATTATCTTGCACGATAGATTATTGCCAATAAGAATGCTTATTAAAAAATTTCACAAATTCACCTTTTAAAAAATGCTTATAAAAAAACTTTTTAAAAGTGTTTGTTAAAAAAATATTTTTATTTTTAAAATCACTTTTAAAAGTATTTTTAAAAAGACACTTTTTAAAAATGTTTTTTTAAATTCATATTTGAAAATGCTTTATTAAATAATAATTTTTAAAAGATTGTTTTTCTTCAATGCTTTATTAAAAAAACATTTGTTCAAATTAAAAAAAATGGGTTGGATATTCATCCATCCAATCTATTAAAATGGATACATGGATAAAATGGATGGATTGAAATTCATTGGATATAGATGGACTAGATAATTTAAAAATGTGATATAATAGATTTATATGGATTGATGAAAAATTTTACATCCATCCATTATCCAAATTCATCCAATTGTCACCCCTAATAAATATTAGGGTTGTGAGTGAGAGATAAACTAACTTATAAATAGAATTTCGATTTTTAATTAATTTTTCCTGCTTTCATTTAAAAATTAAAAATAAGTAAACTTCTAAAAATTGGTCAAATTTGTTTAATTCTATCCGATATGATTTTCAACAAAAATCATATGGCAAATTGGTTTATGGCTCAACTGAACTGGCTTGAATTTCTGTCCAATTTTGATAATAAGAAAAAACAATTCGATTACACGTAGAGGATAAATTATCTTTCATACAAGAAGATAAGTTATCTCCTATAGTTACTAAAATCATGACATGTGTCATATTTTTTCATTTTCTATAAAAATATTTCTAATACTACACAAAATAGTATACATATCATATTTGCACTAGCCGAAAGCGATAATCTCCTGGTATGAGAAGATATTGTATTTCCTTATATATATATATATACACTTTTATCTATCATGTGAGATCTGTAACATTGATTATGTTTTCTATTATAAATAATATACATTAATATCTTTAAATTTTTCTTTATCATTTTTTTATAATTTTTCTTAATATATCTCTACTTCTAGAAATTATACGAGCTTCTATTTGATCTAGTTTGGTTTTGTGAATTTCTCCTAGTCATTCATAAATATTCAAACTACCAAGGCTAGATTTTAACACAAAAATCTACACTAGACACTAACTAGCCCTTTTATCCACTTAGCACTTTTCCTTGATCATGTCAAGTTAGTACAACTCTTTCATCACTAAAATTTAACCTTTTTATTTGAATCCTTGCTTGCTACCATGGCAGCTCTATCAGTTGGCTATTTTTGCAACATAAAGAAACCACAAGGTTATGAACTCAAAAACAGAAACAGCACAAGATTTGTTATACATTATGCAGCCAGGGATGAGGGCCAATCAATAACTCTAATGGTGGAAAGAAGAAAGAGGAGGGAGGAAAGATAAGGCTGTTGAAAATGTTTAGTGGGTTTGAGAAGCATGGGAAGAGGATGAAGGAGAATTTGAGTCCACAACAAAAGGGTGATGGGAAAGACTGCTAATGAGTTTATCATTTGATGTTTATGTGTATATATCTCAAGCTAGTTTGTGCTTATTTTGCTTGGACTTCTATGCCCAAGAAATTGTGGTAAATCAGTTCAAGACTGCATAGGTATTTTATTTGCAAAGTTTGTTCACTCTTATTTATTGGTCTTTTTACTTTGTTGGGGTGAATTAATTGGGAAGCAGTTCTCTGATGAGACAAAAAATTGAAGAAAGAAACCCATCCATGTCCATAATCAATGATCCGCTTATCAGTTCTTGTACAGAAAACCAACTTGCTTTACTAATGCTTAGAAACTTGGGCACCTCAGATTTTGACTACCATTACAAACATAAACACATTACGGACATATTATTGATAATACGTTGGGTATCAAAAAATTAATTATATTATAACCATTAGCTACTAATTATAAATAATTAATAATATATTTTAAATTTTTTTATCTATTTCCAAGATGTTGATAAGTTTCTATAGTGTGCACACCATTCGCCTAATGTTTCCTCCAAGTTCGAATCAATTAAGTGAGACTACATCGTTCATTAAGTGATGACATATCACCAATTACTCCTTATTTGTTATTCCTTTAACCTAAATTGTAAGCTAAAATTTAATTTATTCCTTAAAAAGAACAAATTCACAAAAAACACAAATACAAAGTTCTCTACCAAATTGATAGGATTGTTGTGATTCATTGCTTGAAAGTTATATACACCCATGGCTTGATTCTACAGGCTGCATTATTAAGGTCTTTGAGGTTCTCATGTATATTATGATTTCATTAATAGGAATTCACTGACGACTTGGAGGAATCCTAAAAGTAAAAACAAATACCATAATAATAACAATCATCCAGCTTCTACAAACAAAACCGATTTAAGTGATTCAACTTCAAGTGACCATAAACGCATTTTCAAACATTTGTTCTGTTAAGCCCTCCCAAAGCGGGTTAACTAGAAAAAGATTCAACCAAATATAAAGTTTTGTATTAAATTTCGGGTAGAATATTATGCAGATAAAAAATTAGGAACACAAATTAATTTTTTAACAAAAAATAGAAATTGGAGACAGAATCATACTGTATAACAAAAACAAGCAACCCCAACACCAAAAACAATGCAATTAATGAGCTGAAGTCGAATTAATTGGAATATCATTGTCAATAAACTATTGTAAACCACTGAAAATTTATGTAAAATAAGGTTTATCAATTATTCATAATTACACGTGTACAAATATTAATACATTCTCTCCGGAAAAAAGGATTTTAGCAATGTGGAATCCAGATGTAGCTCAAATAACATTTAAAACTGCATATTTGGGCAACGATGAACACCTTCAAGAGAAGTTTTAAGATAAATGGGGAACCCCATTTATCAAATACTTTCTCTATGCTCAATTTTTCAGACATGTAACAGTTTCTGCCATAGAAATTAAAACAGAAACCTGACTACGTCTGAATCAAACTTAATATAAATTGAAAAACAATGAAACATTGTATAGAAAAAACAAAAATAAAAAATATGTGAAATCATGAGCAAATACTCAGATTCAAGATAAAAACCAAAAAAATGATGTTTTTAAATGTGGAATCCAGATGTAGCTCAAATAATAACAGACATATTATTGGGCAACGATGAACACCTTTAAAGAGAAGTTTATAAGAAAACATGGGAAACCCATATTTACCAAATTCACAATCTCTCTGTATAATTTCCCAGACATGTAACAGTCCCTACCAAAATTAAGAAAACGGTAGAAACTTGACTATGTCTGGTTATTAACAAAAAATTATAATAAAATGGGCAAAACAATGTTAACAGATTGAATTATAATTCAAATATAATCGAGATGTAGAAGATTAATGTTTTTATTCTCATAGGCCTTCTTCTTATAATAGGAGAAGGAAGATGAGAAGAAAGACAATAATATGGAGAGCGATGCGGCTGAATCTTTCGGGAGAAGGGGAAGCAGAAATGAAACCCTAAAGTGAATGTGTGATTGACATGTTAAGAGAATTTAATTTAAATAGGCATAGTGGAGAGAATGGGTCAGGCTTCGAAGGGCCCGTTGTGCAATTTGCCCGTTATTTTGGGTTTTGACAACAAAACCAGTATTTTTATTCTTAAATTTTATGTGTATTTTCTTTTCCTTACATTCTTTTTTTTAAAACACATTTTTGGTTCTTTAACATATATATTTATTTCCACAAATTTGTTTAGATGGTGTAGTTTGACCATAAAATTACATTATCAAAGCATCTTTTGTATTAATTACAAAAGTAGTATAACTTTTTATAAATCTACTACAAGATGATTGTTTCCTTTATTTTTATTCTCCTAGACCCACCTAAATCGACAGCTCTGCATGAGTTTTTTTCAAAGTTTTTCCTATGAAAATTGTCTCCCTCAAGGGAGTTTTATGTTTTTGTTTCATATTATCTCTCCTAAATCGGTAGGTGGGATGAAGTTTTTTTTAATTAACTCTCTCCTAAATCGACACTTCTAAATGAGTTTTATGTGAATTTGTTTTTTTTCCTCCATTACACATGAATCGGCTACACTGAATGAGCTTTTAATTTTATTTTGCACTAATTAAATCGGCCACATAACTGGAGTTTTTTTATATTTTCTCTCCCTAAATTGGTAATTGGAATGTCTGCGTTAAGTCCTCAAGCAATGACAAATACATAAGGTAGACTCGATTACTTGATGTATCCGACATGACAAATCCTTCAATAATTCTCAAAATAAATGCTCTAGTGTGTTGTTGAATAACAACTTGATTAGCATTCTCTAGGAGTTCACGAAATGTCCTCTCAAACCAAGTGAGTTTCACCCTCTACCCTATTAATTCGTTACCTATTGGGATAGCACCCAATAACTAGAGGCAAAGTACTTCCCAATCTGTACTTGTCACTCTAGTAACAACTTGTCCTTCAACCAGAATGCCAAGTTGGTAAGCCACATCCTCAAGAGTGATAATGGTCTCTCCACATGGAAAACGGATATTATGTGTTTATGGCCTTCATCTCTTCTCGATCAATGTTAATAGTACGGGTGACAAAATTATCCATAATCCAAAATCCACTCAAATCCATTCAAATTAAAGCCATCCAAATCCACATGTTAGAATTAATGAATTTAAATGGATATAATCCAATAAATAGTATTGATAATAGATGGATTCAAATTCATCCATTATATCCAATGGATATCCATGGGTATATCCATTTGGATGGATACTTAATCCATCCAAAAAATAAAAACAAAATTTTCCCAATTAATTCAATATTAATATAAAAATTCCTCTCACCTTTCTAATAGCACAATCCCACACACATTACAAAAGTTGAAAATTGCAATCGTGATTTTAAAAAGTGCTAATAAAAAAGTATAAACAATTTTGGCCTTAGTGCTTTACCCCCAACATCTTAGGGTAAGAAAATATTTTCTTAGAACCACACACCTTAATACAAAGTATAAATATATCATTTTGGTTATTAACTAATGTGATAATACAATAACAAAATGAAATATTTTAGGAAGATAGACTGTTACATACAACTTGTGGAAGTCCATATTATGTTGCACGATAGATTATTGCCTATAAGAATGCTTATTAAAAAACTTTACAAATTCACCTTTTTAAAAATGCTTATAAAAAAAGCACTTTTTAAAAGTGTTTCCTAAAAAAATATTTTTATTTTTAAAATTATTTTTATTTTTAAAATCACTTTTAAAAGTATTTTTATAAAAAAACACTTTTTAAAAATATTTTTTCAAATTAATATTTGAAAATGCTTTATTAAATAATAATTTTTAAAAGATTTTTTTTCTTCAAATAATGCATTATTAAAAAACTTTTGTTCAAATTAAAAAAATGGGTTGGATATCCATCCATCCAATCTATTAAAATGGATACATGGATAAAATGGATGGATTGGAATTCATTGGATATGAATGAATTATATAATTTAAAAATGTGATATAATGGATTGATGGATAGTTTTCCATCCATCCATTAGGATCCAAATTCAAATCCATCCAAACCCATCCAATTGCTACCCCTAGCTAATAGTATATGGTTGTTGATTTCTAATACTCAAAGTGTCAACAAGTTACCAAAAGCAGTGTTGTAGATAACTTGCAACACTAGCTCAGAAGGTGCGGATTGCCAGAGACAAGATCTAGGCTGGAAAGTACATTCAATCACATTTCATACATTGTTTGATATATGATCATTTTGTATTGTTAGTAAAGAAGTATTAACTGGCCCGGGATTAAGGTGCTCCATTAGAGAGACTTGCATAAAGTAGTAGGAAGTGTGAAGAAAGTGTGGAGAGTGGATGAAAATTTAATGTGAGGGTTAACAAATATGCAACTTGGAGATTTATAGTAATGGTAAGTATGACTGAATGAGTGAATGAGTGAGTGAGATTTTTGAAGCATTTTTGAGTGGCATGTATCTTCACGTGTATTGATCTTATTAGTATTTTTTTTTAATAATAGCACAACAATTGGCTACTAAGTAGCCGATTTTCTTTGAACAACTTTTCACAAAATAATCAGCTACTTTGTCACCAACTTTCTTTAAAAATATTAACACAACAATCGGCTACGAAGTAGCCGATTTTCTTAAAAACAAATTACAACAAAACAAATGCCCCCTTATGGCCGATTTTCATTAACTAATAAATTGCACCAGGATAATTTCAGTGAATCATTAAGTTCATTCGCTAATTTCATTTTGGACGTTAATTTCATTGCACGTTAATTTCAATAATTCATACTCATTAATTTCATTCATTCATTGCACGTTAATTTCAATAATTTATACATATTAATTTTTGGTCAATGATTTATAATTGTTGTAAGGATCTCTGCATGTCACATGATTTTTCCTGCATTTCACGTGTCTTTGAATTACTTTGAATGCGTTACACGTTAATTGATTTCACTCACCTACGCATTGCTGATTCTTTTTACTAGGAATCTCTGACTCACTATTTCTCTGCATTCACTTTTAATGGCTTTGAATCCATGGTCATTCACTCACTATTTTCTCTGAATTCACTCAAGGAATCTCTGAATCACTTTGAATACATTGTCATTCACTCACTATTTCTTTGCATGCATTGTCATTCACTATTTCTCTGCAGTCACTATTTCACTTTTAATACATTGTCATTCACTCACCGACTCTCTACATATATAGTTATTAATATATTTAGTTATAGTATATATATTTTATAGTATATATAGTTATAGTATATCACCAACAATGTATAAATTGATTGCTTTAACGCTTGAGTTATGCAATGTGCAAAAGTATTTTGTGTAAGACTAATCACATGCATTATAAGGCTTGGAATATGCAAAAGTACTTTGTCTTATTCACACCCATCTTCTTCTTCATGTGAAGCAATATGCAAAAGTACCTTAATTTGTTCACATATGAATAGAATCACATAATAAAAATAAAAATTACAAAATAAACTACTGATATGGAAAGGTTGTCTAGAACTCTCACCAAATTCTCTAGATCATAATGGACATGTCTTCCTATTATGCCCATCAGTTCTACACCATCCACATTTTTTAATTTGTTAAACAGGAACTTCATCCATCACATTATGAATGTGTGTAGTCTTCGGTCTTTCTCTTATTTTCCTACACATAAGAGGATTGGGAATGAATATTGGACTTAAATAAGGGGGCCAATATTCTTCATTACCAATCGGTTGAAACTCACATCCATATGCCTTAAGAAGATTATTGATCCGGTAAATTGGTGAGATAAATTGACCACAATCTAAAGCCAATGAAGCACATGTTGCAATTGCATGTGAGCATGACAATCTTAATGATTGAAATTCTTCATAATCATACTAACTATCGGTTAGTTTAATAGTGTAAACCCTCACTTGGTGACCACCAAATTTAGATACAACTTCAACATCTAAGACTCTGGTCTCCCATGAAAAGTACGAACTAGTTGACAAGTAGATTGTTGCTAATTTTCTTTAATCACTTTTGTCAACTCTTCACAATATATATGCTATGTCCTAATCATGTTAGAAGCTTCATTCTAATGTTGAATGAACCATTCTTTTAGCCTATAGTATGTTGCTCTCACAAGGGTTGTGATTGGAATCTGGTCCAACCATGCACCAGCCCTCAGATGTTTTTCCCGCAACAAATTCAACATTCGCTCAAACCGTGGTCGCATCAACTCATAACCTAAAAATTAAATATAAAATTATATCAATCCAGAACATAAAAAATATTTGTAAATTTCAAATATAATTAATACATACTCATTTGTACGATTTTGCCTTTGAGATCAGAATCTCAGAATTCCTTACTGTAGTTACTAGCAAGATGATGAATACAATAAAGTGATTGTTCACTAGACCATGTTGTCAGCTTGCTTCGGAGTGCCGCTAATAAACTTGTCCCCATATCTGATATGATACATAAGTTTGGTTCAAGGGTAACATAAGTCTTAAGATTGTAAAAGAATCACTCACAAGCTTCTTTCGTCTCTCCTTCAACAATAACAAAGACAACTGGAAATACTCGTTTGTTTCTGTCTTATGAACTCCCTATAAGCAATGTTCCATTATATTTCATAGTTAAAAATGTTCCATTCACTTGTATAATTAGTTTGAAATATGCAAACCCATCAATGCATGGTTTGAAAGCCCAAAATACTATATCCAAAATGAATGGATTAGGGTCCTCCATGCCATCTGAAATATGGTGATGTGCTTGATATTTCACAATTGATGGGGAGAGAAATATTGTACAACATTCATCCAATGTGGTAACTAAGTGTTTGATCCTTCCCAATCACCATAAATTTTGGCCAATGCCATTTCTTTTGCAGTCCATGCCTTTCTATATGTCACTATATAACCAAAACGATTAACAACCTCCTTCACCAGTGTCTTAACTGATATACTCGGATATGTAGATACCAAATTAATAACAAGATCTGAAATGAATGATGAATTTAATTTGTTGTGATCTTGTGGAAACCAACATAGATACACAACTGTGTGTTTCATTAATTTTCTTAATCTCGCAAGTGTCACGGTTAGCGTTAAAAGAAACACGAATTCGCCACTCATATTCGACACCGAAATGTGTATATTTTTCGACATATATATATGGTGTAGACTCATCAACAACATAATCAAATGAATTTTTAATATGAATTTATCTAATAGCATTATTTGTGGCTTCTTTAGATTCAAATTGCATCCCAACAAACAAATCGTTGTTATTATTGTTTATTGAGTAAATTATGCTGACACCCCCCAAGTTTTAGTGAAATTACATAAACCACCCCTCAATTTTCTACACCTACACAAACCTCCCCTGATTTTTATACTTTCATTACATTGATCACCCTTGCATAAGAAATAAGTGTAATCTTTTAAACAAAAAATATGATAAATGCAATTAAGTTAAACAAAGTATGATATATTGTGTAGACAAGTCTAAATAATATACAAATCAATGTATCTTTATTATTTTTGGTTACAAAATGCATCAACAATTCCAAAGAAATATTGTTTAAATCGCTCTTATAATATAGTGTAACGAACCAAAAAGAATAAAGAAATATTGACTCATATTATTTGGACTTGTCTCCACAATATATCATGTTTTGTTTAACTTAATTGCATTTATCACATTTTTTGTTTAAAAGATTACACGTATTTCTTATGCAGAGATGGTCAGTGTAATGAAAGTATAAAAATTAGGGGATGTTTGTGTAGGTGTAAAAGAGTGAGGGGTAGTTTGTGTAATTTCACTAAAACTCAGAGAGTGCCAGTGTAATTGACTCTTGTTTATTAAACCAATTGTATAACCAAAATCACAATCAGCTTCAGAATTTGTGTTACAAAAAAATGATGATGGAGTACTATATGTCATTCTACAAGATGAACCAGCATCGAAGTCAACCTCCTCCTCATCACTACATATTTCAATGTCTTCTTCGTCACTAAAATTGCTAACAATATCCCTTAGAATAGTCATCTACATTTAACAAAGTAAGAATATTAAAAAAATAGCAACTAAACATACTACAATTAAAAGAATATGATAAAATATAATAGCTCCAAGTGGGAATACTAACCTCTAATCAAGTAACAATATGTATAAGGTGAATAGCTCCAAATGAGAAAGTGTAAAAATGTGTTTGAATTATAATGTTCTGCAAGACAAAAAGAGTGTTGTAATGAACTTGAGGAAGAAGTTTCAGAAGATATATTTTTTAGGAGAAGAAGATTGAAGTGTGGGGTGATTATATAAGTGAAGAACAACAATTGGCAACTAGATTGCCGATTTGGAAGAATAAAATTAAAAAATAATAATAATGAAAAACTCCTACATAATGGACGATTTAGGTTAGGAATAATAAAAAAGCAATTACACACAAAACTCCTCCTAAATTGCCGATTTAGGGGGAGAGAAAAAATAAGAAAACTCCTTATATTTAGCCGATTTGCTTAGGGAAAAAATTAAAAGTTCCTTCAATGTAGCTGATTCATGTGTAGCGGAGGAAAAAATAAATTCACATAAAACTCCTTTAGAAGTGCCGATTTAGGAGATAAAATTAAAAAAAACTTCATCCCACCTGCCGATTTAGGAGAGATAATATAAAGAAAAAAAAACATAGAACTCCCTTGAGGGAGACGATTTTCATAGGAAAAACTTAAAAAAAACTTATGCAAAGCTGCCGATTTAGGTGGGTCCAGGAGACAAATATAAAGGAAACGACCATCCTGTAGCCGATTTATAAAAAGTTACACTACTTTTTATAATTAATACAAAAGGTAAACTAGTACTATAATTTTATGGTCACACTACACCATCTTAGTAAATTTGTCATCTATTTCCTTATTCTTTAGCTTTTTTTCTCAACTTTGTTAATAAACTTTATTTCCGCTATTGCTTCTACTTGTTGTGTAATCAATTTTTGATGTGAAATAGCTAAAAAGTGCATGTAATATAGTACATAAGTTGAACCTTTATTTTTTTACACTTTCTAACAACTTAGCCAAATTTTACTCCAGTGGTGAACATTTATCTATTGTTTACATTTTCAAAGTTTACCTGTGCATTTGAATGGGGAGATATTTTTTTGTCGCATGGTTAAGAATAGATATTAATGTGCATTCACATGATTAAGAACATATATTTCTCTCGTACATTCGTATGATTAAAAACACAAATGTTATCCATGCATTCGTATTGTTAAGAACAAACATGTCACCCTTATATTTTAATGGTTAAAAAACACATATATTTTTCTTACATTCACATTGCTAAGAACAAACATGTTATTCGTGCATTCACATAGTTAAAACACATATGTTACTCATATATTTGTATTGTTAAGAATATTCATGTTACTCATATTACCAATACAAATTTGTAAAATAATTAAATATTATTATTATTATATGTTATTATTAACTAATATATTGGGTAATGAACAATAGGTAAGAGTGTACTATTAAATAATATATTGGGTAATGAGCAATGGGTAAGAGTGTACTTTTATTTTGTATGAAAAGATGTACATTAAGAAAGTGAGGTGTTTTAGGGAGGAAAATTTTCGCTAAGGTTATGACATATGTCATGAGATAATGTAGCGAAACCTTTTTTTATTATATAGTATATAGACTTAAGAAATAAGAGTGTTGCATGATACATGTTCTTAAAAAAGTGAAGAACATCCATCAGTTATGCTCAAAAGAAAGAATATTTTTAAGATTTTTATATTTTCAAGATAGTGGAGTATTTATTTTTAATTTTAAAATATGTATAAAATAAAGGAGGCGGGATAATATAATTATTACTTTTTATTTAATAGTTAAATGTTGAAACATGACTCTTCCATTTATTCTCTTAATAATAATCTATGCAACATTTAAGTAAGAAGATAAGGAGAAAACAAAAGAGACACATGTCAATATTTAAATGAGTTAAGGTGACACATGTCAACATTTATCTGATTTAAGGAGATAAATCATCTGAGATATTTTATTCTCATAGAAATATACACAAATTTAAAATGCCTATCACGTTAATCAACTTGTTATCTCTTTTTCCAGTCTCTACTCTCTGACACATACAAAAGTTTAGTGTAAACTTCATAATTCAAAAAAGCATCATGAGTATAAACATACAATCTAAATTTTTACATATACATGTAAGTCATCATGTGTTCTTTTGTATTGAAAAGTGGTTGTTGATTTCTCAGTTGCCCAGTTGAATAAACATTGGAAAGTATCGAAAAGTGGGTTGCTTATTTGAACCGGGCACTCGTCGGCTTGTGACCTCCTTAGTTGGGTACTTGAAAAGACACTCCTTCAATGCTCAAGTCAATATTTAAAGAGATATGCTTAGAGAGAAGAAAAGATAACTCATTACCTTTCCTTATGGATGCTTTCACTTATTTATACTTGAGTAAGATGGCTTGCACTCCAAAGGGAGGTGTCATCATTGTGGATGGTGTGGTGATCCTAGTAGTGATGTAGATTTGGACTACCTTTATCATATGGGAAATGTGAACCTGTACTTCTCATGTAATGTCTTCATGTCTTTGGCGTGAATGAAGATTATTCAGCGTAGTAGGTGCTAACTTGTCTTGTCTTATAATTGTCATATTTTCCCTTAGCTAGGTTTGTCATTCGAGCATGATCAACCATCATAAAAACTAGATCTTATCTGTCAGGACATGATTGATAATCGTGGAGAGCAACCTTGTATACCCGGTCATTAGCCTGTAACCAATCCTAGCATTATGATGGAACAATTGCCTCAATCTAGTTGCACAATCATTGTTGTATGTGTCAATAGACTTGAAACTATTCTTGTCGGGCATGATCGCATTCGTATAGACCACATCTTATATGTGTGGCATTTGGCCTTTAATCGAGCGTGACACTGTGATAGAATAGTTACCACCAATTTGGTGGCATGTCCTTTTTCGGACGTGTTAGTGAGATTGAAATCCTATTATGGACAACTGATCTAGTCCGTGTAGGTCATTGTGATGACACCGTTCAAAGATGATTTAAGTCGTGCATATCATCAGCCATCGACCTCAACCCACTCTTTGGTTGAGTGTTTTTAGGCTCAAACTGTTTTATAATATCTGGCCAATTTTGTTGACTTCAGTGATGTCTTTTCATTTTTCATAAATTTCATCTTTTATTGTTGTTGTTGCGGTGCTTGACACATGACTGGTTGGGAAGTGATGACAATGCTCTGTTTTTGCACAACTTGAACATGCAAGTTTTTTCGACACATCAAATAATATTGTAACTTAAGTATTTATGCTCATCGTTAATTGTGAAATTAATGGTAGCAATGATGTTATGGTGCTTTTGTGGGCCATTTTGGAGAGTCGGTGGGAAATTTGGGGTCTATATTCTCTCTCCATTGACCCTATGAATAGGGGATCCTTTTTGCCCTTTCACTTTTTCATCTCCTCATTTTATCACTTTGCTTTAAGAAGATAACTTTGTTTCTTCAATCTATTGCTTTTGCTGGAAACAACTTTATTTATACCCTTCTCCCATTTTATTCCTTTTACTTTCATTTGAGAAGGTCAAGATTGAGTGTTTCTAGGAGAACTATGACAATGATAGCCCCGTGGAGATCATTCTTGATCCTCTTCCTTCATTTATGTCATGGTCCCCTCGACAGAGACAATTAAGGGATGCGTGTTCGCTCCCAGGTCCAGTAGGGGAGCCTATGACTCCTCTTCTCGTGAGGTGTATTGGTCGGTGAGGAGTCAAAGGGTCTTTAAGGCCCCTTGTCTTTATGGTGGGACTATCTCGTGGTTTTTCCAGTAGATGGCTCCCCTCTCCACCTTAGGTTAGACATTTAGGGTTCCCTTCAGGTTGGTAACATTTTGTGCCCAAGCACGTAAGTCATCTATGTTACCCAGGTAGTGAATAGTGCGCTCTAGTGGAGTACAACAAGGTTTTGACTGCTCATGTGACCAAGGTTGTTAAAGCGTAGAGTCAACCTTAGAGTGGAAGGAGAGTATAATCGTAAAAGCGGTGGAACGTAACATGAAGCGTACCTCCATTTAAAACATTAAATTACATTAAAAAAGACACACTTATATATTTATATACCTAAGACAATAACATAGATAATAACTTAGAAAATATACAAAAGATAGGGTCGAAGGAGAAGTAAGTATTTGGGGAAAGAATCATAAAGGTTTTTGGGTGAAAAAGTAGTCTCCTTGCACGATTTGAATAGAAGAAGTGAATGGAGGAATAATGCAACATGATTTTTATAGAAGAGGTGAAATAGTTTTTGATAGGTTGCTTAGTTTCCCACATGTGGCTGTAGAGAAGAGAGGAAGAGTTTATGAAGTTAGGAGGATGAAGATGTAAGGGTTGCCAATTATTTCTTTCTTAAAAATGTGATGAGCTTAAAATTTGGTCAAAATTAGGTTAAAATGGGTTTAACATTGAATCGCGTGATTCAACACTTTGGAGCACACTTTTGATAACCATTAATGTGGACATGGAAAAGGACAAGCAACACCAAGAACTACAAGGCCTAGAAAGGCCAATGACAAGGTCAAGAACAAGAAGGGCCAAAGAGGTATTACGACAAGTCATGTGCCCTAACCGCAACCCAAACAAAGGAAGAAGACTTGGAGCCAAGAGTAGTGCTTGCAATTTTTCATTAAAGAATTGAAGCATCTAGGCTAAACCTAACCACTAACATGATCGTGGGTCCCTCCACGGATCTCCCGTGTGATTGAGCAAAATTTGGATTTTCTTGCAATTTTATGAATAATTGTAATTTCCCATTTTGAATAAGTGGTTCTAGAACCTTCTAGGCTAAAACCCACGTTTTTGTTATGGTTCATAAGACCTTTCATAAGTTTGCCTCTTCCTTGTCCCAAAGGACTTAGTAGAGACAAGATATTTACTACTTTCTCTGAACTTTCACTTTCATTAATGGATTTTGTCTTCTTGTCTAAATGCACTTAGTAGGGACAAGATAAATGCACTTCCATTTTGATAAATGAACACACCTTGAATTCTAGCTTAAACATATTGCTTCATGCATATTGTGCGGATTGTTCTCATTGGTTCTTTGTTGAACTAAACTAAGGATTTATCGTCGAGCTAATCACCTTTCGTGGCATCCAATCACTAGTATATCAACTATCCTTGCTTGTGGCACCACTCAAATTCTTCATTTCCATTTCTTACTTCTACAAATCCATCTTCAGTCTTTTTATTTACGTTTCCATATTTCGTTAAGTTAACAACATTCAACTCATAAACATCCATACTCATAAGCTTTCTACTAGAACAGTCATTCAACATGCATTTCGAAAGGACATTCATATCAATCATAATGTGACGCCACATTAGATAGCAGTGAAAATTGTCATAACAGGCATAGCAGGTAAAATAACGTCAGAATTACATGTCAAAAAGCGACAAAATCGCAAGTTAGATAGTGGTAGAATCACAGGTGGGTCACGACCCGCTACATGTTTTGATGCGAGTGAAACCCAAAATTTAGAGAGGAAAAATCTTGTTTACACCTCTTTTTAATTAGTAGCATGTTTTTTCATAGAGTTTTAGGTAATTTAGTCGTCCCCTTCTACATAACACATTGGTTTTCCTTGGTGATGTGATTTTTACTCGGTTCAACTGTTCTTCTTTCTTCATTCTAATTCCATTATACATGTTTGGTTACTTACATGTTCTTCATTAGCCTAGAACAAAATTGTGTGGTTCCCTAATTCACGAACATACTTTGCCTTTTCTCAGCATAATATTTCCTTGCCCGCTAATTTTTTGCCTCATTATCCCTTTATTGATTCTCTTTTCAAACTGTTAGACCCAAGTGTAACATCATCTTTGTGCGGTTCAATTTCGTGAGATACAACTTTGTTATAGCCTCCAACTGCGATCAGCTCTAGAATTCCTATTACTCTTACCTTGATTATTGATTAGGATTGTGTCTTTAATATGATCTGTTTTAGTATTTATATGTGTGGTCTATAAATTACTCATATATTTTACTTAGTTATATTGGTTGTCCTACTATAGTGTTTTTAGTGTTGACCACTATTCTTTGTTATCCGCAATTTACTACCTATCATGTTATCTACCCAATCTTTGACCAATTATATCTTCAAGAGCCATAATAGACCGATGACTAACATGTGTACCACCACGGTCAAATTCAACTCCCTTACTTGTATTTTGTCTACATTGGACTAGTTGAGGTAGTCCTTGGTGGATTCATTATCCTCTGATCTATCCCAGACAGGGTGTAGGAGTAGCAGGATTGTTATTACGTGGATGTGAACCTAGTATTGAACTTATCATGAGGTCTCTCCATCTGGTGATGGAGTTTGCCTATAGATGTGTGAACCATTAGAGTGACGTACACTCCAACATTTAGTGCCTCGAGGGATTCAAGAGAATCCTAAGGTTATGTCATCCCACCATATTTTTCAATGTTTGTAGGCGTGCTTAAGTGGGCGAAAAGTCTAACGACAATGATCCTTGTGGTTAAATAGTGTTTTACCCCATATTCGATCATGAGTTTTGGCACTTGCACTTCCCATGTGTGCATCTTAGACCCACTTGCACTTCCTTGTGGTTAAATAGTGTTCTACTTGGTCTCTCTATATGGTGATGGAGTTTGCCTCTAGATGTGTGAACCATTGGAGTGACGTTCACTCCAGCATTTATTGTCTCGAAGGAGTCAATAGGATCCAGAGATTTTATTGTCCCACCATATTGTACAATGTTTGTAGGCGTGCCTAAGTAGGTGAAAAGTTTGATGATAATGATCCTTGTAGTGAAACGATGTTTTGCCCCATATTTGATCGTGCGTTCTGGCACTTGCACTTTCGATGTGTGCACCTGAGACCTAGGGTTTATTGGCCAGCCATGTGGATAAAATTCGCTGCCACATTCGACCTCATAAGTCTCCTAGGTGTGATCCAATGGCCTAGATGGCTCATAGTAGGTTTTTGTTCTACTTGTTGACTGATGGTGGAGGTCGACCAACAACTTTATTGTGTGTTTTGAAAGCTCGGTTTGAAAGTTGGATATGAGATTGGGGGTTGAAAGATGAAGCATTGCAATGTTGAGATGACTGAGGATGGACTTGATTTCTTTTGGTCACCATGATGTAGGTAAGGTACAAATGACGCTAATGTTCTTCTGTGTTAAAGAGGGGTTGTAGACTACTCAATTACCTAGCTTAATTCGGGTCGTAGCCAACCTTGGACACTGTCTCAACCCGGGTTGCTTGGTTGAACTAGGTATTTGCCACCTTGGACCGTCTTGAATGGATACCTGAAAATGCACTAGGATGCTCAAGTAAGTATTTATAGAAGTAATCTTAGAGGGAAACAGAAAGAACACAATACATTTCCCTTATGCGTAGCTTCAACTATTTATATTGAGGTTGAGTGACTTACATTCTAGAGGGAGGTATTATCATTGTGGATGGTGTGGTATTCCTGACATTGATGTAGATTTGGATGACCTTTGTCATGTGGGGAATATGAACATAGTGCTCAGGTGGTGGGTCCTTATCTTTAGCATGAAGGAAGCTTCTTCAACATAGTAGGTGTTGGTCTCTCTTGTCTTGTCATTGTCGTATTTTCTCTTACCTAGGTCGATCATCTAGGCATGATCAACATTCGTAAAGGTGGAATCTTGTCCACCCGAACATAGTCGGCAATCAAGTAGATCGGATCTTGTATGCATGGTCGTGGGCCTCTCACCAATCCTGACATTGGGTTAGAACATTATGAAACCATTAGTTAATCAATCGGCCCTTGCAACCTTCTTGGTTCATTCTTTACTGTGGAAAAACTACCAAAAGTAAAAGGAAATGGAGAATAAATAACCGTAAAATAAGGTCATTTACAAAATAAAGATATGTTATATGGTAGAAGATTTTATATCATTCGAAAACAACAAATTAAATAGGATAATTCTAATAGGGAATTATGCAAAGCCTATTGTCTTAACTCCTAACATGGATAGTTGCATTGAGTTATGTAGAAATTGAATTCTAGAAGAATTGTGGAGAGTTTGTTATCAAACCTTACACCAAGTTTTGCAAATATTGATTTCTTGGATTCCAAACTCAATACATTTAGTCACATTAGAAGGGTAAGTCAAAGGACTATTTTGAATAAAACTTTCAGTATTTTAACTTCATGACTTGAAACCAATTTTAATTTGAAAACAGGTTAGTGTTGCTACCCCACCGTCGTGTACGCGACATAAAATATGTGATTAAATGCAATGGAGTAGTCATCGATATTTTTTTCAGCGGGAAACATGAAAAACCAATTTTTGAAAAAATGAGATTTGATTCGCTCAAAAATAGAAATTGAGTTCGGGAGCCAGTTACGGATGAGGAAGGTGTTAGCCACCTCATACTGGTCGTTGTAAAAAACGGTACCTAGATCAATTGCGTGGATATTTTATTCCAAATATTTATTTTACCTTTCACACATTATTAAACAAAACACATAAAAAACAATTTTTTTTATTTTTGTGTCTGACATGATAAAATCTGCTCATACATATCTCTAGATGCAATATAAAAATCAAGGCTACGTAGTTCTTTTAGAAAATAGTTGATTAGTCGATATATTTTTATTTTTATTTTATCCATATAAAAATTAACAAGGCAAGGTGGTGCGACAAGGTACTAGTCCTATAATGGAGCCACCTCACCTTATCTTGACGATATAAAGTAGCGTGACAAGGCACTCAGCCTATAGTTGAACCACTTCACGTCATTTTTAAATTATTCGAAAAATTTATTTTACAAGATAAGATAACAAGACAAGACACAATGTCTATAGTGAGGTTACCTTACCTAGTTTGGACGACATGAAGTAGCACGACAAGGCACTTATTTAAAAAATATTTTTTTTATTGCATTTTACATGTCACCTTTAAATTTATTTGAAAAATTATTAATGAAGATAAGGTAACAGGACAAGGCACCAGGCCTATAGTGGGGTTACTTTACCTCGTTTTAGACGACATTAAGTAATGTGACAAGGCACTTGGCCTATAGTGGAATTACTTCATATCATTTTAAAAAATATTTTTTTTCATTGCATCTTTCACACGTCACCTTTAAACTTATTTGAACATTTATTTATAAAGATAAGGTAACACGACAAGGCAACACACCTATAGTGAGGTTACTTTACTTCATTTTAGATGACATGAAGTAATACGACAAGATATTTTGCCTATAGTGGAACTGCTTCATATCATTTTAAAAATATATTTTTATTGCATTCATACACATATACATTCACTACTAAATAAATAAATAATATTTACTAAAATAATAATAATAATAAACCAAATAATAAAAATAAAAGAAACGAAAATAAACATATAATTAATAAATTAATAATCAAAAAAGAAAAAAAACAAATTGGGGATTTAGGGTGTGGAGTTTGAAATTGATTTGGGGTTTATGGTTATATTAAATTGGGGGTTTAGGGTTAAAGTAAAATTAAATTCGGATTAGGTTTCAAAATCAATTTGGGGATTAGGTTTCAAAATCAATTTAGGGATTAGGGCTAGGGTAAAATTAAATTGGGGGTTTAGGGTTACAAAAGAGGCAACACTGGAGGTTGGTGGCCGAAAAAGGAGGGGGCAGTGACTGTCGCAATTTGGCAGCCAGCCACTGCGGCGCACCATCGCCCATCTAAGGCGGCGACGGTGCAGCCAGACGCGAAGACCGCCGCTGGACAGGGCGGTCCAGCCCCTCTAGGCATGGCTGGCATAGGCAGCCTTCCATGGCTGTTGTCCAATACCTCCCCTTACCACAGTGGGGCTGTTACGGCAGCTTTAGGCGGAGCCGGCATCGTGCAACCCCTATTTCACAGCTGCAGGCAGAAGAGTTTACAAAAATACACAAAATATATGCAATGGAAACACATATAGTAAAGAAGAAGACAAAAAAAAGGTTAGGAATGTACCTAGAAGAGAATTTGGATGTGATGAAGATTAGGTGAGAGCTTTCTACTCCTACTATCTCTATCCTCTTCTCGTCTCTTCTTTCTCCTTTTTTAGGTTTGCCTGTTTTTTCAAAATTTCATATTAGGGTTAGGTTAGTTTTTAAGTTAGGCTTAAATCATGGGTGGGGATTAGGGTTTACGGTCTGGCTAAGGAAAAAGCCCAGTTGCCACAATGTTTGAAATTCAAATCCCCCTCCCCACCTTTTTGCTTTGAAATATTTTACCCCGATCAAAATTGGGTATTTACAGTTGCCCTACTTTACTTTCTTTTCATTAGATAACATGAGCGACGAATGTTGCTAAAGTTATCATGGTGAGAAGGAAGTAAAGATAAAAAAGACCAAATTTTGACTGAGGAATAACACATGGACGTAAAAGCCTCAAGCTCAAGCGCACAAAATGAGCTTGAGGTTAGTGGGTAAAGAGCTCACGAGTCCAAAAGTTGACCAAAAGATAGCACTCAGGGGTCAAAGTATAATCACGCGACCACTGAGGGGTCAGAGTGCAAAAGGTAGAGGATACCACTCATGGGTCAAAGCATAATCATGTGACTGCTGAGGGGTCGGGATGTAAAAGGATAAAAGAGACCACTAAGGGGTCAAAGTACGTTCACACGATCGCTAAGGGGTCGTGGTGCAAAAGGATAAAAGAGACCATTATGGGGTCAAAGCACAATCACGCTACCGATGATGGGTCGAGGTGTAAAAGGATAAAGAGATCACTAAGGGGTCGAAGCACAATCACGTGACCGCTGAGGGGTCAAGATGCAAAAGGGTAAAAGAGACCAATGAGGGGTCAAAGCACAATTATGCGACCGCTAAGGAGTCGAGGTGCAAAAGGATAAAGGAGACCACTGAGGGGCCAAAGCACAATCACACGACCGTTGAGGGGTCGAGGTGCAAAACGATAAAGGAGACCACCGAGGGGTCAAAGCACAATCACGTGACCACTAAGAGGTTGGGGTGTAAAAGGATAAAAAAGACCATTGAGAGGTCAAAGCACAATCACGCGACCGTTGAGGGGTCGGGGTGCAAAAGGGTAAAAGAGACCACTATGGGCTCAAAGAACAATCACACGACCGCTGAGGGGTCGGGGTGTAAAAGGATAAAAGAGACCACTGAGGGGTTAAAGCACGATCACATGACTATTGAGGAGTCGGGGTGCAAAAGGGTAAAGAGACCACTGAGGGGTCAAAGCACAATCACGCGACCGCTGAGGGGTCGGGGTGCATAAGGGAAGAAGAGACCACCGAACGGTCAAAGCACAATCATGCGACTGCTGAGGGGTTGGGGTGCAAAAGAATAAAGAGACCATTGAGAGGTCAAAGCACAATCATGCGACCGTTGAGGGGTCTTGGTGCAAAAGGATAAAAGAGACCACTGAGGGGTCAAAACAAAATCACGCGACCACCGAGGGGTCGGGGTGCAAGAGGAATCACAGGAACACACGAACAACAAGGGACCCTGGATCAAAACTTAGAAGGATATTTCAAGTCAAAACTTTGGTTGTGAATGCATATGATAGTGTAAATGCTAATGCATGAGTGATGCAAAGATGTCTATGATAATATATGATGAGTTACACATATATGATTAACTTGATTATCATTTTGATTGATATGAAAATGGATTGTTTCCTTGGTAGATAACAACTAATCAAGCTGATATTGATCACATCCTCTTCTTTTTTCAATCTTGGAATCCGCAAGGGTCTGCCTTCCTTCCTTACGGAAAAATACATGATCTCTTCTTCGTCAATATACATCTCGAGACTTAGTTCCAATGAGTTTTGTTCGTCTGAATCACATCTGAAAGACTATATCATAAGAGTTACCTGATTATGCAGTTCGAACATCATATTTATATAACTTGAGACTTATCTAAGTGGACATGCACACATTAATGTATAGTAGGGAGATGAATAAATTTTCTTCTATTGTATTCATGGAATTTTAATAGGAAGATCTAAGGATATATGTGTTACGAGAGGTATTACAAGTTGCAAAATTGAGCAAAATTTTTGCCCTAGTATAAGGTATTTGCTCATTTATCAATTGACCTCCCGAGATGGCTGGATAACTGGACCATCGTGCTAGCCTTGTTTGGTACTCCCAATAACTTCATATTTCATCTCATAATTCCATAAACTTCTATAATTCCAACTTGATGTGCAGACATATGGAGGATTTTGGCTTACCCCAATAGTAGTAGACTTTCAAGAGAGTCACTTTTTCATTGCCCTAAATTTTGCTTAGGTTGCCCTTTCGGGTTTTCAACCTAACGAGCTTTTCATTCTTACCATAACTTTTGCTTAGGTTTCCCTTTCGGGGTTTAAACCTAATGGGTTTCTCATTCATACCCTAATTTTTGCTTAGGCTGGCCATTTTGGTTTTCAACCTAACATGCTTTCTTTTATTTCAAGTTTCTATTTTTCGGCAGAGACACTCTTGATTGTGTCATTATTCATAGGTTTGGGTAAAACAATTTCATCCATATCTTGTAAGACTAGAACAAGTCACAAAATTTTGCAAAACTTTTGCCCCAGTATAAGGTTGTTGCCCATTCATCAATTGCTCTTCCGAGATAGCCGAATAACTGGACCATTGTGATGGCTTTGTTTGTTTCTTCACAAAACTTCTTACACCTTACCACATTGCTCGAAACTTCTATGAATCTCACTTGATGCACAAACGTGTGAAAGGTCTTGGTTCACCCCTAGTGTGACAGACTGACAAAAAAATGCCCTTTTTTTCCTTAACTTTTGCATAGGTTGTCCTTTCGGGTTTTCAACCTACCAGGCTTTTTTTGATACCCTAATTTTTGCTTAGGTTGCCCTATCGAGTTTTCAACCTAACATGGTTTTTTTTTTCTTTTTTAGGCATATAATCTCTTAATCGCGTCTATGTTCGCAAGTCTGAGTAAAACGTTCTCATCCATATCTTGCAGGATCAGAGTCACCCTTGAGAATATATTCTTGATAATCTAGGGACCTTCATGACTTGGGGTCTATTTTCTACGAACAACTTCTTGATTTTGGAGGATATTTTAAGCACTAAGTCCCCAACTTCGAATTCTCTAGGACTAACCTTCTTATCAAAAGCTCTCGTTACTCTACCTTGGTATAATTGACCATGGTGGCAAATGGTTGCCAACCTTTTCTCTTCAATCATGAGCAATTGCTTATACTTGACGTTAACCCATACCGACTCTTCTTGCTCTACTTCCATCAAGACTCTTAACAAGGGAATCTCTACTTCTATGAGTGAAACAACTTCCATATCGTACACCATTATTGTCTATGATGCCCCACATATTCTTCCATTAGGGATAACTTATGACTAATGGTCGCACCATTGACAAAAACATCAACGTGAAGATGAGGAAATCATCTTTCATACTTGCTTTGTTCAAATTTTGGTAGTCCACCCACATTCTCAATTTCTCTCCTTTTTCGGGTTCCAATACAACATTAGCCACTCATTCTGTATATCGAGACATTTCTATGAAACCTGACTGTCATTGTTTCATTATCTCTTCCTTTACTCCTCGACCATCTTCTCCAAATGGGATGATTATCAAGTACCATGAAAGAATCAATTGATAAATGGGATGATTATCAGGTACCACGAAAGAATCAATTGATAAATGTTTAAATACCCTATAACTGGACAAAATCTCTACAAAATTGTGACAAAAGTGTTGATTTGTGTAACCTCATGGAAAGAAATGGAACAAAAATATGGATGTTCAAAATGGTATGGAAGAAAGGTAAGAATGTGAGAATGAACATGATAAAAATGGATGAATGAGGAATAATTATTAAGATAGTCATGCAAATTCACTAAGATGTTGTCTCAAGTAACATAAATATAAGTCCAAAGAAAATTCAAAGCGTATGAATTACAACATAATCAAATAATTACTATGCAACTATGTCAATCATTGGCTCGGACTACCATTTTCTTAAAGAAAAATTGTCTTCATCAGGAAGGATGACATAATTTATAAACGATTTGTCTTCCTCCAAGGTGTTGATGGAGAAGTGGAGATAAGGATTAATGATAGAAATTTTCTCCTCTTCCCGTCATCTATGTCGACAACTAGATTCCTTCATTTTGTGAATTGTTAGCCTTCATTGTTGTTCGAGCTTTGGTGTTAAAAATATGACTTTGACTAGCGTTGTTTTTCCTAGGTCGTGCAATGATTCCAATTTTGAGTTTGGTTTAAAATATTATTTTGAGTTATTGAAACTATTTTCGTTATCAAATGAAGAACTTTCCATATAACAAGTTGACAATACCACAACCATTTTCTAGGGTTATAACCCCACTAGATCATATAGTGGTTGACGATAATCATAGAGAGAACACAAAGGCCCCATAATATGATCACATCTGTTCTACTGAGTATTCATGGTCTTATGATATATAGAATATGATATCTTTTGACAAAGGATCTAAAAAAATGATATTGTTAATCATTTCGCAAATGTGTACGTAATAGATGTATGATTCGATGCATGTATTTCACAAGAATGTTGTAGTGACATGAATGTCGTGTGAATCCTCCATTTTGTTTTTCTTTCATTTTTTTCGGACGCAGCATGCATGAAATTGAATGATTGAGTGCATGAATGCAAGTAACGCATTTTTGTTTTACACATGATATGGTTATAGATGCTACTATGAAATGATTTTTTTAAATGCATGACATGCGCATGGATGTTATGATATTTTTTTTTTGCTTTTATTTAGTGTATGATATGCATGTGAGTGCTATGATTTTTTTACATGCATACAGATGCTATTATGATTTTTTTCATGAGTGCATGATATGTATGTGGATGGAATTATGAAAAATAATTTGTGAGTCTTTCATCATGGCATAAGGATATCAAAGTGCAATGGTAGCTTAATTCACTCAGGCTCATGTGATGGTGAGTCATCATTATTGTGAGAGGAAATTTTCCCAACTTTATGTCGAATAATAAATAACAATACAAAATGTATACTTCCTTGTCCTATATAAAAGTGTTTGATCTTACAAGGTTTGTTCAGAATAAAAGGCAAAACTCTAGGGTGAAGTTCTAATGTCCATATATGCAAAATTTAGTGGTACTAGACTTCCTCTAGGTCTCCGAACTGTCGTCACAAGTGGAAGTTGACGACTCAGATATCACGAATATGAGACGAAGATGTATGAGACACAATCGGAGCCATATCCATAATACCAAGTAACAATCCGAGTGATAAATCAGCGCAATATCAAAATATGCACAAAGGACAAATGACGATAAGTCAATGTATCGCTAACGAATATGAGACGAAGATGTACGAGACACGATTGGGGCCATATCCATAATACCGAGTAACAATCCGAGTGATACATCAGTGCAATATCAAAATATACACAAAGGTCCAATAACGATAAGTCAATGTATCGCTAACAATAGTTGAATAGGCCCAGTGAAGAGTGTGGGAGAGTGTACAAACCTTGATAACGTAAATGCATAAAAACCAAATAATAACCCTAGAACCTGTACACGGTAGCAAAACACAAATTCTATATACAATGATTATTTACAAATGAATAGTTTAAAACAAATAACAAAAAAAAGTAAAATGAAAGGATAAAATTAAAATAAAGAACCAAATATCCACGTAATTAATCTTAACAAGCTAGACTCTTGCCTATCCCCAACAGAGTCGCCATAGAAAGCTCTCACCTAATATTCACTACATTCAAGTTCTCTTTTAGGTACATTCCTAACCTTTTTTTGTCTTCTTCTTTACTATATGTGTTGTCATTGCATATATTTTGTGTATTTTTGTAAACTTTTCTGCACGCAGCTGTGAAATATGGTGTTGACTCCGCCTAAAGCCGTCGTCGCAGCCCCACCGTGGTAAGGGGAGGGACTAGATAGCAGCCATGGAGGACTGCATGTCCCAGCCACGCCCAGAGGGGCTAGACCGCCCTATCCAACGGCGGTCCTCATGGCTGGCAGTCGTTGCCCCATCCTTTTTCGGCCACCAACCTCCGATGTTGCCTCCATTGCAACCCTAAACCCCGATTTAATTTTACCCTAGCCCTAATCTCTAAATTGATTTTGAAACTTAATTCCCAAATTGATTTTGAAATCTAATCCCAATTTAATTTTATTTTAACCCTAAACCCCAAATCAATTTCAAACCCCACACCCTAAATCCCCATTTTTTTTATTATTAATTTATTATATATATTTTTTTATTTTCGATTTTGTTTCTGTTTTATTTTTATTTTATTTTGTTATTTTTATTATTCTGTTTTATTATTATTATTTTAGTAAATATTATTTATTTATTTAGTAGTGTGTATGTATATGTGTATGGATGCAATAAAAAAATATTTTTAAAATGATATGAATCAGTTCTACTATTGGCCAAGTGTCTTATCGTATAACTTCATGTCGTCTAAAATGAGGTAAAGTAATATTACTAGAGGCTTGGTGCCTTGTCGTGTTACCTTATCTTCATAAATAAATTTTCAAATAATTCTAAAGGTGATGTGTAAAAAAAATATTTTTTAAAAATGATAGGAAGTAGTTCCACTATAGACCAAGTGCCTTGTCACATTACTTCATGTCGTCTAAAATGAGAAAATGTAACTCCACTATAGGTTTGGTGCCTTATCGTGTTACCTTATCTTCATAAATAAATTTTCAAATAAGTTTAAAGGTGACGTGTGAAAGATGCAATGAAAAAAATTACTTTTTAAAATGATATGAAGTAATTCCACTATAGGCCAAATGTCTTGTCGCATTACTCCATTATCATATAAAATGAGTTAAAGTTGTTGTAACCAGGCAGAGGCACACTAAGTGCAGCAAGAAAGTAAGAAACAGAGGAAGAAAGAAGAAGGAATGAAGGAATGAAGAGGATTAAAAGAAGAAGAAGTTTGGAGTGTGCAATGTATATTAGTATATCACTAACAACAATACAAGAGAGGAATTATTCAATTTTACACAATGCCTAAGCTCTACTACTTATAGCAAGTCTCAACTAACTAACTATCTAAAAATAGTAAGCTTATCTAAACTAACAAAACTGAATTATAAAAGTATCAACACTCTTCCTTAATTCAGTTTGCATTGATCCTTTCTAAGCCAATCTTCCTCCTCAAAGTTTCAAATCTTTCTTTCTTCAATGGCTTGGTTAAAATGTCAGCCAATTGATTTTCAGAACTGCAGAATTTCAATTCCAACTTCCCTTTGTTCACTTGTTCTCTTATGTAGTGAAATCTGGTTTTAATATGCTTGCTCCTACCATGAGCAACTGGATTCATAGCCAAGTTTATAGCAGATTTATTGTCAACCATTAGCTGTAACTTCACCTCTTCTGTTTTCAGCTTCAATTCTGCCATAAGAGCACTCAACCAAGCAGCTTGACAAGCACTCATGCTAGCTGCAATATACTCTACTTCACATGATGACAAAGCTACCACCTCTTGCTTCTTGGAACACCAACTTATGGGAGCAGAGCCAAGAAGAAAGAGATAGTCTGTAGTGCTCTTCCTATCTGTTTTGTCCCAGCACCAATCAGCATCAGAAAAACCACATAGGTTCTTGTTGCATTTCTTCAATTCAGCAGGGTACATGATCCCATAGTTTAAGGTCCCTTTCAAGTATCTAAGTAGCTTCTTCACTGCAATTAGATGACTTTGCTTGGGAGATTCCATGAATCTGCTTATCTAGCCAACACCAAATGCAATATCAGGCCTTGAATTGCAGATGTACCTCAATGAGCCCACCATTTGTCTATACAGAGTTTTGCTTACCATTTGATCTGTTCCTTCTTCACATAGTATTGTCCCTGCATCAATAGGAGTTGATACATGATTACAATTTATCATCTCAAACCTCTTCAATACATCAGTTGTGTACTTCTTTTGATGCATCAATGTTCCAGCCTTAGTTTTATTAAATTTGATGCCTAGAAAGTAGGAGAGTTCCCCTAGATCAGTCATCTCAAACTCAGCTTGCATCTCTTCTTTAAATGTTAGAATCTTGCCAAATTCTGCACCTGTTATGAGGAGATCATCCACATAAAGACACAGAATTAGTAGATCAGTTGCATAGTTTCCTTTTACATAGACACCATGCTCAGTTGCGCATTTAGTGAAGCCACGTTGTAACAAGAAAGCATCTATCCTCTTGTTTCAGGCTCTTAGAGCTTGTTTAAGTCCATAGAGTGCTTTGTGTAGCTTGTATACCATTTTTTCTCTGCCTTCTGTTATGAAACCAGGTGGTTGAGACACATAAACTTCTTTGTGAAGTGGTCCATTCGAAAAGGCAGATTTCACATCCATTTGATGAATGTGCCAAGAATTCTGATTAGCTAAGGCAATTACCAACCTCACTGTCTCAATTCTAGCTACTGGTGCAAACACTTGATCATAATCAAGTCCTTGTTATTGCAGGAAACCTTTTGCTACCAACCTAGCCTTATACTTTGATACTTGACCATCAGGATTAAGTTTGGTCTTGAACACCCACCTAACTGCAATTGCCTTCTTGTCAGTTGGAAGAGTTGTTAGTGTCCATGATTTATTTCTTTCTATGGACATTAACTCTTCTTCCATTTCTCTAATCCAGTGAGGTTGATCAAGAGCTTCCTCTACACTGATTGGTTCCATTTCAGCTAGTACTGCCATGTGAACAAAATCACCTTCTGCTGTGATTGTAGAGTCAGGGAATACATCATAGTCTCTCAATCTTGATGATGGTTGTCTTATTCTTTAAGATGAGGATGAAGTAGCAGGTTGACTATGTGGAGCATGAGATGGATTACCAGTGACTTCACCTCTTTTAGAGTTGTGCAAGTTGTCTACAATTTCATCAGTTAGCAGCCTAGGTCCATCTTCAAGTAGTAAGCCATCTTTTACTCTTGAAGTGCTAGCTTCCTCATTCCAACTCCAACATTAGCTCTCATCAAACTTTAAGTTTCTAGTGATACAGAATTTATGAGTTAGGGGATCAAAAACTCTGTATACATCAGTACTATGATAGCCAAGAAAGATGAGTTTTGAGCCTCTATCATCAAGCTTTCCCCTCTTTATCTCAGGAATATGTCCAAAGAAAATTGAGCCAAAGATCTTCAGGTGACTTACACTTGGTTTTAGGCTTGACCAAGCTTCTTCATGGGTCTTATAGTTCAATCTCTTGGATGGACATATATTGATGATGTAGGCTGCTGTTGAGACAGTTTCACCCCAGAATTTCTTGGGTAGTTTCTTTGTCTTCAGCATGCTCCTAGCCATGTTGAGAAGTGTTCTGTTTGCTCTTTCTGCAGTGCCATTGTGTTGAGGTGTATAAGGGGCTATCACCTCATGAGAGATCCCTTGTTTGGTGCAGAATTCACTGAATTGACCTGAGGTGTATTCACCTCCACCATCTGACCTTATTTGTTTCAACTTCAGATCACTTTGCTTCTCAACTTGAGCTTTAAACTTCTGAAATGTTTCAAATACTTCACTCTTCCTTTTAATTAGATAGATCCATATTTTTCTTGTATGGTCATCAATAAAGGTGAGGAAGTATTTGTTGCCTCCAATTGACTCTTCTTCAAGAGGACCACACACATCAGTGAAAACAGTCTCCAATGGTTTCCTTGCTCGTGAAGGTACATCATAACTGAATGAATTCCTTGCCTGCTTGCTTAATTGGCACTCATCACACAAGGTTGGTGGCACTGTGATAAATGGTAACCCCAATACTGATTTGTTTTTGCTGAGAGATTCTAGACTTCTAAAGTTTAGGTGGCCATACCTTTGACGCCATAACCAAGTAACCTGATTTGTGTTAGCTTGAAGGCATTTCTGGTCACCAACTTGAATTTGGACTTTGAATGTTCTATTGGAAGATAGAGGAGCCTTGAGAATCTTCTTAGCCTTCTTATCAAAGATAGTGAGTAGATCATCCTTCATCACCATCTCATACCCTTTTCCAACAATTGACCAAGACTAAGCAAGTTATGCTTCATCTTTGGTACATAAAGTACATTGGAAATGTATGACTTTCTGCCATCTTGTCTCTAAATCATTACTCTACCAACACCTTCAGCAGTGGTTGAGCTTTGGTCTGCAAAGTTAACTCTGCTTTTGGTAGATTCATCAAGAGTATCAAACCAGTCTCTCCTTCCTGACATATGGTTGGAGCATCCTGTGTCAAGATACCAAAACTCAGCCTTCTCCTCATTATCTTGATCCGTTCTTGTAGTGGCCATTAGCAAGCAATGCTCTTCATCTGATTCTTGGTCATTGTGAGCCAAGCCAGCTTCCTCTTCTCTCATGTCTGACCATATATTCATTTTGCACTCAGAAGCAAAATGACTATAATTCCTGCACTTGTAGCATTGCAGTTTCTTTCTGTCAAGCTTTCTTCTACCATCTGCATTCTTGGCAGAACCTTTAGAATCAGATTCTTTTCCTGATTTCCACTAAACATCGATTTCTTTCCTTCAATCTCAACTCATGAGATTCCAAAGATGCTTGTAGCTCCTCAATATTGAGTTCTTCAAGATTCTTGGACTCCTCAATTGCAACTACAATGTGGTCATGTTTGCAAGTGAGGGTCCTAAGTACCTTCTCCATTATACTCTTCTCCTTCAATACTTTGCCACATGACCTCATTTGATTAGAAAGAGCCAAAATCTTGGTCATGTACTCAGCCACTGAATCACTATCCTCCATTTGCGGGAGCTCATATTGCCTTCTGAGCTGCTGCAACTTAACCTTCTTGATCTTGGTCATTCCTTCATAGCTCTTTTCTAGGCTATCCCAAGCCTGTTTTGCAGTTTCAGCACCATTAATCTTTTCGTAGTTGGCCTCATCAACACATTGATGCAGAAGAAAGAGAGCTTTGCAATCTCTCTTCTTGGCTTCTTTGTAGATTGCTCTCTGAGCTTCAGTAGCTCCTTCCCCAATCTCTTGATAACCATGCTGAACCACTTCAAACACTTCTTGAAAGCCAAAGATAGCTTTCATTTGATTCCTCCATCGATCATAATTCTTGCCATCCAAGATGGGAAGTGTCAATGAGAAACCACCATTGTTTGTCATCTCTGCTCTTGCTTCTACTGATCACGAAGAAACTCACACAGGTCCCCTTCGAAGATCCACACAGAATCCACACCTACAAAGCTGCTGATACCATTGTTGTAACCAGGCAGAGGCACACTAAGTGCAGCAAGAAAGTAAGAAACAGAGGAAGAAAGAAGAAGGAATGAAGGAATGAAGAGGATTAAAAGAAGAAGAAGTTTAGAGTGTGCAATGTATATTAGTATATCACTAACAGCAATACAAGAGAGGAATTATTCAATTTTACACAATGCCTAAGCTCTACTACTTATAACAAGTCTCAGCTAACTATCTATCTAAAAATAGTAAGCTTATCTAAACTAACAAAACTGAATTATAAAAGTATCAACAAAAGTAACCTCACTATAGGCCTGGTGTCTTATCGTGTTACTTTCTCTTCATAAATAAATTTAAAGGTGATGTGTAAAATGCAATAAAGAAAAAAATATTTTTTAAAATAATACAAAGTAGTTTCACTATAGGCTAGTGTCTTGTCGGGCTCCTTCATGTTGTCCAAAACGAGGTAAGGTAACCCCACTATAGGCCTTGTGTCTTGTCGTGTTACCTTATCTTGTAAAATAAATTTTTCGAATAATTTTAAAAATGACGTGAAGTGGTTCCACTATAGGCTGAGTGTCTTGTCGCGCTACTTTATGTCGTCTAGATAAAGTGAGGTGGCTTCACTATAGGACTAGTACCTTGTCGTGCCACCTTGTCTTGTTACTTTTTATGTGGATAAAATAAAAATATATCAACTAATCAACTATTTTCTAAAAGAACTATGTAGCCTTGATTTCTCTAAAAGAACTATGTAGCCTTGATTTATCCTGTTAGACACACAAAAATAAATAAAAATTGTTTTTTTTTTGTGTTTTTTTTGTGTGTGTCTTAGTTGAAGAGATATATCTTAGTTTAAGCTGATTCTAGTTGCATATAAAAGTCAACATACAGAACCTTTTAGATGGTTCCTAGAAAAACTAGTTGCATCTCAAATAGGGTCAGGTCTACAATAGAGTATGACATGACAGCATGTACTGAGTTCTGCATAAAATGAGTTTTATTCCTCAAAACACCATGCAATTTGTTCCAAGACAAACATATGAGACAAGAGTATATGGAGTAAAATTTTCAGAACTTTTACTTATCTGGTTTGGAATCAGTTTTAATTTGAAAAGAGGTCAATTTCTGCATAAGTTAATTCCTGACTACATGTAATCTATATTGCAAACTCTGGCTGTAGAGGTCCATTTAGGCTTTTATTTTAGTGGCTTCTAAAAGCTAAGATGTGTCACATTTTAAGAATTCTTGAATCTAAGTTCAAGTTCTCTGTTATAGGAATTCATCTTTTGTCCCGTAAAGTGTGTCACTCTATATGTTATTGTTTGTGATTGATTAAAAAAATACTTAATTATTAAACTTTTAATTTAAATACATTTTTCTAAACTAATCACAAAGTGACACATGAAGTGACACTTTTTTGGGACAACAGATACATTCCCTCTCTTATTAGAGGCTTGTTTTGGAGTGTCCATACAGAAATCCTCAAGGGAAAGTGTTGATGCAGCTGGCAGTGGCACTTTCAATGTATACATGTATTTTGTGATGTATAAATATTATATCATGTATCACTTGATTATTGAGTGATCTTTGGTAACCCATTATTGTTGGAATGTCCTTAGGATAACTTTGAGAAGCTGGCAGAAAACCACCCTTGGATGTTTTGTGAAATGTTTGCTGTATTTATGTATCAGAAACTACTATATCGTGAGTCTACCAACATTAAGATAGAAGATCACGTGATGCGGTCCGCAATTCGAATCACTATATTTATGTATCAAAAACTACTATATTGCGAGTCTACCAACATCAAGATAGAACATTCCTCTTGCTAGATAAATTGAAATAGGAAGTTATTATCTTTACAATATTTACCAAATGACTCTAGCATTGATCTATTTCCTCTTGCTACAATTAGTGTCTACTTCTACACTAACCTATCCATTTTTTTGAGGTAATTACTACACTACCTATCCATCTGAAACCTACATGATAGAAAAATCATCATCCAATCCATCAAGTTCTCCTTTAAGTCTGTGTTGTTGAATGATCAACACAGAAACAGTCATTGAGAAATCTGGTCCTGAAAGAACATCCCCTATTGGTCCTAGTTCAGGGCACTGTTGCCAATCATTCATTCCCTTAGTCAATATAGAGTTCAACCCTCCTTCTCTTCCTACAATGACCAATGAGTATTGTCCTTCAAATGATCTTAGAGTAGAAAAAGTTTCAGCAGCATTTGCAAGATGCTTCTCTGTATATGACATATGACCTCCTACTACATGCTTTTCATAGAATTGTGCAAAGTATTCATCATCCAACTTCATCTCCTTTTGTTGCTCCTCAAGGATGACCCTATACCCTACTAATCTTGAGGATTCTGCATTTGGATCTACCAAGAATCTTATTATTGTTAGTTTTACTCGTGGATGTCGTGCTACGCGGCTAGCATATGCGAGTGCTTCCCGATCATCTTTCCCTCCAATGAATATCACTGCCACATTGATTGTTACTTGAGATGATGATATGTTATCAATGGAGCTGAAGCCTCTGTCTACTAGGATCCCAACGGAACAAGGAGCACTTCGTAGGACCTGTTTGACAACATATATCAGATAGAGCATTCGAAAAATCGTGGAAAAACTATAACATGGAAGAGCTATTATAAGATGAGAGGTTCTTAATTGTGGTCTGTGACCGCTATTTTCATTGCAATATTACAGTTTTGGTATTTTCTACAATTGTATAATAGTCGGAGTGATATTGAATATATTTTTTCAAGTCGAGAATTGCAATAATCAAACAACATATTTACATGTTAGATTTCTCATGGTGCTGGGATTAGACAATTGTTGTTCGAATCTATATTATTTTGTTTGTTTTAGCAGCAGCAATTGATCACAGATATTACCAATATTTACAGGCTACAGCATTATCCTGATTGATTTTACACTTTGTCCAGTAATCATCTTTTTACAATACATATCAAATAAATAGGAGGTTTTTCAAAGCTTCAAATTTTAAAAATAAATTAATGATTCACAGCTGTGTTTTAGATTGTACTCCGCAACTGCAATTGAGAATATTGCAGTGTTAGGAGTCTTGCGATCGCAATTGCGGCCTCATCGGCTGCATTTCCCCACATTTTTTGCAATTGCTATAGACGCAACGTAGCTGCAACCACCACTTAAAATGCTGATTCAGAATTTTAGAAGTTAATAAGTACTTATGATAAAGGAGAGATCACCTTCCGGTTCACATATCTGAACCCTTGATTACCACCATCCAAGGTTCCCTCCGGACGCTGGCTCCTATGGAACGGTAGTATAATGAGGGCAATCATCAAATCCTCTGCTAAAACACAAATATCTTGTGGCATGTTATTGATTGTAGAAAGTGCCATGGTTCTTTTAAGAGTAATACCATCACTATTTTCTGCTATATAACTTTGAAATGAGCTTGTAACTTGGTCTCTCATATCCATCACTTCCTTGTCTTTAACAGTAGTTTTATGCACTCCTTCATCCTTATCCAACGTGGTCGATATGTCATCGGTGAGCTCAATCATGTCCGCTACATATACGAGAACGCCAGGGTCCGATGATCCTCTTGAGATCTCCATGAAGTTTATTGAAGAAGGAACATTTTGAGGTCCATGAAGGCATAGGAGGATCCTTAGTTCACTTGTTGGGTCAAGCAATTGAAGAGCCATGTGATGACTAGGTGCTCTTTTCCTTGCACGTTTGATGATATTCGACACAACGGCTGGGCCATGCACAACTGTGAAAAAGATTGCAATTATCATCCCAATGCCTGTAGAAGTATTTGCACCACAATGCATCTGGTAATAGAGGAACAAGCTATGAGCCTATCAGATTCACGCTATGCAAATTAATACATGTTCTATATAACCTTTAGTAATACCATGGTTTTAAATTGTTGCTCACAATCACAACTACAATAGAAATTATGTTATTTTGCAAATGTCCACAACTACATCACGGACGCAATGGTTGCAATGCGACTACAATTTAAAACCATGGCATAAGGTGTGGTGCAGTATAGTTTAACCACCAAGTTCAGGATGGATTGGTGTGGTTCCTCTACCTAGGACACTAGAATATTGAACCATGAATGAAGAAAGGCATGAGATAAGAAAAGCATATCGGCTATTCATTATGAGCCCCTAATTCTTGACTGGAGGGGACACCAAAGAACTCTGCCCTTCAATCCCTTGGAGAGGGGGGCAGAGCTTTTGGTTTTTTCATGTTGTCAAAGAGTTGAACAATGAACTTTGACATGACTTGAATTGCATCATCCTTTCAAGAGAAATAAGTGACAATATAGGTAATGACAAGGCTAGAGAAATGTGAAGAACAAAGACTTACTGCTTTGGCAGCCAAGTAGATATGTAAGTGACCCTTGGTGGTAAGGAGCAACCCTATTGCAACTGATTCAGGCCAATTAAACCCCAGCATTGCCCCAGAAACAACTGTTCCAGCAACTTTACCTGTTGTTCCTAATATGATAAGTGTAATCAATCTTGCCCATGTCGAACGACTTCCGGGTTTAAACTTCCTGAAATCAGCTTCATACCCCACCCACAAGAAAAATATGGGGAAAAAGATTGTAGTCAACATATAATTGATTTTGGTGATAACCCATTTGGAAACTCTACCCTCTCGAGGTAAAGAAACACCTGTTAAGAAAGCACTTAAAAGTGGACTAAAATCATACATAGTGGAGAAGGAACATGTTAAGACCATGAAGGCAATAGCTAGAATTATATGTGAGCCTTTCATTGGTCTACCTTCTGGGTTTTCATTGTTAACCCAATTCATAAAAATAGGTGAAAAACTTGCTGTGAATGCTGTCTGTCCTATAACTGCACCTGCCATTATAAGCGCTTTCGAAATGCCTTGCGACGCTTCCAAGTCATTGCAAAATAATGACAATGGGATAAATATGTAGCCGATCGAAAGGAGCAGCGAGCCTATAAAATCTAAGTGCATCCCTCCAGCGATTATGATCTTCCCGATATCAGACTTGCCTATTTTCAGATGAGTTATTAGCCGGGTCAGGACAGGCGAGGCTGTGCTTGAAACAGTAGTAGCAAGGCATAGCGTAAACTCGAGTAGTTTATGTTCGTTAAAGTATACCAAGAAAGGCGATATTAAAGCTGTTAAGATGAATGTGAAAACTAGTCCTCCATAAGCAGCTTTAGTTTGTCTAACTGGTCTTTTGAAGAGTATATGAGAATCCATTTCTATACCCAATGCAAACATGTAACACATCATACCAAAATCAATGATGAATCCAAAGGCCTTGTTGAATTTATCGAATAAATTTCGAACATATACAATGTTCCCTAGAGTTAGTCCTACCTGCATAATAAGAACAATATCATTACAAATTATATTTTCATTGCTATCTAATGAATTTGTATTTATCATTTGCTTAAGATTAAGAAACTTACAATTATATCTGAAGTAATGCGTGGTTGTGAATAAGGCTTTAGCATGAAATGTAAACCATTGCACAAAATCACCATTGTAATAAATAATGCAAAGTTTATAGACACTTCAAATATGAGGGTACCTAACTTTCCCCCACATATTGTTGATACTTCTGATACACCTAAAACCATATTGACAAGCCAAAATACTTAGATTATTTTTGTTTAGATATCTTCTTTTTTCGTTTTTGATCTCTAGTTTATCTTGTTTTCTTTCTTCTTCTTTCAAGTTTCAATGACATTTCTTTTTTTTTCTTTTCATTTTTTGAGTTGCTAATGAACAATTGTCATGAAAAGCTTCTTTGCATGAACTTAGTGGTTGTGATTCATAGCTTAGTTTTAGGAGATAAAAGAGGAGATTAAGGATTATGTAGGTTGTGAATTAGAGAGAGTGAGAGGAGAATAATTAACTTCATCCCCATCACTAATTAACTTTACCCTGCAAAGCATTATTTAAATAAGCTTAAGAACTATCTCTACTTTATTTTTGAAGTATAATAATTTCATGTGACTTTTAAATTTTAACAATTATTTATCCAACAAAAGTTTTTACATTCACAACTCAAGTTTTGAGGTAGAAGTTGTTGTGAAAATAACATTGTTATTAAATCTTGATTATGATGAGCTCGTATCAGATATTTCAGTAAATGCTATTTTTTGAATTTTTTATTTGATTAATTGAATATGTAGTTTTCCATTTTTACAATAATGTGTTTATTTAGCCACAGGTTTTTTTATTTCCTCTGAAAATATTTTGGTATTTTTTATTAGTTGAAGCTCATTATTAGGAGTACGTTTAGTTTCGAAAGTTAGTTTGTAGTTTTCATTTTTGTATAAAGGGGTTCTTCATCAGTCTCTTGTATTCAATACAAATTTATTCAATAAATAAAATACACATTTTTTCTTGTTCTTTAATTTCTAATATGATATAAGAATGATGTAATTATGTCCTCCATAGGATAGAGGAAGAGAGTTGTTCCAGAGGTTTAAGGAAAGAAGGGTTGGAAGAAGAAAGTGCAATTGTTTAAATAGATGTTTACATTTTTGAGTTCATCATCCTAGATTTTAAGCCAAAATCAAAGAATCATTATTCATTTTCTTGCTCTCTTTCTTTATCATTCTCTTTTACGATCTTCATACTCTCTCTCTTTCTCTCAATTCTTCATGACATTCTTGAGGCAAATATTATTCATATTCTTCTCTTGTTATTCTTAAGCATAAATTGCTCATGTTTTATCATATTCTACTCATGTTATTCTCGAGCAAAAAAATTTCATATTACATCATATTCTTCTTAATATTCTTGAGGCAGATATTGCCTATATTTCATCTCGTTTTTTGAATAATAAACCAATATGATATTTTTTTAGCATTATCATTCTTGAGCAAATATCGTTCATATTTTATCATATTCTAGACTTCTCTCATTCTTTGACCAATTAATCAAGATGGTATTCATGAGCAATATATCATTTGATCATCTTTCCATTATGTTGGTTATTGAGAACAACATCATTACCTGCAATTTCAATTCATTTTCTAATAAGAATTCTTCTATTAATTATCTTAGCACAACCTTGCTAGTTTCAAGTGCTATATTTTGAAGAATTCTTCTATCTCTTTAAATTTATTTTATTCAATAGTCTTCTTTGACTATTATTCTATGCAATCCTTAAGTTGCATGAGCATTGATTGCAATTTGTGAAGAAAGACTTCCTTGGGGCATACGCAAACTCGACAAAGAGACAAATACAAAGACATGCATACCTTCAGTGAAAGGATTTTGGAGCTTTCTTCATTCAATCATCTTTTATCTTGAGAATTGTCAACATTCATTCTTCAGCTTTAAGGGATGTTGAAATATATTTTAGTATTTTGAAATAATATTGTATCGGACTAGTAATTAGTTTAAACTCACTTACCTTTTGCATAACAATCAACTATTGTAAATTCAATTTTCATGATTAAAACATATGTAAAATAGGTTAAGAATAATTACCCATTTTGGTCCCTCATCTTTTTCGTGGTACTAATTTAGTCCTAAAAAATTTTAAGTGATCTTTTCGTCTCCAACAAATTCAATGTCGAGTTACATTAGCCCTTCTGTCATCTCGGCTCTGTTAACCGTAACATATTTGCTCGCATGACATATTAAGTGTTAACATGACATCTACTGAATGGTCATACATGTACAAGTTGACATGTCATCAAGCGTAAGTTTTTCCTCTCACAAAACAACGCCGTTTTTTTTAAATAATATTTTAAATAAAAATTAAAAATTGTTTTTATTTTTTTATTTCCTCTCTTCATCTTCTCCACCCCATCTTCTTTATAATCTCATCCAAATCCTCCACCACATCTTCTCTATAATCTCATCCAAATCCGCCACCACATCAATATTTGCACATCTTTCCTTCCCACACTAACTCACCATCCTCATTGCCAAACACAACCATCATTTCACAACATTATCAAATGTTATTATTTCTTTTTTGCAAAAGGTGGAGGATAACATATCATATTTTAAAAAGTTAATTACATTGACATTTATGAGTTTTAGTGAAATTACACAAATCATCCCTCACTTCTCTACCCCTCCACAAACCCCCTAATTTTTATTCTTTCATTACATTAATCACCCCTGCATGAGAAATAAATATAATATTTTAAATAAAAATGTGATGAACGCAATTAAGTTAAACAAAACATGATATATTACGAAGAAAAGTCCAAATAATATACAAATAAATGTATCTTTATTATTTTTTGTTACAAAATGCATCAACAATTCTAAAGATATATTGTTTAAATCGTTCTTATATTATATCATAACAAACCAAAAATAATAATGAGATATCAACTTGTATCGAACAAAAAATAACTGAAGTACTTATGTAGGTATAGAAAAAATGGTGAGTGATTTGTGTAATTTAACTAAACACTCATTAATTTACTCTATTTTAAAACTTTGTTATAGTGAGAAATGACCCAAATAAAGTTCTCCAAACGATCCGGCTCCAATCTTCTTCCCAAGCTTGAATATTCCACCATTCACATGATCCATGATAACAAACTCAACCTCTTCAACTTTTCTAAATTACAAATTCACTCCACCACACATAAATTGTCTGTTTTTATTCTATTTAAAAAAACCTTCTTGCATACTCAGAGAGTTTCATCAACAATCTATCTTTATTCCCAGCAAAATCTCAGATCCAAAGAGATTTTACATTAACACCGATCCGAAAGTGTATTGGATAACATAAAATTCAGACTTTGGTATTTCCAATACCTTAAAATCAACTAAACAAGGTTTTGATCAATGAAAATGGGATCAAGAACTAGAATCTACAAAAAAACAATTTGTGGATGAATCATTCATCTGGGTACATTCAAAGAAACCATTTTTACTCTTTTTTCGGATAAAGGAGCTAGAAAATCGAAACCTGAAGAAGAGTGGAAGTGTGAGAGAAAAGGAAGGGGGAAAGGAATCTAACCGCTACAATTTTATGGGTAAGAGATAGATATTTGATTTGGGATCTGTGTGTTGAGAAGAAGGAGTGAATTTTGTTGGAGAGTAAAGCTAAGAAATTGGGATGACAGAGAGAGAATTGGAGAGAAAAGGTGTTGTGTTGTGAGGTTGGGAGGAGGAAAGCAAAGAAAATGCATGGTTCATTTTGGTTCCTCACATCTCGCCAGATTTCTCTAATCCTCTTTAAATTTTGGAGATACTGTGTTTAAGATTGCTTTTGTCTGCCACATTTTTTGTCATGATTGACATTCATTATCTCCAATTGAAATGAATGACTTTATTAGATGGCTTGAGAAAGTTTCTAACAAGAGTACAGAGAGAATAATTTATCTTCTAAAAAAGATAAAAATTTAGGGATTTAGAATATTTACAACGAATACTTTCATTAGAAACAAATTAAAGAACGATAGAGTATCAATTACAATATAAATTATAGTACCAAACATTTTCGCTAATAGGAATGTTGATAAGGTTTGGAAATGAGGGATGATGAGTTAGTGTGAGAAGGAAAGAGGTGGAGATGTTAATAATGTGGCAGATTTGGATGAGATTATGGAGAAGATGTACCGGAGAAGGTGGGGTGGAAAAGATAAAGACAAATAAAAAATAAAAAAATTATTAAAAATTTAATTATTTTACTTAGAATATTATTTTTAAAAAACATCATTTTGTGAGGGGAAAAATAAAAACTTATGATTGATGACATGACAACGTGTATACGTAGGATTATCTAACACATGTCACGTTAACATTTAATGTGACATGCGAACAAATCTGTTACGGTTAACGGAGCCGAGATGATAAAATAACTAACATGACTTGACCTTGAATTTGTTGGGGATGAAAAGATCATTTAAAAAATTTTAAGGACCAAATTGGTACCCACGAAAAAGATGAAGGACCAAAATGGATAATTACTCATAGATTAATTAAGCAGAGTCAAGTCTCTTGTGTTTTCTATATAATGTTGGTTAATTTCTTTGTATTCAATCAATTCATTGAAAGAACTCATTCAATAAGTCCATTGAGTTAACTCATTCAATCAATGAAATACTCAATCATTCACTTACTCTTTAATGTCTAATATGATATTAGAGTAATGTAATTATGTCTTTCTTGTATAGAGAAACAAAGTTGTTCAAAGGATTCAAGGAAAGTGTTGGAAGAAGAAAGTGCAATAGTTCAAAGGGATGCTTACAATTTTGAGTTCAATAACCGGATAATAAGCCATAATCAATGAATTTGTATTCATCTTATTATTGTATTTCTTTATCATTCTCTTTTACAATATTCATATTATCTATTTTTCTAAATTCTTCTCGGTATTCTTGAGGCAAATATGACCTATATTTCATCAAATTTTTCTCTTGTTATTCTTGAGCAAATATTGTTCACATTTCATTACACTATTTTCTTGGTATTCTTGAGGCAAATATTGTCCATATTTCATCATATCCTTCTCTTGTTATTCTTCAACAAATATTGTTCATATTTTATCATATTCTAGATTTCTCTCCTTTTGTGGCCAAGAAACTAAGATGGTAGTCTTAAGCATTGTTATTCTTGAACAAATATTGTTCATATTTCGTCAAATTCTAGATTTCTCTTATTCTTTTGCAAAGAGACAAGATGATATTCTTGAATAATAATATCATTTGATCACATTTGATTTGCTTTCTATTGTGTTGATTCTTCATGAACAAAATTATTACCTTCAACTTCAATCAAGCCTTCTTTGACTCTCATTCTATACAATATTCTTTATATCTTTTTTTGGAGTATATAGGATGTTTGAGGAAGAGTAACTAAAGTGTGCAACCAAAAAAAATACAAATCAACAAATGCCAAAGAGGGACCCTTACAATGGAATCTTCTTCATTCAATAATATTTTGTTCAAGCTGAAAGTTGTCAATATTCATTCTACAACTTGAGGGAGTGTTAAAAATATTTGGTATTTTGGGTTAGTTGAAACTCAATATTAGGAATTAATTTAGGTTCAATATAGTTAAGTTAGTTTTGGCTTTCCACTTTTGTATAAAAGAGCTTCTTCTTCACTCTATTGTTTTCAATAAAATCCATTCAATTTTATTCAATGAATAAAATACTTGATTTCTAATATTTTCTACAAACTTTAATATATGCATTTAATTTTTAATTTCAAAGAGGTAATTTCATTTAGTACTCTACTGTGAAAAAAATTATATTGTCGCGAATGTATATTTTATAGTAGCAAATATTTGAATTGATTACTTATATTTTTTAAACTAAAAAACGATATAGGTGCTAATTCATTTCAAAACTAGCATCAATAATATATTGGAAATTATTTTAGAGAAACTTTCTATGATTTTAAATATCATGAAAGGAAAAAAGATGTTAAGGGCACTACAAAAAATATCATGTTAGCCACGGATATAACCGTGACTATTGTACCATAAAACTGTGACAAAATACAGCAGTCACTGTTTCCACTACCCTAGTAATTACTGGCGTTGCAAAAATTTAGCCACAGTCATTTTATGATATAGCTACGTCTCGAGGAAGTGTGGTAACATTTCTTTAACCACGATTCCAACTGTGGCTAATGTGAACCATACCCGTGGCTAATTAATACCTTTATTTTGACCACAATTTAACCGTGGCTAATTCTTTATTCAGTTATTTTCACAAATATTCATCTCCTAATCCTCTCTAACAATCATTATATTCCATAAGCATTAATACTAACAAATTGGACCCAATATCTCAAATTATCATCACCTTCATCTTAAAATAATTCACAAATACAACATTAATAAGTTCACATAATATGTATCATTCAAACCAATTGTTGAAACATTCCAAATTTGGTTAAAAAGAACATTAATATTTCTATGGTAAAAAATTCACGCATAATCATATTGAACTTCTAGTCTTGCCCGCTTGATCACTTCAACATCACCTTGAATGAGTTTTGAGATCTGTGGTCCAATGTAAAATATATGAGATTAACAATACAATAATGAATGAGTGATTTTTAAAATGAAATATTGTATGCACTATAAATTTAGTAAGCAGATGCATCATTTATACAATTGAAAACCATTAGATTGAGATTATACAAGAACCATATATGCCTATATCAATATTAGCTATGACTGTTTTTTCACCAAAACTTGCATTTCTCCATGCAGAGTTTGTGGGAATTCTTCCATACTTTTCAAGTCCAAGAATTCCCATGACCTAGTAGTGTGCAAGCATGTTTTATTTATTATTACCACATCAATCATGTTATTCTTCAAAACGTTTTAGCAAACGGATAAAACGCACACACAAATTATCTATACAGCAAGCATGTTTTGTTTATTATTACCACATCAAAACACTTCAAATGCGTTTTCTTGAAGCTTCTCTTTCTCTATCACTTTCAAAACAACCAATTCTGCAGCTGTACAAACAGGATTTCCACCAAAGGTGTTAAATTAGTTTCTGCGAGTCAACACTTTTCAATCTCTAGACTAGTTACAACAACACCAAGAGGAATGCCATTTCCAATGCTCCACCAGTACCAAAACCAAAATTATCAAACAAGTCAATAAATATAAGTAGAAGGCAGAGATATTTGTAAAAAGGGACTAGCTAATTTATAATAGACTTATGGTATATGCTAAACTTTCAATTCATGGTAACATAATGTATATATACTTTTAAGGATCATATTAAATACTAAAATGAAATGAAGGCAAATTGTTCAAACAAAACTGCAGAAGTTATTAAATCAATAAGTTTTGTATGGATTTGTTAATTAGGCATAAGAATACCATTGTGTCCTGTGATCACAAAATTGTCTACGTGTTCATCAACTGCAAGCCAAAATGCAAGGATTCCAAGTCCAAGAGCAAGGCCAACACGAATATCAACGAAACTATGCATGCTACAAAAAGACCTAATATTCCAATGTAAAATATATGAGATTAACAATACAATAATGAAGTTGCTAAGAATGTAAAATAAATAAAAGATATACCTACGCCAATGAGGGCCACGAAGAAGCAAACAAGGTATACTCCAAGATAATAACATAGGAACCTTGAATTTGAGTATGAGTAAGCACATAAGGCAAAAGGTAGCTGATAAACATCAATTCCAAGAAGAAACATACATCAACAACAAAAGCAAAGGTTTCATCTTTCTCAATGGACATATTCCTGCTTTGACAAACTATATCCTTCTAATCATGTTAAACTGGTGATAAAAGTTAGATAAACATATTTGGACATATTCTTGCTTTGACAAACTATATCCTTCTAATCATGTTAAACTGATGATAAAAGTTAGATAAACATATCATTTCAATTACATTGCCAAGTTTTTACTTATTTCATAATTATTTTATCCTAAGTTTTTAATGTGTTGTTGTATCAGTCAATTACAGATAACTTATCTATAGTAAAGGTGTGATGCCAACTTATTATCAATAATGCTTCATCAGTTCGATATAAGAAATTCAATAAAAGCAATAAGTTAGGTGTTGGTAAAGTGATAATCTTTATTAGCATAAGCAATGGATGCTGAGTACATGCCAAAAAGGCAAATTAAAAATTACACAAGATGTTATTAACTACTTAAGGAATCAAATATAACTTTTATTATAGAAAAGTGCACATGTAATAGACACATTATATATTACCTTACCAGATTCAAGCAATATAGTTCCATATTCACCAACAACTCCAAGCAATATAATCTTAAGATGTGTCTTGTCCTGGCTTTGATGGACGACTTTGTGTAAGTAACAAGTCTTTAGCATGTTTTCACTTCTTTCAATTTTGTATCTGTAGTATGTCATTCAATTCAATTATTCCACTTTTTAAATAAAAAGGTATGATGAAATGGCATACGTGAACATGTTTTTGAATATATGGATTGTGATTTGTGTTGTGACTATGAGACATTGTTCGTCTTAGTAATTTTGTTCTTCTAAGGTCCCATATGCAGAAACATTTTTTTTCTGCAACTGTTCAACAGAGCACTATGTTTATTTTAACTACTTGACATCCAATCCAAGGAAAATTATGGGTAGAAGAAATCAACTTTTCTGTTGATGTCCCAATTCTGCAAGCAATAGATAATTTTCTTCCATTTTTTGTAACGATTTTTTCATTCATACATCAAACGCTATCTAGAGCATAACTGATCAAATAGTATGACAATAACTACTGCTACAAAAACTAGGAATGAAAATCATCTTGAACATATTTCCTTTGTCTCCTAATTACGAAAGAGTTATCCAAAGTTGGAAATAACAACTTATCAATGTTCAAACATTAGTTATAGTGAATCAGCTATCATAAAATACATAAAAAAAGTTTGAGGCGACTTATAACAACAACAAATTAAAGCATTTTTCCATTAGGTATGGTAGGCTACATGGATCAATCATGCATATAACCAACTCATCTAAGGAAACTAAAACATAATTATTCAAATAACTCAATCATAAATATGCTACAAAAACCAGGTAGAAAAATCATGTTGAAACAATGTCCATCTTCCTATATACATAGAGCTATCCAAAGTTGCAAATTATAATTAATCCATAATCAAGCGATGTTCACAGTATAGAGTAATTGTGATTGGCGTTATGTTATTGTGAGGGTGAAAGCTAAAAACAAACATAACACTCCACAATTTATATATATCATCATATACTTTGAACACCACTTAATTAAAATGGTTTTAAATTGTGGAATGCATTTACAAATACATACCCTTGAGGCATCAGTGGTAGAAAATGATGTGGTTCCAATTTGATGATGGTGATCTTAACCATTCAGCCTCATTCCTAAATATGATTCAACAACAGTGGCACCTGAACGAATGAAATATACTACCCTCACCTCCAACGCCACAACCACAAAAAACAATGCCACTTCCCCATTCACAACGGGAATACTCCGCACCTCATTCTCATTCTTTGTTACCCACCACGACATGCTACACATTGAAGAATAAAGCTAAAACAAGAACAACACAAAGAACAAAAGCACCAAGTTAAAAACGACGCGGCGATGGACAAAACGACAGCATAATGTGACTGACGTGAGGTGAAAGATCAGAGTAACTAAGAGCAAAATCCAACTATCAAGTGGTACGACGATGAAGGTTTCATGAGGAATCTCGCCACCATGTTTACGAGCTTCGTGCTTTGGTTTGAATGACGAAACCCTAGGAATGGTGAAGATCCAATAGAAGAGGCAATTGAAGGCTATAAGTACTTGAAGTTATGGAAGTAAATGGAGTTATTGAAGGATTTATACCCAAAATATGCAAAATGGCTATTATTGCAGTTTTTTCCTATAAAGAAAATTAAAAAAAAGGAAGGGAGAAGGAGAGAGAGCTCTATTAGACCGTATATGAGTAGCAAGTGGATGGGTTTCACCAATAATTTAGTGTGGCCCGTTAACCGTGGCTAGTAAGATCTTTCCCTGTAGTGGGGGCTTCATAAACAAAATAATTCATTTTCAAGTAACAAATGTGAGTAACTATTACTTTAATTCGACATTTTTAAATTTGCTCTGTTTTAATATCATGAAAGGAAACTAACTTCTAATTTTAAATTTGTTATGTTTTAAATTTTCTCTGCTTTGTTTAACAGTGAAAAGGTGACAATATTTCTTATCAAATAAAAATAAAAGACATAAAAAACACTTTCCGGCAAAACCTAAAAATATTTTTTTAAATATTGCAATAATGTGGTCGTCTCTCCTCTTAAAAAAAACAAAATAGTATTTTTCCTAGATTCTAGAAATTCTTTTTTCTAATGTAATTTTGTTTTCAAAATGATTTTTTTTCGAACACGGCTAACAAAATAAGAATAAAAATGTAATAGGTGATTCTTTTATTTAAATAAAGCTAAGGCCTAACGTTGATTTTATTGCTTTAAATATAGATGATAGCTCGTTGGGGAGCTTAGGAAAAGCAAGTACGGAGGATTTTTGTAAGATAGTATGGGTTCTTGGATTAATAGTTTTGTGGGTTTGTGGGCATATTTATTAACCTTCATGGTGAGCTTTTGGGCTTGTTTTATGGTCTTCAACTGGCTTGGGATTTGGGTTCAGAAAAGTTAATTGTTTTAGTGGGATGGAGATCACCTGCCTCCAACGGTGTCTCATGTTCCAAGCCAATCATATATTAACATGTGGATAAAATAAAAAATTTAAAAGCAAAAAGTAATAAAATTGAGCACTCTGATTGGCTTGGAACATGGAGTGGGACACCGTTTGGGACATGTGATCTTCATTCGTTTTAGTGACTCTCTTGATGCCATTTCTTTAGTTCAAGGAAGTAGGCCCGATCATCATCACTATATGGCGAATGTACTACACATCTAAGACTTGATGAATATGGAATGGGAGGCGTCCATCACCCACATTTGGAGAGAAGAGAACTTCGATGCAGATCACCGGCTAATAAGGAAGCAAAATCTATTTTTACCTTCGGTGTAATAGAATCAATTCCTTGTGAACTTAAGTGTTGGACCAGACTACAATCGGGGAGCCTCCAACCATCGGGGAGTTCCATTGTTACATGGATATGGGAAGAGTGAAGAGTCACAAGTGAGACACCACATCTTGAACCAAAACCTTAAGGCATTAGTTCTATGGGCCTTTCCTACGTATAAACTCTTTCACTCATCCACGCATATCCAATGTGGGACTTCACACTTGAATAAACCCAACAATCTCCCCCTTAAGTCCACCATGTCCCAGCCGAACCATCGGCTCTAATACCACTTGTTGGACTAGACTATGACCGGGGAGCCTTCAACCACCGGGCAGTTCCATTGTTATATGGGTATGGGAAGAGTGAAGAGATCCATTAATACCAGTTTGTTGGAGCGGAAGACCCATGGAGAAAATATAATAAAATGACACCGAGAATTTAATGTGGTTCGGCAATTTGCCTACGTCCATAGCTGAAGAGCAACAATGATTATTCCACTATGATAAAAGAGAACTACAAGTGTTTCACTCACTTCCCAAAACCCAAGTACACCCAACTTTACTCTCACTCAAGTATTTCTCACACAATTAGAACAAGAGAATAAGAAGAGAGAATATGCACTAAGATAAGTATTTGGTGTGTCTCACAATGGCATGAAACACTCCTATTTATAGTCAAAGCTCTTGAAGATTATGTGGCCAAAGGGAAAAAAGCATTAATGTTGGTTTCACCATAGCCACTTGTTTTTACTTGGCTAGAAATTCTCCCCTTCTTCAATATGATCTTTAGCCACTTCTTTTTTGCTTGACTCAAGAAAGTCTTTTCATCATCTTTTTCTTTTAGCCAATATTCAATATATCTCTACCTTGACTAAAAGACTATCATAGTTATTCTCCTGCTACTCTTCTTCATGCTCACTAGAGATTCTGAACATGAATCAAGTCCAGACAATGTCTGAACTTGGTATTTGGAACTTGCTTCATCATCTTGTCCGCCGGATTATCTGCAGTGGGTATTTTCTCCACTCTAACAACTCCTCTCTCCACTATGTCTTTCATAAAGTGCATCCGAACATTAATATGCTTAGTTCTTTCATGATACATTGGATTCTTTGCCAGATGTATAGCACTTTGACTATCACAATAGATGGTTGTTTCTTCGAGTTGTATACCCAACTCTTCAAATAGACCTTTCTCTCAAATGGCTTCCTTTACAGCTTCTATTACTGTGATGTACTCTGCCTCAGTTGTAGACAGAGCAACAATTGATTGTAGTGTTGCTTTCTAACTAATAGTACAACCACACAGTATAAAGACATATCCGGTGAGCAATCTTCGCTTATCTAGATCTCCAGCATAATCCGAGTCAACATATCCAGTGATATTGTTTCCAACATCTTTGACTTTACCATACGAAAGCCCTGTATTTGTGGTACCTTTTAGGTAGCGCATAATCTACTTCACGGCCTTCCAGTGAACTTTACCAGGATTTGTCATATATCTGCTTACCACACTTACTGCATGAGCAATATTTGGTCTAGTGCATACCATGGCATACATGAGACTGTCAACCGTACTAGCATAAGGTACACTTGACATCTCCTCTTTTTCATTCTTAGTTTATGGACACAAAGCCATTGAAAGTTTGAAATTGGTCGCCAATAGAGTCATGACTGGTTTGGCATTTTGTATGTCAAAGCATTCCAACACTTTCTCAATGTACTTCTTTTATGACAGAAAGAGTATCCCCTCTTTTCTATCCTTCTAAATCTCCATTCCCATAATTTTCTTTCCAGCTCCTAAGTCCTTCATTTCAAACTCTGAGCTCAATTGAGCTTTCAAGTTTCTAATTTCTGACATGTTCTTACATGCGATCAACATGTCATCAACATATAAAAGCAAATATATGAATGATTTATTTGAAAGCTTCTTGTATTAGACGCAACTATCATGTTCACTTCTGGAATATCCATTTTCAAGCATGAAGGTGCCAAATCATTGATATTATTGTCTAGAAGATTGCTTTAGGCCTATAAAGATTTCTTCAACAAGCAAACATGATCTTTCATCCCTTGAACTTCAAATCCTTCAGATTGTTTCATGTAGATTTGTTCCTCCAACTCACCATACAAGAATGCCGTTTTGACATCTAGTTGCTCAAGCTTTAGATCAAAATGAGCTAAAATTGCAAGTAGGATGCGAATAGAGCTATGTTTTACCATAGGAGAGAAAAATTCATTGAAATCAATGTCTTCTCTTTGAATAAAACCTTTGGGCACTAATCACGCCTTGAATCTTGCATCTTCAACCCCAGGGATTCCTTCCTTCTTCTTAAAGACCCATTTGCATCCAACAATCTTTTGAGTCTTTGGTCGCTTCACAAGAACTCAAGTATGATTCTTATGAAGAGACTCAATTTTCTCTGTCATGGCAGAAATCCATTTAGAAGCGTCTTTGTTGTTGATAGCTTCTTCATATGATTGTGATTCACAATTACTGATATCATCAGCAACATTTAGAGTGTATGACACCAGATCAGCATAGCCATACTTTTTTTAGAGGTTTTATATGTCTCTTTTGTCTGTCCCTAGCCAACTGGTAATGTTGTAATTGGGCGATATCAGTGTCAGTACATGCATCATGGGCTTCTTCTTCTTGATCAAGTGTTTTTCTTTTGTTGGCTCCACCTCAAACTCCATATTCTCCAAGATATTAGGATTTTCATTTTCACTTGATGACATTGTATGAGGCTTTAACATTTCAGATTCATTAAAAGTAACATCTCTACCAATAGTGCACTTTCTTTTCTCTGGCCACCATAACTTATATCCTTTCACACCATCAGGATATCCAAGAAAAATGCATTTCAATGCTCTTGCATCAAGTTTTCCTTCTTTGTTATGTGCATATGCAGAACAATCAAATATCCTCAAATTTTCATAATTTGCCGGAATACCCGACCACATCTCTTCTGGAGTTTTGAAACCAATGGTCGTTGATGGACATCTGTTGATCAAGTAACAAGCTGTGCTCACAGCTTATGTCCAAAATTCTTTTGGCAATCTAGCATTTAACAACATACATCTTGTCCTTTCAAGTAAGGTTCTATTCATTCATTCTGCAAGTCCATTTTTATGTGGAGTGTGTCTCACGGTATAATGTCTAACAATACCGTGATCCTTGCAAAAATTTACGAATTCTCTGCTACAGAGTTCTATACCATTTTCAGTTCTTAGTCTCTTGATCTTTCTCCCGGTTTGGTTTTCGATCAAGGTTTTCGACTGTTTGAACTTGACAAATGCTTCACTTTTGTGTTTTAAAATGAAAATCCACACCTTCCTATAGTCATCAATGAATGTTAACATGTATTTGCTACCACCATGAGAAGGTACTTGGGAAGGACCCCACAAGTCAGAATGTACATAATCCAACGTGCCTCTTGTTCGATGAACTACAACATTGAATTTTATCCGACATTGCTTTCCGAAAACACAGTGTTCACAAAAGTCTACCTTTCCGACTTGTTGACCGCAGAGTAATCCTTGTTTGGCCAACTCGGGTAGACCTCTTTCACTGACATGACCCATTCTTACATGTCATAGTTTGGTGTCATCAGAATCAAATGTTGAGGAGACAGCAGCAACACCCGTGATTGTGTTTCCTTTTAATATATAGAGACTATTCTCTTTCTTTCCTTTCATTACAATCATAGCGCCTTTAGATATTCTTATAGCTCCACCTTCACCTTTGTAGTTATAACCTTTTGAATCCAGTGTCCCCAAGGAAATCAGATTTTTCTTCAATTCTAGAACATGCCTTACATATGTCAACGTCCTTACGATTCCGTCGAACATCTTGATTCTAATTGTGTCGATGTCAATGACCTTGTAGGGAGCATTATTTCCTAAAAGGACCTTGCCCTCATCTAAGGGTTGGTAAGTGGAAAACCAATCAAGTATCCAGAATCAAGTATCCATTCATCTTTTGAGTCGTGCTCTGAGACTATTAGTACATCTGCACTATCATAGCCATTTGCTACAACTGCATCTCCATATTCATAAATCGTTTCCTTGCCTTTTCACTGGAAAATTCTTTCTTATATGCCCCTCCTTGTGACAGTGAAAGCATTTATACTTTGTAGGTTTTACTTTAGACTTGGACCTAGATTTTCCTTTTTCACCAAATTGATTTCACTTCTCTGTTCTTCCTCTAGCAAAAAGACTATCACCTCAGCCTTCATATCTTGAATTTGATACTCTTTTCTTCAGTTCCTTCGAGTGCAACGCCGCCTTTACTTCACCCAAGGTCAGATCTTCTCGACCATACATCATAGTATCGATGAAGTGCTCGTAAGAACTTGGAAGGGAACATGGTAGAAGAATTGTTTGGTCTTCATCTTCAATTTTAACATCAATATTCTTTAGATCAAGAATAATTTTGTTAAATTCATCCAGATGATCTTTTATAGGCTTTCTTTCCTACATTTGAATAGTATATATTCTTTTATTCATATACAACCTGTTGGTGAGTGACTTCGTCATGTACAGGCTTTCCAGCTTCAACCATAATGAAACAGTTGTAGTTTCATCTGACACTTCTCGTAGAACTTCATCTCCCAAGCACAACAAAATTGCACTATGTGAATTTTCCAAGTTTTCATCCTCTCGTCCTCGGTCAGACTCTTTGGTAACTTGTTTCTACCTTCCAAGACTTTGCCCAAGCCTTGAGAACTTGTAGAGCTTTTATCTTCAATGCCAGAGATTGAAATCATTTTCTCCATTAAATTTCTCCAAATCAAATTTAGCACTCGCCATGATAACCGTATACCAGAACAGTATCGTAGTCCGTCGTAGTCCGTGAACATACACCAGGAAAGTTCCCAGGAAAGAGAGGTGAGTTTTAACAGACACGCTTAAATATCAGGTCTTTCCTAAGATAGAACTTTCCTAGACATGCACTTTCACACTATTATACCTTTCTAGTAACAAGAATAATTCTTTTCGTGAACATACACCAGGAAAGTTCCCAGGAAAGAGAGGTGGGTTTTAACAGACACGCTTAAATATCAGGTAACTTTCCTAGACATGCACTTTCACACTATTATACCTTTCTAGTAACAAGAATAATTCTTTTCTGGTGTGTAAGATCAGAGAATGTTGCGAACACAGAGCATACTAAGAATTTTCTTTTAGATCGTGTGGCTTAGCATGCAAGAGCTCTACGAGGAGCCTCCAACCACCAGGGAGTTCCATTGTTACATGGGTATGGGAAGATGAAGAGTCACAAGTGACACATCACGTCTTGAACCAAAACATTTAGGCATTAGTTCCATGGGTCTTTCCTACTTATAAACACTTTCACTCCTCCATGCATATTCAATGTGGGACTTCATACTTGAATAAACCCAACATTAAGCATATGTTATTTTCTGATGCCATAAGCACCTGGTTTGTAAGATCCTAGTTTTTTTTTGTTTTCTTTCATCTTTTACCAAAAAAATAACAAGCTATTGAAAAACTTGATCTATATCATGTATGCATTAATGTTTTAAAATATTCAAAGTAAGTTATAAAAATATACAATAAAATGTTAAATTAAGTAAGATTTTTAAAATGAAGTTAATTTATTTCAATTTTTTGGAGTAAATTGAAAATCCTATTTCAGAAATGTTAGAATATATAAAATTGAACATAATATTTTAACATATCTTTTAAATTGATTATGCCATTAACATATCTAAAAAGTTAACATTCTATCTATATTTTGTTATTACTTATTAATCATAAATATGATCAATTTTTTATACTTTTAAAACATCATAACATTTAGCTAATATTACTTTTATAATAATTTGGTATTTCGTTCCTTTCTTAGCCTAAACCATAGAAGATTAGAATAATAAAGATTAGTCAGATATATGAGTTAGGCTATTATATAGTAAAAGTTATCATAAACAAATTAAAAAGGAGATAGGTAGAATCTAAATAATTCATTTTCAACTTTTATATTTATTTTAGAGGTTAAGGTAACATGAGTCTTCTATTATGTTCCATCAACACATAAACAAAGGATGGGATAATATCGACCCAAATGATAACTCATAAGATAGATATAAATTATAAATAAATTCAAATAAAATAAAAATAATTTGATCCTAAATAATATGATGATCTACGAAGTGTTGTAAAAACTGCTTTGTGTCGGTCGGTTCAACCAGTAAACTAGTGAACCCGTACGATACAATAATTATATCAGTCATGCAATCATATCAGTCAAAACTGGTAATACCGGTTGGTTCTCAATTGAACCGTACCGGTCATACCAATCATTTTTATTTAAAATTAATTTTTTAATGAAAATAAAAAAAAATTATTAGTTTTTTAAATTTTTCAACAGTATATCTAATTTCGTCAGTATTCAGTTTAATTACTGAACTATCGGTTGAACTATTATACTACTATATCAGTACTCTAACTGATTTGATGTCTGATATGGTATTAATAATACTGGATCTATCCATCCAACTATCCTCTAATATAACATCAAGCTAAGCTTAATAAGTTTTAAACTTGTTATAAATAAATAATAATCATTTAAAAATAAAAATAAACAACTAATTATATAGTTCCATAAAAAAATTGTTGAAAAAACTACATAAATACTTAGCATTAAATTGATTATCGATACAAAAAAGAAACCATTGTTAATATAATTAGCATCATAGTGACCGTCTATTTTTTTGAATTTTTATTTTTTTAAATTGAATATGTAGTTTTCCATTTTTCCCTATATAATAAGCTCTTCACTTTTTTTAATATTTACCGGTTTTAGAAACTGTCACTGATTTATTGGATTTTAATTTCAATTTTTAAATTCTGTTAGTAATTTATTTATTATTTAATTTATACTTAAGGTTTGATTTGACTATTAAGATACAAAGATAAATTATAAAAAAATTATCAATCAAAATTAGTATAGAATTAAATTTCCATATAACTTTAAAATTGTAAATAATAAATGATTTTCTTCATCGTGATAATAGTGTACATTTTTTTATAAAAATAGACATTATTATTGTTAGGTAATCTCTAAGGGATTACAACTTCATGATTGTCACATAAAATATACTTGATGGAAGAATAATTTAACGATTGTTCTAATATATGCACACATATAAATATGTAGATACTATAAATCATTGTTTTAAGTTTAAAGGTCTAATTATTTATATGAAAAAATATATTTAAATAAAAAACAAGAGTAGTAAATAACAATTACCAAACAAATGAAATAAATGTGAAGAAAGAAGCTAAACTAATTATGTTATGTATTAATTGCTCATGTAAAATTAATTTTATCTGAGTTAATTTCTATCTCGCTTTGCTGAACAAAATTGTATGTTCACCACTTTCTAAATTCTTATTTCACCCATAATCAGTCTCATGTTTTTATATCTAGGGTCATTCGGAGTAAACGTTCGACAAATTTCATTCAAGATGGGTAAGAAAAAACATGTACCACACAAAAAGTTTTGTATTTAAAGAAACTTGGTAGTTAGTTCTATTTTATTCCATTTAAAAATAAGTATATATAGATATATTTGTTTATTTATTTTAATGGGGGATTCCTTTACTTAAAGGTTGGACAAAATATGAGTTTCATCAAAGAAACCCCATCAACCAATACATGATTCAAATAATCAAAAGCCATTGGCTAAGAAGTATGTTATTACATTGTCATGCTTGCCAACCTATTTTTTTATCATTTTTAACGTATAATTTGTATGTTATAAATGACAAATGTGATATTTTGTGTTAAATATTTATAATTTGTAGTTAAATTTATTTAATTGGTGTAATATTAAACTTTTAAATATACTTTCAGAATAAAAAGATAATGAGATAAAATAAGAAGATAATGTTATATGGTTTTTTTCAAAATAAAAAGATAATGAGAATAGAATAAGAAGATAATGTTATATGTTTTTTTTTGTAGAAATAAGAAGATAAGAGGACAAATTGGAAATCACAAATTGCATACATAATTAATAATTTTTATCTATGAACCGTTTGGTTAAACCATTTGGCCTAACCAGCTGATTTCATACATAATTAATTATTTTTATTTATTAATATATAATATATATAAATATAAATTTTAATATAATTAATAAGTAACGTCTCTTCATCTTTTTTGAACTAGAGTTAAACAAAATATTAGAGTAATGTTTCATTTTTTTAATTTTCAAGTGAATCGTCCAGTTTACTTCTCGGGTTAATCCAGTTTAACCAGGTTTAACGCGATAGGACCGAAATTTCTTCGGTTCAAAGCAGTTCAACCTCACTCAGTTAAGACGGTAAACCAGAATCGTTTTTAAGTCCAGTCATTGGTCAAATCGATCGGACCGTCCTGTACGATCTGGTTCTCACATCCTTTATTAAGTAATATAGATTTAGGGAAAATCTGAAAAGATCCCTAAACCTTACGCTATTTTTTTTTACTTTTTTTTGTATTTTGGTAAAATTTACACTACCCATTCTTTAACTCCATAAATTCAATCTTTTGTACGATTAAAATTAGCAAACAAAAAGGAACAGTTAGCCAAGAAAACGCATAAGATCAACAACACTTTAATGGGGTTTAATAGGATTGTAATGATATTTCTATCATTTTATTTATTATGAAAATATATTTTTACTACCTCTTTATTAATGGAGAGTTTCATGTTCAAATCAGACTATCATATACATGACATATGCTTGTATTAATTGTCAAATTCAACAACCCCAACTTTAGAATAAAATAGAGAAACACGAAATGTTGACAAATAACGAAATTATATATATTTGTAAGGAACTCTTTTTTTTCAAAAGACAACATAATTAGATTAAAACCTCATAAGCTTAAGTAAATAGAAGTGACAAATTATTGGGTATAATCGCCCCCCTTTCCTTTGTCAAATTATTGAACCAATTCACATCCAAACTTAAGTTTAGCATTGTTTGTCACATTTTAGAAGTTTAAGTACTAAATTATGATCAAAGATGTGTTATCTCGTATATTGTTTGACGCCAATCAAAATATACAATGTAAATAAGAAAAGTTGATTTTTTTTACTTTTCCCTATTTATAACCACGCTAGACAATCTGTAAAAATCTAATATAGTAATATATTATTACTATTAACAATGATTATAACAATATATTTATGGAATAATTCAGTATGCTTAAAAGGGTCTACCCTCTAATCACAATCCCAATAAACCCTACCTTATCTTTTACGAATCTAACCAATAGTTGTTATCTAAACCGCAGAATTAAAAATATAAAACAAAATAGCAAAATCAACATATATTATCATACTGTAACCATTTAATAAAAGAATATGCAAAATCCATGCAAAGATATCCAAGAACCATTAAAAAGAAAACAAATAAAAAAGGAGTTACACTTCTTGAAGTTCATATTTTTTGGTGCGGCTACACCTCTCCATAAGTATGTACATATACTATGATATGATCAATTCCAAAACACTAGCAGTCTTTTTCACCTTTCTCAGTTGGCATCAGAAACCGACACAAAGGGCAAAAGGCACTAATATTCAACCAATCAACAATGCAGTTCTTATGAAACTTATGCAAACATGGCATTTGAACACTAACAACATTAATATCTTCAAAACAAATAGCACATTTTCTATAATTCACACATCCTTCTTGTTCATTAACTGTCTCCAAACTCTCAATTGATGAATTAGATGCTGGCACGAACCGAAGTTCTTGATCATCTTCGTCATAATCATTATCATTATTGTCATCACTATCATCAATATCATCATTATCATCATCATCATTGTCGTGGCACTCTTCGGTGGCTATAGTGATGGTAATATCAACACGTATATACAAAACCCTTTTGTCTTTGTGAGTCCAAAGAGTCATTCCACGTGCACAATCCAAGATCTTTGCAACCATAACCTTGTGAGCATCTTTAGGCACAGTCATAGAAGAAAGCCAACCTAAGATGGTTGTTTCTTGCATCATTTCATCCTTTGAAATATTCTTGAAACTGTGGTATTTCGATTCTTCAAAAGTTTCAAACTTCCTTGCATTTAGAACATGGGTTTCTGTGTGTTTGATCTCTACATTGAAGCACTGATCTTTAGGAGAAGATGGTTTTTCTGAGACAAGGTCAATAGTGTAAGGGTCAGGGTAAGCATCACAAAAGTATTCATCCATGGAGTTTTGGAACAAAGAAGAGAATAGTAGAGTTTTGAAACAAAGGAGTTAAAGCAAAGAAAGAAAGGGTTGAGGAATAAGGATTCACAAATGTGTATAGAAGAGAAAAATAAGCAATGTGAATAACTGCTGCTAGGGTTTATTTATAAATGGAGAGAAGTTTTGGGAGTTAAGTAAAGCTCATGAATACGAATAAATAGGGATCTTTATTATATGATGGAGAAAAACTGTTACTATATGAAAAAGATTTAGATTTTAAAATCAAATATCTTGCTTAGTTATAGAAAGTGATATGCCTTAAAAAGTGCAACAGATCATAATAACTAATCACTAATCAGTAGACTGAAAATATTCACGAAGTCTCAACCTTCTATATTAATCTAGTACTAATTAGTGGTACATAAATGACATTTTTTAATTAAAGTATAGGGGGTGGTATGACATTCACATTTTACTAGGATCACAAAACAAAACGTTGATATACTAGTATAAGATATGTTAGATCATTATATATTGTATTAGGACAAATATCAAAAGTTGGATTTTTTAGAATAATATTTGTTGAAATGAGAGACATGCGTTATTTGAATATCATAACTTTAGATCTTATATATTTAATTTTATCTCTGCCTCCTTACTTTCTTTTTCTTCTTTTAAAACTGCTTCTCTAAAGTACGTATAAAAACTTAGTACGTGTCCATGTGTCCAAGTTTTAGCGTTCACATATTAATTTTCTTATTGTTATTCAGTATAAATAGATGTATTTTCTTAAACAAAATTCCATGTTAATACTCATTTCTTTGAATTCCCCTTTGATTTGAGTTTCTGTTTTCAAATCTGAAAACTTTCAACTTTGGGTACTCCTTGTTTTCTGTGTAAATATGGATGATATTTCAGTTCTGTGAAGTTTTTTTATCTTTTGGAAGTCAATAGAGTTTAGGTTAGTGTCCCTGAAAAGGAAAAAATCTACTGTTAAATATGATTTGGGATTTGTATTTATAAAGAAAGAAAAACTTGGGGATCAAGTAGTTACCAAAAAAGAAAGAAAAAAACCTTGGGGATGAAGTAGCTACCAAAAAAAGAAGAAAAAAACTTGGGGATCAAGTAGTTACCAAAGAAAGAAGAAAACTTGGGAATCAAGTAAAGTCTTTGACGTGGCTTATTATCTTTTAGGAATTTGATTTCTTCATATTTTAAAAATTAAAAGATTTGTATTGTTGTGATGTGAAGGGAATTAATTATCTTTTTCACGGTAAAGAAGATAAGTTAATAAATCAGTCTTTTTTATGTGTATCTATGGTCTTCTCAATCAACAACTCAAATAAGTTAATAAATCAGTCTTTTTATGTGTATCTATGGTCTTCTCAATCAACAACTCAAATCATCCTTTTGGTTGATGGATCTGGTTAATAAAGCAACTTTTATCTTTACAAAGCTATATTTGAATATATATGACGGATTGAACACTTTCTATGTGAGCTCAATCATTTATAAACTATGTGAGGTAATTAGTAAATTGGTTTTTATTATTTGAAAGGAAAAAACTTTTTAGATGGTGTTTGAATAGTCTTTATTTCTTTTTGGAAGTTCACCTAAACCTTAAAAAAGCACTTAATATATTGTTTATCACCCGAAGTCATAATACACAGTCCAGTTCAAGCAACATTTGTATGAAGCTATTAGTGAAGTACAAGGATATATTGTCCTAAACTATGAAGGGTCCGACAAAATGGAGACAAATCACTAGTTAACAAATAAAACTTCAATTCTAAGACCAATAGTATATCTGAAATGAAGACTGTAATTCACAGTACAACAAACTAACAATAGTCATACATCTAAAGCCTGTTGGGCCCTTTGTCCCTACTCAGAAGGAATGGTGACCTATACATAACAGGTAGAAACTACTTTATGAAGCAGATACATCATGTTGAAAAAGAAGAAAAGAAGAAACCAAGGCTGGATAACATGCAGTTCAAAAACAAATGTGAGGTAGGACATTACTAATTTCTTCAAGAAAAATGAAATAGCTCCAATAGTGCTTCTCCGAAAAATCAGCAGCAATATCACTGGCATGAATATAATAAGTTCAGTAACTAGAGGCCTGAATCTCACTACAAGTAATGAATGGAAAATCTCCACAAGAAGTGATCACTGAGTGGATAAGTTGTTTTCATTTTTTCGATTTCTTCTCCTTCTGGGGAACAAAACGGACCGCTTGCTTACTGAGTTCTAAGATATTTACCCTCCCGTCGTCTAGGGTAACATGTAACTTTGAAGTGCCATCAACTACGTCAGTAACCACTCCCTTGTGCCTGGATGAAATCAAAAAAATTATAAAATATAGATTGTAATCCAAATCAAATTACGTACAGTAATTTTGCCACACAACAATCTAATGAAATGGAAAACTATTGATCAAATCATTACAAATGCTGCATTGTTAATTTTCATCCCACTGTAATGCAACAATAAATACAATAAAAAAATAAAGACGGCCAGCACTTGAAGCTCTAACCCAGTGGGGTGTGCAACCCTACTCCGGCAAGCTGGGAGACTACTATTTCTGGGATTTGAATCGTGACCGCCATCCAGGTCACATGGGAGCAACCTTATTGTTGCCTAATGGCTCACCCTCTAACAAATAATACAATAAAATTAAATTTATATTCATTTACCTTGTAAGTTTGCAAATTTGAAAGACCAGTTAATAAAGGAAAGTGAAGAAATTATTCTACAAATCACTGTAGTGCATTCATTGACCAAACCATTTGTTCAAATTGGAATTTTGAGGGAGAAATGAGCATATATCTTAGAAACTTCATTTTATATAAATTAATAAATGATATGAAATTGACGCAACATCCACAGTAGCATGCTATCATTTAATAGTTGCATTAACTTGAAAAGGCCAATGAAAAAGCTATAGAAGAAACTAACCAAGACTTGTCCGATGACTGATGAACTTCAACTCTCTTTCCAATTGCACCTTTACCCAATTTCATCAATATCAAGTTCACATCCATGTCTTGATGAGATTGCGCTACATCATCATCCTCATTAAACGGTTTTTTCTCCATAAAAGGTGAAGGTCTCTTCCTTTTCGATCTCTGGCCCTTGATTGTAATCTTCTCCTCCTCCCCGTGAATTGTGTTTTCATTTTCAATTGGAGGTTTCTTAAATTTAATTTTCAGTGAAGGTTTTGGGTCTTTTGGCAAAGAATGTGAAGGTTTCTGATTATTATTGTTATCTATATCATCATGTGCATCAGACCTGCCTTCTGACAACTTCCCCAAATACAATCTTTCACCTCTCGACATAGCGTCCATGGCTCCAACTTGATTGATCACTCCATCTGTACATTTTTTTCCTAAAATGATGTGAGGTCGCTCTGAATGAACAGCTTCACAACCGTCTAACACATTGCCTCTAACAGAGGTTGAATTCAATTGAGAAACTTCTGACTTCAATTTTCCCAGCTTAATGAAATTTCCTTCTCTTCCTGAAGCCTTTAAAACTTTTGATTGACCAGAGTCAGTTCTGTTTCCTGCAAGTTACATGAACCGATGTTATATTTTCCTGGGGCAACTTAAAGAAACATCAGATATATCTCCGAATGCTAACCCTTGGCATATTGGAAAGCAATTTAAACAGTGTTACATACTTGCCAAAAAAGGAAAAACAAAAGCAACCAATACTAGTTTTACCATCCTCATTCGACTTATATTTCCATTTCCTGATATTAAATTTGAAACATACAAGTTACACAAAAGAAAGAAAACAGAGATATCAGATCATTCAACTGCACACACACTAGGCAGATAAGATTACTAAATTACTATTGCACACTAGTAATTATTTAAAATGTTAGTTACATGTTTTACGCCTAATACTTGTCTAAAACATTTAGGGAGAAGGATCCATGTTAATTACGAAATCAGCTACAACCACCCACATCACAAAATAAAATCTTAAGAGTCCCTGTAACTTACATTAATATGGCAACAAAAGGGAAGCAAAACATAATAAATAAATAAAAGAATCCAAACTTTATAGATATGCATAGTTGGATACCATTAGGGGCAATCAGATATTGATTATCTCTTTGGCAGCTTGAAGTATCAGACCGTGGAGAACTAGCCACATTAATTTTCCGTGCCCCAAAATTTATAACCAACTTCTTCCCTTTCACATTCTGACTCTTATCGCTGTGTTTTCCACTATCGTCTTCGCTATCCAGAGCATGTGCCTTATTGCTTTTAATTCGAACAACTCTGCTTTTCCTCTCTTCATCACTAACCATCACATCGTCCACAGGCTTGTGTCTTGAAATCCCAGGCTGGCTGACAGGGTAAGACCCTTCAGTCTGGCTCAGGTTTCCAGCAGCAGGTGATGGATAAACATGCGATTCATTTCTGTGGGATTGGATAACATTATCCAAACTCTGTAATGATTTGACATCAATATGTCCTTCAAAATTATGGTGTGGATCAGTTTTACCATTCATAAACAACTGTGAGCCCTTTCTCTTAGAATGTTTTTTGCTTGAAGATTTCTTTCTGTAATCTGTGGTCTTTGGTGATTTGTCAGAGAAATTCTTCAGAGAGAACTTAAAGGAACGCCCAGGTCCACTATCCTCATCATCTGAATACGGTGAAATAGAAAATATTTCTTCTTGAGTTGGTAAGCCAGCTGCAGCCCTCAAGCTGGCAATTAAATCCCTGTCATCAATATCTCTACGCCTCCAAAGCTCCTGAACAGCATCCTCAAGATCCCTGACCTGGAGTATACGCATACATATATAGGGAGGGTATACAATAAAAAACCAGATATACCCATTGCAAAGAGTTCTTTCCACAGAAGGAAAAATGCTAGCATATATGTACATTTTAAGGGATGTGGCATACCTGATAACACTCCCCACGACACGTCGGACATTTATACTGCAGATTACCGTCCACTTGAAATTGGTGATATCTTTCATCACTGCAGAACATATCTTTCAAAATAAACAAACTAAACGAGTCTACTAACATCAAGGCCAAAATGAGGTGGTGCTCATTATTTGTGGAGTAACATTTTTATATAAAATATTTGTTAAGTGATTAATTAGCAATGACTGAGAGCCTATTTTCGCCTCACAAGGAGATAGCATGCAACTTGGAATGGGTGTTGTGAAATTAAAACTAATTATACAATAATATAACAATGAAATGTCAATCAACATGTGTGTATATTCCGGAATAGCAAACAGAAGGCGGCCATATTATAAAGTGAAATCAGAGCATCTTTACAAACACTTGAGTAAAACAAACCTAATATTATCACACTGGCAATGCACCCAGCGCTGGCAACTATCACAGCATACCATGGGAGTTGGTTCTGAATCTCGATAAACCTATAAAAAAAATAAGCCAAAATTAACCAATCAACTTTCAGATTTCCTTCAAGCCTGATGGGAGATTAACACAAATAAATTATCTGAAGATGTTATAAACAAAACTAACACAATCCTTCAATCAGATCCTAAGTCGGATTTTTTCTAAATAAAATAAGACTCCTGAATATAGATTCCTTCCAAATTTTCACAATAAATACATCAAAGAAACTTCCATTGAGATTGCTCTACAAACTTCCACTAATGAAATTGTGGTTGTCTTTTACTATAGTAATCTATTAATAATATAAGTCAATATTAAATCATCCAGCATTATCATGGACTTGAGATCTAACTGATAACCAACAGTCGAATGGCTTCCAAAATTATGATTCAAGATTGTGAAACACTACTGCTTTGCAAGTAAATAAATTTAAAAATGTATACCCTACCCAGTTCCCTAAGAAAATAGGGTTAAAAAAGACAGAACCTTTAAACAAACAGGACAGTAGTTCCCTTTCCCAAACAATCTTCCACAGGCATCACAGCAGGTGTATCCCAGAAACCACCTATAAATTGAAAACAAATGGTAAGTAGCTTCAATTAAAATATGCTGAATTTGCATGTTAGAAAAAATTGACATGTAAGATAATAACAACATTGAATATAAACCAAAAAAGAGAGAGAAGAAAAATCACCCTGCTGGAGTTACCAATGCTAGAATGGTACAAAAATCAAATCCAAATAAAAAATTCAAAAGTTTACCCCAACAGGCTTTAACTTTTGAAACATAAAAAGGATTTATATATTTAACTTTTGAAGAAAACGGCAACAAAAACATTGTACCATTGGCCAAATTCTTTGATCATCAAACAATTATTAACATAAACAAAGGCAAGAATTACTACTAACCGAGTAACAAAAGTAAAACACACTTGAAGAACATAATAAGATGTGCAAACTCCTTACGTATCAATGACAAGTCAAATTTCTCCCCAAGATTGGTTTAACTTTAAACTAAGGTCATGATCATACTCAAACTTTTCAACATGAACACATCATAATTGCTTTTCAATTATTGATTCTTTGGAGCATAAGACAATACTCGAACAAAAATCTGAGAAAAGAATTAGCCTCCATTTCTCCCAGGAGAGTAGGCTTTGACAATAAGCATAACTGAGTGACTGAGCCTCATCTTAAAACACTCCTAAGGCCAACTGTCCAGCCAAGTCATATATTAACAGTGCACATAAACAAAAATATCAATCCTAATAATGGTGTAACTAGTCCAGAATCAGTTTTCAAATAAGGTTCAAAAACATGCAACTGTGCATATAATGTATATACATCAATTGAAAACATAGTCAGAAACTCATAATAGAATGGTTACATCATAAGAAGTCATGGAAACAGATTCAGCTAAGATAATAAACCATGCAAACAGTGTTAAAGATACCAATACTTGAATAAAACAAGTCATTCAAGATTCATACCTCAGACTCAGTCCATTTCCAGGGACATTCGACCCACAACTGTGACACCTTGTATGTTTTGGGCACAAATAGGGCCCATTACTAATATTCTGAATAATGAAAAATCATAAATAAGTTGGCCTGTTCAGCCAAAAAGTTATGGTATAAAAGGAAAACTAAGCTCACCAATACACCATACAAACTGTACCTTATGAGGAGGATGCAGACAATAACAATGGTAAGCACCATCACATCTTTTGCAGAACATGAACTTACTTGGATCTCCAGTCCTTCTGCAAGCCTGGGTGAAGCATAAGACTAACGTAAAACTAATGAAACATTAGTTAACATTAACAACTTATCTACCAATAACCAAAGACATACAACTCAACATACAAATAATGTATATACCAAAAATGAAAAATTGAAGTAGTTTCTATGAATGTCTGTGGAACTTCGAAGTTAAGAAAATAAGAAGAACTAGAAACACTGAATCAAATATAAGCTGATGTTCAGGGGTGATTAGAGGGCATTGCATTAAAGGAGGATTGGCAGCCTCGTCCAGCCATTAAAGGGTTGACCATGATTTAAGTAACCTCTATCTAATCACACAGACAACAGGTTATTGCCAAGCTCATGGCTAAATTGTGAAAAGCACAAATAAAATCATAGTCCTGGATACTATCCAGAATTGGTCAAGTTTCAAGATAAAAATTAATTACTATGAATGAATTGACACCCCGAAGTATAGCATAAAATAAGGATTTCTAATTGTGCACAATAAATCACCTACTTGGATAACATAAAAATCAAACACCAAGTATTACGCCTTTTTGGGCACATTTGTGTCTGCTCGTTTCACAAACACGCATACCTTACCTCCCATCGGAAACAGTAAACAAAACTAAAGAAACATTTTGAGAAGCAGAGTACACAAATCACACAATCAAGCAAACAAAAAAAAAGAAAAGGCATTCAACTAAAAAACACTAAATTCATTTCATTAAGGGCAGTATGAAAATACTTCTTCAAAACAGAATAGCTAGATTGAGAATAAAATCACTGCGGATGTAAGCAGCAACCATTTCTTACATAAGGATTTAAAAACAAAAGCCTTCAGCATACACGACATGAAACAAGAAAATGAAGAAATACAATCTTACTAATCAAATGTTACTCAGTACCTCACAAATTCGACAAGCACGACAAGTCCATGAACTCCAGTGAAATAAATCTGTAGTAATGACCCAGAAAATTAGAACATAATACACTTAGAGGTTAGAACATATCAGGAAATATCCGAATATATCTTCTTACCTCTATGTTGACCCCAACTTCTCAAGCAGTTCCTATGGTATTTCTTACTACAATTTTTGCAAGAAAGCATCTTTTTAGCTCTCTCACTTCCTTCATTTTCGACACGGTTGCACATTCGACAAAAGACTTTGACATTTGATTGGCCCAGTTCTTCTCCAGTGAGGTTTCCAGAAGTATCCTATTATTTTAAATCGATATTATACAAGTATTGATAAAGACTGAGTATAACAAATAATCTGACTTTATCATGGAACTGAAGCAAGAAAAAGGAAACCCACAAAACAAATGTTTCTTCTATACCAAATGTAGTACCACACATACAAAATTTGCTCAGTGTCAGTGACGCATCAAAATCCAAATTAATAATGATCTCACTCAAAAATTAGGAAATATAATAAACCACAAAACATCAATAGTACTGTACACTCCACACAACCCCGCGGTATAAGGATGAGTTCATGAAAAGTTCAAAACTAAGCACTCTTCCTATTACTAACCCTTTTAAGCCATAAAAGAATGAATATATAACAGGAGGAGAACAAATGTCAAATGTTAATAGATTTTCACACAATAACATGAATATTACATTAAGACCCCAAATGCATAAGAGAATGATGGCCACTATTACATTAAGGGATGGCCTTAGGACTCCAAATGCCACTCAGTTGCAGAAGAAGAATGCAGTGTCTTAGAGACTTAGACTCTTCTCAGTTGCATAAGAAGAATAAGGTGTCTTAGAGACTTAGAGTCTCTGTTGCTGAAGAAGAAACCAGAACAAAGGAAAACTGTGAATGGAAAGAACACAGTATCTCGCCATAAATTACCATGGCTTGCTGCAAAATCGCAAAGAAGGACGAACAAGAAGAGGAAGATCTGGATAGAAGAGGCAGTAAAAGTAAGATTAAAATGGAGATTCACTAAGTTTGTATGAGGGTCTATAAGACATTTGGAAAAGATTAAAAGTGGGCAAAATAGAGATTTTCGAGTTAAAAAGGTAAAATAGAAGTTTGATGGATTAAAGTAAGAGTAAAATTGTAAAGAAAAAAAATTAGTGAATCGGGTGAAATTTAAACCCTATCCCTACTTGGAAAGGTACAGCTGATGCTTTATAACCCTCTTCGCAGTCATGGCCACTACACTCCACGATCGTGACGACTGACGGCATAGAATATAAGGTTACTTGAAGGAATGACAAAGTCCACACTAGGAGTTAAGAGAGGCCTGTAAGATAGCATGACATGCATTTCATGCCACTGTGACTGGACAATTGGAGTTGGTAGTGATTCAAATGAGAGAAGTTCTACAATACCAGTTTTTAGCACAAAGGATTTCAAAAACGGCACAGCAAAATGCCAAAGTAACAAAAGCCATAAATTAACTTAATTTCCCACAGTTTATGTCATAATTAATTTCAGTTTTGATACCAAAAAAGGGCGGCTCAATGCACAAATCTCCCACCTAATGTTTGGGTAGGGTAGATGTACGTAGTCTAATCCCTGCAAGCAGAGACGCTATTTCCAGGATTTGGAGTCATGACCTATTAGTCACTAAGCAGCAACCTTCAGTTTTGATACCAAAGGGTGAAAACAGTGCTAAGTAGTTTTTGGCATATGAAAAAATGGACGGAACAAGATATTATGTTCTGACTTCTGATCCATGGGGTTACATGCCTTATAAGGAATCAAAGTGTCTCACTTTTTAATCTCATGTCTTGTTTTGTTCCATTTATAAAAAAAATATACCAAACATGGAAAAGAAGCCATATTTTATGTTCAGTCCAACGCCTACCAAATGCTAACTTCAATGATCCTATTGAAATTTCCCTCATCTCCATTTTCCAATGGTTACATACAGATAACATGCTTTTAGAACTGTGCCCACCATATAAACACCTTTTTTAAATAGATAGTGATAAAAAGTAAAAGGTCAGCCTAATGCACAAGGCTCTCACCAGGTGGGGTCTAGGGACATTCATTGTACACAGCCTAATACCTGGGATTCACAATGTAGCAAAACCCTACTGTCACGCTGAGGCTCAAACTCTTAATAGGTAAACGACAACCAAGCTTCAATGCCACTATTGAGAGATGCTCACTCTCTCAATAGGTACTTGCCAAAATATAAAAAAATTACTTTTAATCTAACAACATCGTATACTTTTAGTCCAGCTTCCTCCCACACAAATAATAAGAATAATTGAAAATAAAATTCATGATCTGACAAATCAAATGAAAAACAGAACAATCATGCATAAGAAGTTTTCATCATTCAACTCAACCTTCAAGACTCGAGACTAAACATCAACAAATTCAATAAATAAAAATAAACCATGCAGAGTGAATACCACAATTTCCAAAAGAAAATAAAAATGTCTTCAATTTAGTCCTTGAGTTGAGAAACGAAAAATCATTACATAAACTCTCAATTTGGTCTCTAAGAATCTCAATTATATGCCAAATTAACCCGTTTCCGGACAAAATTAAGGGACACTAATCATCATGAACTATTTAGACAGTAATGTGATATTCTTAAAGACATAAATTTCAACTTCTCACTACTCAATGGACTAAATTGAAGGGCACTTTTTTCCATCCACCACAAAAACAATTAAATCTCAAAGCTCTTTTAACCGAAAACCCCAATTGAATTTCGCAAAGCATTTCCCTACACACTCCAATTGCACTATGAAACCCCAAACCAAACACAGAAACACAACACCATTGGACTCACAGCGAGTTCCGGCGACTCAAATCGGCGAGCATACTCCTCAGCAGCAATCATAGCAGCAGCCCCTTTCCGCTGCAACGCAGCCCTCTTCGCCTGTGCCGACGCCGCCTCCTCCACCACCAAATCACAATCCGCAACTGAAACCCCAACCGCGGCAGGCACCACATGGCAAGTCGGCAAAACCAGCGACGGTGGCGGCGGCGGCGGTGGCACAACCTTAGGAACAACAACCTGCACAGTACGGTCGCCGCTAACCCTAATTCCAGACGGATCGGAAACGAAAACACCGAGCCTGGAAACGACGTCGTTGAAGAGGCCATCATTATTTGAAGCGCGAGGAAACCCTAACGGACAGAAACATATTCTGCGGCTGAAAAAAGATGAAAAATAAAAAGATAAGAGAAATTCGAATAAGAAGAAGAAGAGAAAGAAAAAAGAAGAGAGTGAAGAAAAAACAAAGAGTTTATTTTAACAAAGAGTGAGTAACCATTACCATGTAATTGGACAAGCTACGTGAAATGCCATTCAGAAGATTTTTTTTGTTTTCGTTTTGGGTTTCAATTTTTTTGGTGTTTAGGGGATTTCGTCCCTCTATAATTTACTGCTTCTTTTTTTCTTAATTTGTTTTTAAGAAATAAATTAATAAATGAGAATGGAAGGGTGAGATGGAGCAGGATTGGGGTGAGGTGCGAGGAGAAGCGTTGGATCTTGGGAGTTTGAGGGAGGAGGGGATTTTTTTCTTTTTTGTGGACTAATTATTATTATTATTTGGAGAGAATGAGAGATATAGGGTTGGAAACCTAATAGGTTATAAACTTATAATAGGGTTCATTAGGTCTCACTATTTTCAATAAATGCATCACCTTCTTACAAAAATTTACTTAATTTGCTAGGTCAACTTTGATCATCTAACTGGTGGAAACTTATTTATTTTGTAGTAAAAATATGCGTTATTGATTGTGATTAGCTTGGAAAAAAACTTAAGTTAAAATTTTAATAATTAAGTATTTTTTTAACCAATCAAAAATAGTGATATATAAGGTGATAACTTTTTAGTATAAAAGATATTCATCCCTAATCAGTCTATTAAGTATAAAAGGAAAAGTTAATTAATATTTCCAGACTCATTATAGTATAAAATTTGAATATAAAAATATAATTTAATTGTTGGGGTTCGATATATTTATTTAAAAGTAGACATGTTGATATATTTAATGGGGGACTGAAGGTATGTTTAAGGACCATATAAGAAAATATGTTATTAAATAGGTTTATATGTGATATCAGACTTTTAAATAGGTTTTGTTTATAAATCGAGAATGTTTGTTCCTTACTCTTTTAAATGGGTGGACATTTGTTGTCCCACAATAGTGTACTACTTAATGTACCATTATTTGTGATTGGTCAGAATAATAATTAATTATTAAAATTTTAATTTAAATATATTTTTTCAACCAATCACAAGTTGTGGTACATAGAGTGATATTCTTTATGGGAGAGCAGACAGATGTGCTCCCCTTTTAAATAGTTAAATAGATCTTATTCATACTACTATTATATATATTAGATCAGTTTAAGGGCTGTAGTTGACATGTTTCAACCATAGTGAGACAAATTATAACATATAATATGACATTTAACTCATTTTCATTTAAAATACACTATGGTGTTATTTTTATTTTACTACAACAACAATTCATAATTCTTACAACTGGTCTTGCTAATTGTTACATAATAATCTAAATTTTATTATATTTCAGAATTATAATAAATTATTTTTTCACTCAATATATGTTTTTCTTAGTATTAAGATGAATTTCAAAAGGATATAATAAGGGGATAAAGCTAAGTTGTTGGCTAAATTAACTAGCCTTATTATAGGAGGATGTATCAAAGTTTTTGACTTAATTAACTAGTCTTTTCCTATCTCCCTTACTAAGGAGAAAAGGTATAATCATATATTTTTATGGAGAGAATCGAAAGATTTGCTTTCTTTATGTGGCATAGAAGGTAAAAATGATCTTCTATCCAACAAGTCCGTAAATGAGGGTGGATTATATTTTAATTTTAAGAAGAGTAATATTATATTCTTATACTAAATTTTCTAACTAATCTTTTTATTAATAAGAAAGTGACACATATTACTTATATATTAATTACTAATAAACGAAATATCACTTTATGACATATGTTACTTTCTTGTGGATAGAAGGATTCAATAAGAAGATATAATATTTATCTTTTAACAAACACATCTAATAGGTAACGTTCTTATATGATTAAGAAGTTCATTTTGATCAAGGAGAAGGAAGATATTATTGCACATGCTTGGCGCGAGTGAAACGTGAAAGATGTAATAGACTTTTTTTTCTTAAAATTCTAATATATTATGTCACTATCTCATAACTCAATGCCTTTCTCAACATGCTCTCATTGTAAATTGTTTGGGGAAATGTGGGATATAAAACCATGGAAAATATATGCAACTGTACATGGTAGCTCATTGTGGATTTCAACTTAATGGATTAAGATAGGCTAAGGGCATATGTGTCATGAAATAATAATAAGTGTAGATACCTTCAGGCAATTTCTGATTTGATGAAGGGACTGAATCAGAATTATTGCAACTAAAGTAGTAACCACTACGGGGTTACTTTTATGGGTTATGGTCCCCATTTGTAGAGCAACAGGTTTTCAGGTGTTAAGGTTAAGGAGAATAAGGTAGGATGAGAATAGTGTTATCCAGGATAGGATAACACTATCCACCCATCCATAAGGCTCATTAGGTATAAGGATGAGGTTTCTCCTCATAACCAAGAGCTAAGGCATTCTCTCCCTAAGGAACACTTTTCAGAAACTAAGGTATTCTCTCATTCCCCTCTAGAGAGAACTAAAGGAAAACCGTAAGGCGCTCTATCATCTGGAAGATCATCGCACCCTCATACCTTCGAGATCCCGGAAATGTCTCAACAAGGTATGTTCTTCTTCTTCACCATGAACTCATTTGGGGTTTCTTCGGTCTGGACCATGGATGTTCCATTTGGGTGTATGTATGGGCATACACATTTGGTTGTGGGAACAAAGCCATGGTCATAAGGACTTCCGCATTCACTCTATGGATTTCGGATGGAGAAGGAATTTCTCCAACAAGTGGTATCAGAGCCACCCCAAATTGATTTATGGATGAAATTAGGTTTTCATGTTCTTTCCCAAATCTGGTTTGATTTAGGGTTTTGGTGTTTTGTTTCTGTTATGAATCGATTATGAAGATACTTATGCTTTTCAATGTGAAATAAAACAATTTGAAATGATTGAATGTTGTTCTCTGCTGTTTGTTGTTGAAAATTTTGGTTATTTTTCGAAGAATCGCGATGCAGAAATCGCATTTTTCATGTTCTGCTGCAGTGCTCTCGCTCAAGCGAGAGGAAACAGAGGCAAATCGCCTTAAATAGGGCTCAAGCGAGATTTTGCTCGCCCGAGCGAGAGAAAATTTTTTATTTTTTATTTTTATTTATATTATTTTTGGGATTTCAGTATCTTTGTGTATTGGTTTAATTGTTGTTTGGTTGTCCATTAAGGTTGTCTGTTATTTCAAGTGAGCCAAATGAAGTGAAATGTCGCCAAAGTGACCTCTTTCATGGATATAACTCATGAGGAATAATGGATGGAAGTGTGTATGGTCATTCATGCGGGTATTAGCTGGCCCAAAGGAAAGTTAATATTTGGCCGAATACCATATACACCTGTGATGATAAACATGTCATAATTCTAAAGTTTTATACGTGTGACTGATGAATCAATCCAAAGAGGGATTCGTCAGTTGACATGTCTTATTATGAATGTTTGATCATTACAACAAGAGTATCACTTGCAGTTGATATCACTGTCCAAAGACTTGATATTGATGGTGCACTAGGTATCTTGATTTGGACATACCATTGTTTTGAGCACAATGATAATTTTGGGTTGTGAGCATATTTTAATATTTTGTCTTTTGTTTCAATCAGCTACATCAATTGCTTCTATATCTGCAAATTTGAATTCGGTTCCGGTCCTTAATGGTGAAAATTTTAAGGATTGGAAAGAGAACATGGAAATTGTTCTTGGCTGCATGGATCTGGACTATGCACTAAGGGTAGAGCAACCTCCTTCTCCTTTGGAATCTAGTTCCTCTGAAGAGAGGAAGGATTATGAGAAGTGGGATCGCTCTAATCGCATGAGTCTGATGATCATTAAGCGTGGCATTCCAGAAGTCTTTAGGGGTACTATCTCGGATGAGATAAATAGTGCCAAAGATTTCCTTGCTGAGATTGAAAAGCGCTTTGCAAAGAGCGATAAGGCGGAAACAAGTACTCTGTTACAGAACTTGATTTCCATGAGGTATCAAGGCAAGGGAAACATAAGGGAATACATTATGGGAATGTCCAACATCGTTTCAAAACTTAAGGCCCTTAAGCTTGACATGTCGGAAGACTTGCTCATTCATTTGGTCTTACTGTCTCTTCCTGCACAATTCAGTCAGTTTAAGATTTCTTATAACTGTCAAAGGGAGAAATGGACTCTTAATGAGCTCATTTCATTTTGTGTGCAAGAAGAGGAAAGATTGAAGCGAGAGAGGACTGAAAGTGCCCATTATGTTACTACCTCTAAAGACAAGGGCAAAAGGAAAATCACTTCAGAGCCCAAGAATGAAGCTGCTAAGGGTTCAGTGCAAAAGAAACAGAAGCAGGATGATGTCTGTTTCTTTTGCAAAGCAACTGGACATCAAAAGAAGAAATGTGTAAAGTATCACGCCTGGCGTGCTAAGAAAGGTACATTTCTTGCTTTGGTTTGTTCTGAGGTCAATTTAACTTCAGTACCTGGAAACACCTGGTGGTTAGACTCCGGTTCAACTTCTAACATCAGTGTTTCAATGCAGGGTTGCCTGAGCTACCGAAAGCCTAATCATGTTGAAAGATACATATATGTTGGCGATGGGAAATCGGTAGAAGTGGAAGCTATAGGGCATTTTAGGTTGTTATTATGTACTGGTTTCTATTTGGATTTGAAAGACACTTTTGTTGTACCGTCTTTTAGACGGAATTTGATTTCTGTTTCATATTTGGACAAATTTGGTTATTGTTGTTCATTTGGAAACAATTCGGTTCAATTGTCTTTAAATTCAAATGTTATTGGAACTGGTTCACTTATGTTGAATGACAACCTTTATATGCTGAATATCATAACTGATTATAGCGAAACCCTGAATGTGGAATCACGTGGTACTAAGCGTAAGATTGAAAATAATAATTCAGGTGCATTATGGCACAAGCGCCTAGGTCACATTTCTCAAAAGAGAATTGAGCGTCTTGTGTCAGATGGGATTTTGGATTCCATTGACTTCACAAACCTTAATGTTTGTGTTAAATGCATAAAAGGAAAACAAACCAAACAATCGAAATATGGTGCATATAGAGCTTCGGACGTCTTAGAATTGATACATACGGATATCTGTGGGCCATTCCCTACGGCTTCCTGGAATGGTCAACGATATTTCATATCATTCATAGACGATTATTCTCGTTATGCATACATTTTTCTAATTCATGAAAAGTCCCAATCGGTGGACGTGTTCAAAACTTTTAAGGCTGAGGTTGAAAATCAACTCGGCAAAAGGATTAAGTGCGTCAGATCTGACCGTGGTGGTGAATACTACGGTAGATATGACGGTTCAGGTGAACAACGTCCAGGGCCTTTTGCCAAATACCTAGAGGAATGTGGTATAGTCCCACAGTACACCATGCCAGGATCGCCTAGCATGAATGGTGTGTCTGAAAGACGAAACCGGACTCTTAAGGACATGGTAAGGAGTATGATTTGTCACTCTACCTTACCAGAGTCACTCTGGGGAGAGGCACTTAAGACAGCAGCTTATATTCTTAATAGGGTACCAACTAAGGCAACTGCTAAAACACCTTATGAGCATTGGACTGGGCGAAAGCCAAGTCTGAAGCATTTTCATGTGTGGGGATGTCCAGCTGAGGCAAGGCCTTATAGGCCTCATGAAAAGAAATTGGACTCCCGTACAGTGAGTAGTTACTTTATTGGTTACTCTGAAAAATCAAGGGGCTATAAATTTTATGATCCAAGTATGAAATCCATATTTGAGACGGGTACAGCCACGTTCTTTGAGGATGTTGAGTTTGAGGGGGAAGATAAGGTTAGAAACTTTGTCTTAGAGGAAGAATCTGTATCTATTCCAGATGCGATTCATATGGTTGCTTTTGAAGAAGCAAATTTGGAACCTCCTCAGGACATAGTTGATGAAACCTTCCCTGCTCAAGGTGAGTTAGTAATTCATGAAGGACAAACTCAAAACCCTCAGGAACATGGACAAGAGGTGCAAGAGCCTATAGCTTTGCGTAGATCCACTAGAGAAAGGAGAAATGCAATTTCGGATGATTACATTTGCTTTCTTTTGGAACATGAGGGTGATGGCTTAATGGACAATGATCCATTAAACGTTCGTGAAGCCATCCAAAGTTCCAATTCGGAAAAGTGGATTGAAGCAATGAAAGAGGAGTATAAATCCATGCAAGACAATAAAGTTTGGGAACTTGTCCCATTACCAGAAGGTAAGAAACCCATTGGTTGCAAATGGATTTTTAAGACCAAGCGGGATTCTAATGGTAATGTGGAGAGGTATAAGGCACGTCTTGTAGCTAAGGGTTTTACTCAGAAGGAAGGGATTGACTATAAAGAGACTTTCTCTCCGGTTTCATCGAAAGACTCTCTTAGGACAATCATGGCTCTTGTAGCACATTATGATTTGGAGCTTCATCAGATGGATGTCAAAACAGCTTTTCTAAATGGAAACATTAATGAAAAGATTTATATGGTGCAACCAGAACACTTTGTAACGGGAGACCGAAAGAATATGGTTTGCAAATTGACAAAATCCATCTATGGGCTAAAACAGGCGTCTCGTCAATGGTACCACAAATTTCATGAGGTGATTCTCTCTTTTGGTTTTGAGATGAATTCAGTTGAAGATTGTGTGTATCACAAGTTCAGTGGGAGCAAGTATATTTTCTTGCTCTTGTATGTGGATGACATACTGCTTGCCACTAATGATGTGGGTACCTTGTTAGAAACCAAGACATTTCTATCCAGTAATTTTGAAATGAAGGATCTTGGTGAAGCTTCATTTGTATTAGGAATCCAGATACACCGAGACAGATCTCGGGGTATTCTTGGATTATCACAAAAGAGCTATATAGAAAAGGTGCTCAAAAGGTATGGCATGCAGGACTGTAAAGTAATGGATACTCCAGTTGCTAAGGGAGACAAATTTAGTCTCAATCAGTGCCCTAAAGGAAATCTGGAAATTCAAGAAATGAAAAATATCCCTTATGCATCAGCTGTAGGGAGTCTTATGTATGCTCAAGTATGTACGCGTCCGGATATAGCGTTCATAGTTGGGGTTTTAGGCAGATATATGAGTAATCCAGGAATGGACCATTGGAAAGCAGCCAAAAGGGTCATGAGGTACTTAAAGAGAACAAAAGACTATATGCTCACATATAGGAGATCAGACCAATTAGAGATCATTGGGTATTCTGACTCCGATTTTGCGGGATGCCAAGATAGTAGACGATCTACTTCGGGCTATGTTTTTCTGTTAGCTGGTGGTGCGGTTTCTTGGCGTTCTGCCAAGCAAAACCTTGTAGCTTCATCCACCATGGCAGCAGAGTATATAGCATGTTATGAGGCATCACTTCAGTCATCATGGTTGAGAAATTTTGTCACTGGGCTGCGGATTGTGGAAAGGATTGAAAGATCACTAAAGTTATACTGTGACAATAAATCAGCCGTGTTGTTCTCTAACAACAATAGGAGTTCGGCAAAGTCGAAACACATCGACATTAAGTTCCTAGTTGTTAAGGAGAAGGTACAAAGTGGACAGCTTTCCATAGAACATTTAGGCACTAACTCCATGATTGCGGATCCTCTTACAAAGGCTATCACACCCAAGGTCTTTCATGAGCATGCTGCTGTCATCTCATTTTCGAGAATTGTATATTTATTTTTTCCTATTTGTAATTTTTGTTCTTTTTAATAAAATTTTCACTTAACAAAAAAAATAACTATTTTAACAATAGTCTCAAACACGTGTAGACAAAGATGTGAGCACTCAAGCTTTTCTGCATGAGTATGCTTATCAATAAATAAATTGTTTTCAAATAATGTTGTACTCTATTTCTTACAGCCCTAAATAAATCTATAGCATCTACCTTTGTCATTAAAAATATTGTCCCATGCCTTAAAAAAAATTGTGTCATGTTGATGTTAATTTTTTTGCAAAAGTACCTGATCATGTTTGTCTTTCCCTTTTCATGCATCTTGGCTTTCTATTGTTGGAATTTCTGACAATTTATGGGTCACAAATATAATTCTATAATTGTGTTATGGCCATTATGTAATTAGCCAAAATATAAAATGATCTTAAGTAATTAATTTGGTGGCTAAGGGCATATGTGTCATGAAATAATAATAAGTGTAGATACCTTCAGGCAATTTCTGATTTGATGAAGGGACTGAATCAGAATTATTGCAACTAAAGTAGTAACCACTACGGGGTTACTTTTATGGGTTATGGTCCCCATTTGTAGAGCAACAGGTTTTCAGGTGTTAAGGTTAAGGAGAATAAGGTAGGATGAGAATAGTGTTATCCAGGATAGGATAACACTATCCACCCATCCATAAGGCTCATAAGGCATGAGGATAAGGTCTCTCCTCTAACTAACCTCACAAGAACACTTTTCAGAAACTAAGGTATTCTCTCATTCCCCTCTAGAGAGAACTAAAGGAAAACCGTAAGGCGCTCTATCATCTGGAAGATCATCGCACCCTCATACCTTCGAGATTCCGGAAATGGCTCAACAAGGTATGTTCTTCATCTTCACCATGAACTCAATTGGGGTTTCTTCGGTCTGGACCATGGATGTTCCATTCGGATGTATGTATGGGCATACACATTCGGTTGTAGGAACAAAGTCATGGTCATAAGGACTTCCGCATTCACTCTAAGGATTTCGGATGGAGAAGGAATTCCTCCCAAAAATGACTTTTTTATAGTGAGGTTTCATGAAGAAGTGGATCATGAGACGGTCATACAAGGATCTTTGTACCTTTATTGCTACTTCTAATTATATTTGGGTCTTGATTTTGATTCAACTACGACAATATATTACTTTACTAAGCCTATTATTAACCATAGCTTTAGGAGTCATTCACTTGGCTATAGTAATATTTTATGAGTGAGTTATTCCAATAGTAAGTTTTTTAACTATTTATCATAGCTATCAATTCTATAAATATTTAATGGTTTAGATCTATTCACTAATTCAAACTATTGAATTTCCTTAAAATTGATGATTAGAATGAGGAGTACATTTAAAAAACTTATTTTTGGAATAAGTGGATCATCCTCGTATATTAAAGGGAAGAGGGACAAATTTCTCATTTATGTGTGGAGAAACGCTTGGCTGAACTATTTTATGATAAGGTTACTCATATTCACGAGCACTTGCACAAGGTGGTGAAGTAAGACGAATTTCATGTTTTTATGAAAGTTGTAATTGTGATATAATGTTTCTTAAAATGGGCTTACGCTTTTAGATTTCTATGCTTAAATCATATTTTGATGGTCGTGAAAATGTTAATTCAAAATTGTTAAATGTTCATGAGAAAATCACATAGAAACCCCAAGCAAAATACCTTAGGTTTTGCCAAAGATTCACAAAGATTGGCTCCTGGCAACTAGGAAAAGGAAACTTGTTCGCACAAAAGGAACATTAAAAGGTTCAAATTTAATGTGTTTTACCTAAAGTGCACATATGTTGTTTCACAAGTTATATTATTATATACATTATCAGTATATAATTAATTAAAAATATATATTTAATTTAAAAGTTTAATAATTAACTATTTTCCGACTAATGATAACTGATAACATATTTAGTCACATAACTTACATAATAGGAGATGTACATATTTGAAAGACTAATGATAATTTTATTTGGAATCTTCACGGTATATTGTGGGGCAATAAAATATTGCCACTGGTAGTTGAAAAATTTAGTGGTAAGGAAGATTTTGAGAATTTAGAGTTTTAAATCCCTAAGAGTGTAGCAAGTTATAATTCTTTTACATTTATTGCCAATATGCAAAAAATATCTTATCTTTTTTATTGTTGCACAAGTCTGGAAGAAAAAGAAATTTGCACTTTCTCAAATTTATTGCACTACTCTTCTTGTTCACGATTTTTTCATGACAATTGGTCCAAATGATGTCTACCTCACGGGTCCTCGGATGGTGTTGATCTGTTCATATTTTTGTCCCATTTGATATTTCCATTCTATTAGAAAATTTTATTTAATTAAAAATAAAAATTATAATAACATAAAGTAATATTTGTACATTATAAAGTAATATTTGTACATTATTCTATGAAATTTTATTGTCTTGGTACATGAGGACAAAATTTTCTTGAGACGGAAGATCTTTGTCCATCTAATGCTTAAAAGGCTAAAATTTGCATCTCTTATGTTTGAACAATGATCCTCTCTATTAATTGAGAGACAAATGTATTTTTGCACTTATTTTTAGTGACAAAAGTATAATTTTATTATAATCAAAATGATAAATTTGTCATTATAAGTTGATTTTCATTTATTTTTTAAAGTACTTATATCTCTATTAATGGAGAGAATATGTTTACCCACCCAACGATTGGGTTACACTTACATGCTCACCATCAAATCAAGATTGTGCTCACATTGAAAATAATTTTGAGAAATCTTATTCAACTCAAAGATGAAATCTCCCCCGAGAGAGAACACACTTACCCTCCCATTATTTTATATTAGTTTATGTGATAGAAGGTATGATTATTCATAAAATTATTTAATAATTGCAATTTTAAGTTAAATAATTTTTTAAACTAATTAGAATTTATGGTACATGAAGTGGTACAAAAATGAGATAACATATGTGTTCCCTTTAGGATATGGGTCGGATGCGTATCTGTTGTCTCACAATATCATTCTATGTACTATGACATTGTGATTTATCAGAAAAATACTTAAAAATTAAATTTTAATTTGAATATTTTTTTCAACCAATCATAATTTCATGGCAAATGGAGTGATAATAATTGAGGATGCTCCCATATGGGTCTAAGGGCATCAAATATTGTCAACTCTAATACCTTGATTAGTGAAGTGAAATTGGGTGACGCCTTGGATTTTGTGCAAGAGACTCTTGGTCTAGTGGAAGAAGGAATAGACCACATAGGTTAAGGGTTACCATGACTTGTATTCTCTATCTTTATTTGGCGATGGATGATATTTCAAACAATTTTTAGCATTCTCATGAAATATCAAAGGAGGAGGAAATGCCAAAGTGAAATGTCATCTGAGGAAATTGATTAAAAAGCACAATACCTCTTTTTAGAGACCGTTCCACTACAAGTCTACAATAATGGAGAAACCAATATTTGGTCAGATTCCAACACATGGTGGAATAAATAGACAGAGTTTAGATTTAAAATTGAAATTTATTTTAATTATGAATTAAATAAAAATATTAGTAGAATATAGAAGCAGAGGCAAAGAAGGAGAAAATAATTATCTTTAAGGATGAAAAAAATACTCCTCTATATGTACTCGCTAAAATACCCTTAACGAGTAACTTCATACATTACTCTTCTTATGTTTAGTGTTGGATGTAGATTGAAGGTTTATGTGTGCAAACAATACTTGAATTGTTGAGCCTCAAAATGTTATGTTTGCAAAGAATATAGGTTGTTGTAATCAATGTTCTATTATTGTAAAATTTTAATGCTACAAAAGTACTAGGCATAATTTATAATTTTAGATGTATCAATATAAATATTTGTTTCTAACTTATATATCTGAACTCTTTTTATTTAAGCTTTTGATAATTGGTTTCCAAGGGAGATTCGGTTCTGTGATATCAATAATTCTTTTCTCAAATACCTCTTAAATCACTTTTTGTATGATAAGGTAATCATCTGAAATTTAGTTTGAAAAGCATATGAGTCAATTGTCTAAATTTTTACTTGTAATTAAAATTGCCAAAAATATTTAACCTTACCTCTAAAGTTGGTATGTACAATTCAACTCCATATTTTGTGTTACTTTTGATTATTTTATAAATCACTCTGATGGTGAATTTTATTCTTAATTTAATTGTCATATCTTCATAAGTTGAATTTTAAGTGACCTAATTACTAGTAATAATGAGTATCGATTTCGACCCAACTATTAGACATATATAAATCGGGTCCTAAGTAATTATCTCACTGGTGAGTCTTAATCTCAATCCCACCATAAACTTTCAATTATTGTTGAAATACCAAAGTTATTAAAAAAGGAATCCAAACTTCAATTTCTTTTTACACAAGTTATCATATTAAAAATTGTAGAAATATTGAAGATGAGAAAAAAATAAAATCAGATTCGAACTCATTAAACATGATGTATCCTGTTATTAGAAAAAATAAATAAAAGAATTTATAGAAATAGGGAGTTGAGAAAAAACTAAAAAGATATTCTAAACACATTAATGCCTTAAAAAACTATTTAAAAGAGAAAATAAAAAATAAAATTGGTGTTTGAACATTAATTACAGTGGAAGCGATCGTTGCTTAGCCTTTGCCACAAACAATCAAATAAATGATATAAGAATAAATAGAAGAGAAGAAGACAAGAGACTTTGGTAAAGGAGTTCGACCAATTGTACCTATGTCATCGACAACGCTGAGCGGCTACCAAAATAATATTAGTGAATAATGATTAGAAGCCTTAGCACATTTATGGATCCTTGAGCCCATGAGTTGTTTTTATTTAGTTTTTATATTTGGTGCACATTAACTTGAGTCTAATATATAATATTAATATTATAATTTATTCTAATATTAGGCAATATAGAACTAATATAATAACATATTTCAATCATCCTCAACAACTTCCAATTTAATTTATAAACTAATGGCCAACAAACTATTAGACTACCTTGTGAAAACATTGTGTCTTGGATTTTCACCATCTCAAAGCTGCATGTTTGCGGCAACTGTTAGGGATGACAATGAAAATTGAATTTATGGGTACATGTGGATACCCGCACGAACCGAATCCGAATTTAACGGGAAAAGCCCGATGTATTTGGGTTTGGGTATTACCTGAGTTTAATTTTGAGTCGGGTTTGGTAGAACAAAGACCGTAACCCGAACTTGCCCCAAAGTAATGTAATTCAATTTAAAATTGAAATTTCTATCATGTGTCAATTGTTTTTTATTCCTAATTTTACTTTACATACTATTGAATCTTCAAACATAAAATAAATGAAATAATACAAGAGAAAATAGAAATGCTAAAGAAAAATGAAATGAAATAATATCATACTTTCCTTAATACATTTATAATTTTCTGATTTTTTTTCGAGTTCGGGATGATATCTTTATTTTTAAATCCATTGAGTTCGGATTTGAATTTTGAATTTCGGGTTTGGGTATGTGCAAACTTGACCTCGACCCACCCTGCTGCCATTCCTATCAACCAACTGTTGGAGCATAAGACAAAAATTATTTCCTAATCATTTCTTTTATGTTCACAATATTTTTTTAGTTTAATATTTATATACTAATAATGTAAATATTTATATAAAATCAGTGAATCATTCGTCATTCATGTGTTTTAATTTTATTTAAAAGTATATGATAATTGAAAATGAATAATTGATGATGTAACGATAATGTAAAAAACTTTTAGACTGTCAATACATATATTTTTTCTCTATTTTTTGGGAGACTAGGAGCATAAAATAAAAACTATTTCTTACACTTATCTTCTCTTCTTTGTCGGTGGAGATAGAGATCATTTTTAAGACAAAAATGGAAACAATGCAGAAAAAACTAGATTGGTTATAGTAAGTACAAGGTTGGGTTATAATCCTTAAAATGTGATTTGTTCCAAAACACTTTAACCATCTCCAACTTAAGCATATGTTATGCTTTGCAATTAGGGGAGATAATAGATATCTGAATCTACATGTAATACTCGTAACAAGTTGGATTTGAGCTTATTTTTTCAAAACCATGGATAATTGGGGTGAAAATTCTAAAACCTAATACTAGATGGGTCTGAGTCTTGCTGATGGGTACCTTAACACACAATTCCTAAATTATTATTATACGCAATAACATAAGTGTAATATAATGCTCATTATAACTGTGATGTTTATAAATGTAATATATATTAATTTATAGATATGAATATTACATTGTTAATTCATAGTGATGTTACGCCATCTTGATTAGATAATTTTTGATAAATATTTTTTTTTCATATTGTTGAAGTAGTAGTTTTTTATGTTATTTGATATAAGTAGTTGTGTTTAATTGACAATTTAAAATCATATAGTTGTGCTTGAGATATGTTTTATAGTTTTATTTATCTTTATGATTTTCTAAAAATAACATATAGGATTATGAAAAACATATGTACAATTACATAAGTTGTTCAAGATTTTAGAGTTTAAGAACATTTGAATGAACCACATATTAAAAAAATGGAAGCGCAAAGGAAAGGTTAAGATAAATGAAAGATCACAATTCTTTACTCTTCAAAGCACATACCTTCTACAACTTTTGCTTGCTATAGTAGCTACACAATTCTCATCATGTTAGAAGGTTTGTTTCTACTAATCTTTATGTTTGGTTCCTTTCTTCAATCTATCGTTAATTTCATATGCATCATTTTAGATGCAGATATTAACAACTAAGCTTTTTTTTGTTTTGTTTTAACTTCAATAACAATTTGCAAATGGCAGATTGTAAAGTCTATAATGCATGAAAGAATAAAGAAAAGAGGGTAGGTGGACAAAGTTATTGTAGGGTTGAATTATTACAAAATCTAAAATGACAAGAAAATCATGGAAGTGATTAGTTCATATTTGCTCCATTTCATATACAAAAATTAAATATTAATCGAATTGAATCAAATCAGGTCTTTCCGTCCAATTCCTAGTTTGCATCTAAAATTGATGAGAACCATTACAATTTACAACCCACGTTTGTTGTAAGATTTTCAAATTTGAAAAATAATATAAAGGGAAAAATAAAATAATTACCATCCTAATTCCTATCTGATGTAACCATTAATTCCAGTTATCACGATCTTATTTGCATTTTACCGAGGGTACATAAAACTAAGGGTTGTGAAGTAATGAACTTTTCTATTTTTGCGAGAATTATCTTCTAAGAGAAATATTTACCTTTTTACTTAAAAAATGTAGTTTTTTAAATCTATTTATTCAAATACGAATTTTTAAAACTACTTACTATGGATGTGAAATAAATTATTTACCAAATTGAGATAGTCAATTATATTTTAATATTGAAAAATGATATATCCTCTTACTAAATCATATTACTAAATCCTCTCATTAATCATCATATTCACAAGAAAGTAACATATCTCACAATATGATACTTTATTTATTAATAATTGGTTTACAATTGATATGTGTTACTTTCTTGTAAGTAAAAGAATTGGTAGTAGCATATAATAGGAGACTTTAATCTTTTATCCATAACATGTGTATGACATCATTAACACTTCCACAACCCAGATGACACATTTTTTACTACTATTAAGGGTATCTCCCAACCTTTTGGTAAAGAACTAATTCCTCTCGGAATTTATGACAGTTCATCTAATAAGGGTTGCTCATAAGAATCGAATCATTGACATCTGCGATATTTTGTGGCTGAACAACAATTTACTAAAAAAGAAGGAATAAAGAAAGAATTTCAAAAAAAAAAAAATCTAATTAACTTTGACTACCCATATTAATAAATATTTTGTTTGACTACTCATGTAATGGTAAATAATTTGTTTCACTGCCCACAAGTTGATAGATATTTTTTAAATTACCTCATTTGAATAAATAATTTAAAAAACTGCATTATTAAAGTAAAAACCAAATTGTGTGCATTTGTTGTTTTTGCTCTATTCTACAAGCAGTCTCTTTTATACATTTAAAAAGTGGAAGATATACATAGACATCAATTTTTCAGATGGAGGGAGTGGTTATTTAGAAATGGTCATTCTAAGGAGTGTGTAAATTTGTAATAATACTTCTTAAAGAATCCAAACATTGAAAATATACGTTGGAAATTGCAAGTTATGAATAGATCATTTATTATATACAATTTCTACTTTGAATTTCTTAACAATTGCATTTAGGACTTTGCAACTTCTCTTATTGAATAAGAAATAATGTTAGGTAAAAGAGTGTTCAAAGTACCCCTTTATTTTTTAAAGATATTTTGTTACAACCGAAAATTAAACAACAAAAACTAAAGCATAAGTAATTTTCTATTATGTGACTAAGGCATAATATAAAATTTCCAAAGGAGATACATTTACATTTTGAATTGATGAAAATACATTTATTCATCCACAAAAGATAATGCATGAAGATTGGGTGTTAGCTGGCAGTGCACGAAAAAAACTTGTGTGAAAACTTATGTATATAAAAACAATCAATAAAATCTTGTAACTATACTAAAAATTTAATTCTAACTAAAATTTAGTTATAAATAATAGTACAAAAAAACATAAATACTCGAAATATGACATATTGTATATGTCTATATACAAATTTTTAGGCTATTGTGAGTTGATAGTATGTAAAATAAGAGTAATTTCTTTTGTAATTATCTTTATTTGCTATATTATCTTTTCTGAATATATTTCAATGATAGTGTTGTAAGTCATAATAGTCCAATTTTTTATGCACCTAATTTTCTCTTGATAAAACAAAATTGTTTTTACCTATAAAAATATGGTTTCACCTTTAATACAATTGTTGATTTCATTGCTTGAATTGTTAATCTTGTTATAGACTATTAAATAATTCACTTCATTCATAATATTTTAAGGATCTAATTTTTATGTACCGGAAATGTAAGAGATTTTATTCTGTCATCATATCATCTATCATTCATATGTATTATATATTAATTATTATTCACACATATATAACAAAAGTAACACAAATAAATAATAAATGATATATTAAATGTATAATTTTTAAACTAACAATGCATACATATTAAACTCATATTTTAAATTATTTATTTTTAGCTATCTCACAATCCCTTGAATCTTGTTTATGGAAGGAGAAGGTGATTGATTAACATCTGCACTTCTCCTTTTTCTTTTGCTTATGAGTGCTTATTAGTGCTTGCTGTAGAAAAAGATTTTTTCCTAAAGTTTGTAAAACAGTTAAAGGATGTGAATTTAATTTCGTGAGAGGCTTTATTTTTTTAGATTAGAAGAGGTAATATATGAATGTGTTTGTTGTCTACACATATATTTCTTTGGCAATTATAAACTTCCCTCCAAAATATAGATAATATTTACCTTGGCGTCAATTAAAATCGGCTGCATGTTTTCTCATATTGCATGTGGAGATAAAAAGGTAATTGTTTATCATGTTAATAGCTCCTTAAACTCTATTATGGATGTGATTGTTGAGTTGGGAATTAGGAAAAATAAATACATTTTTATCTAGACTCGTCCTCCTCTATGTGTTACCTTTTTTTAAGAACTAGCTAATTTTTCTTCTTATTTTCTTATGTTTCCCATGCACTAAAAAAAAAATAAGACTTCCCTTATATCATGCAAAATAAAGATGGTAGTTAAAGTTAAATATTAGTTTAATTTGAACTCATACATGACAATAACAATTGTAATCTCAAGAATGTCTGTGTGTCTATGCTAACTAGCAAATTAGTCAATCAAATTACTAAATTGGATTATTGCAAACAAATATAGAAGATTGTCCAATTCACAAGGATTTGCTCACACTACTATTCTTTCAACTAAAATTTGTTATTATAAGTTGGTTTCAAGTTGGGTTTTGATTGGTTTGTTTGATTATATTATTAAACTAAAACTTGATTTTAGTTAAACTAGTGGAATGAAGATGTTGAAATTGAACTTTACTACTCACTATCCATACATACTCGATTCATCAACACTTATTCATTTAGTCATGATTCTTTCACAACAACAAACCTCAATGATAATAAAAGTTCATGTCTTAGTCATTTTAGTAGCTCATGAAATAGAGTTCTATGTCTAGCAACTCTACCCTTAAGATGGAGATTTATGATCCACAATACGCACCTCTATGTCTAGTAAATATGCATGTGAAATTAAGTTTTAATGCAACACTTCAAATATACTAATCGTCAATGTCTTGATCATATTAGTAGTTAATTAATATAACTCTATGTTTAATAACTACACTAACAAGATGAATATTTACGAACCGTTAATACACCTCTGTGTCTAGCAACTATGTTTACAAATGTGGGATTTATTTAGTATTCATATGATCTCATGTCTAGCAACCATATCAACACAAGCACAAATGTAACAAAGTAGTACAATTCTACGTCTAGAAATTATACCTATATGGTGAACTCCTAATTTTATAATCTAGAACCAAAAATTCTTCATGCATTTATCAATCTAATTTCATACAAAAGAGGTTGTCAATCTCTAAGGAAGCATTAAGCCCAACAAATAATTCATAAAAATCAAAACATAACAATTAAGCATAAATCTGAATCAATGTGTTATACATCAAGTGAGTATTACATCCAATTCTAACAAGAGAGAAGTTTAGCTATACATTTTCCTGATAACTAGAAATAAAGATAAAACAATATAAATATAACTCATAGGAGAACATATCATCTCCTCAACTAACATATATCAACTCCTTTAACCTTTCCCCATGCTTTTACATTTCATTTCCAGCTAAACTATCCTAAAAAGTAAGAGAAATTGAGTACATAGTGTATCCATCCAAATTGATGCCTAAAATGTCTATTTCGATTCCCTTTTAATGAGTCTGATTTTTACATGATTCACCCAATTGATGGATTTTGCAGGGCGCACCTCTTCGCTTTACCGATGCTGGACTTTTTAGGTAGTCAAGTTGCATTGAGCACAAGTACCTTGATGCGTTGAGGTCAAGCTTTGAGCAAGGCTCGACTACCTTTTACCAATTATGCTTTCTTTGGTCTTTTAGACCAGAAATGACATAAAAATTCATGTGATATGATTTGTGTAATAATTTAACTTGTTGTATAGTATGAATGACATTTATTTAATTATTAGAGAAAAATAATATTCAATTATCCTTATAAAATGAGGTAATTTTTGTACCTAATAGTCTACCCACATAGCCCACCAAAGATTATAATAACTACAATTATAGTAATTGCAATCATTACCGTGCCACAATTTAAAACATATTATGCACTTTAGGCTTTGTTTAAGAGTTATGGGAGAAAGGGTAGGAGAGAGATCAAATGGTTAGGAAGGGAAGGGAAAATAAAGACAATTATTTTCCTTGTTTGAGAGTATAAAATTTAGATAAGGGAGGGTAAACTAATGATAATATAATAATATTTTGTATTATTAAAAAATGTAATTAACAATGAGAAATGAATAACAATATATAATTATATAATATTAGTAACACCCCGAAAAATACTTCATAAATAATATAATTAATCTCTTGGAAAACTTAGTAATTTTTTTTCTTTATGTAACATATAAACCACAAATCATTTTCCTTAAATCCATTCTTTTTTCAAGACATTACATTTTTATAAACTGTAGAAAGTAAATCGCTAATACCTAATGATAATTGAAAATGACACAACACTTTTCCGAATACCTCTTTGTTAATAATTAGACTTGACCCTACAACACATTTAACCTGGTGTTGCTTGGTCAAGTAAAATGCTTATACAAAATACAAGGCAGAATGTAATCATGGCATAAACTGAAATAATACAAAATAGGTTGAGTTATTCAACACTACAAAAGTACCCTACATAGATACCCTAACCCCAAAAAGCAAAATAGAAAAGGAACTGACTCATAATGGCTAGCTCAAGTGTCCATGGGGGCACTAGAACCGTCACTCGGATCCTCCTCCATCTCGGAGTCAGAGGAGAGCTCTACCACTTTGATGAAATCCTCTATACAGATCAACTCCACACAATCCTCCTCCTCAACTTCCATCTCCTCCATTGTGTCATAGGCCGAATTTTGTGACCTAATCCCTATTCCTACATCTGCTTGCGGTTCTAGCATGGTCCGGCGAGTGGCTCTCCTGGACGGTAGGGAACAAATCACATTGTTCTAGCTCCTCCGCCTCCTCAATGGCCCTGCAGCAGCTGGTCTGCATGGATTCACAGACTGGGTAGATGATATGGTAGGTATCAGCCTCCGATCTGGCAAAGTGAAGGAAGCCTCTTGATGGTGAGTGTGAAATTATGCTACATTTACATTGCATTTAACTTGTATTTTAGGACATAATTAGGACTTTATGATTGCTTTTAGCTTTTATTTCTCTTTGTTCGGATTGAGCGGGTGTTTTTAGCTATGTTGTGCAGTTTGGATGAATTAAAGCCAAAAAGAGTAGAGATTGGGTGCAAGAAGATATAATTTAGTATTGAGGCTATGCGAAGACTAATTGAAGGGTCAAAAGAAGCCATAGATGTTATATTATATTCCTATTTTTTAGATTTGTTTTGTTGGGCTTAGCCCAATATTTTGTAATTAGGATAAATAAGGATTCTCCCTCAAGGACGAAAACACTTTACACTTTACATTTTACATTGCAATTCTCTAATTTAGAATTTGGTATTCTCTTCTCCATCATGAGTGAGTAATTCTATTTTTTTATAGGATTGGGGTTATGCCCTTTTACATTCAATAAATACTTGTTCTTACTTCTATTTCATTGAGTGTTATGATTTGAATCATTAAACTGAGTTTTATTCGTGTGAGTCGTCTGACCAACAAATTACATCTCTTAGATATATTGGGGAAGGACCGAGACGTGAACCCAACTATCTGACCATTTAGTTATTCAAACTAGAATCCTAATTCATGAGAGTAGTATTAGGATACTCAAGGGTTTCTAGAATTCACCTTGGGTTGCTACGAATCGATTGGATAGAAAGATCCAAGTAAAAGATTTGATTGATAACCGTACCACGAGAGTAGGTGCGACTTCAATTGAGTACACATATCAGAACTCGAGAGATGATGACACATATCAAAGAGCAATTCATCATCATAACTTAAAGTTCATGAAAAGGAGCAAAACAAGGATTTGCGAGTGTAAAGGCGGTAGCTGTTATCTTGAGAACTATTCCTAAATTAGATTTTAACATTTTTAATATTTTCATAATTATTATTGTCAATTGCTCAATTGTTTTAAATTCACTTTTAATTCCTATTTGAGTTAAGGATAAATTAATTGTTATAATTAAAGGAGTTTCCAGTCCTCGTGGGATTGATATTTTATTACTTGACCACATAATCGTGCACTTGTGATTTGCCCTATCAAGTTTTTGGCGCCACTGTCGGGGAAGCCTCTAAGTCTGTATGATGGGATGGGAAACACATCTTGGTGCCGTCACACACCATCTTCAGCTCCAAGGCACAATGACCTGTATAGGTGTAGCGATTTTTGTCAATCCTCCATGCCCCCTCCTAGGACATCAAAAATCGGCAGTTCCAAATCCTCGTCGATCGGTCCATCTGGACGAGAACGTGTGCCGAAAAAAAGTAGAAATAAAGGGAGTAAGATATCTAATGAATATTTTTCATCGACCGCATGGAATTATACAAAATATCACATCCATACATAACACTCATAATATACATTCTATATTATCACATACATAGATGCAAATGATGAATGATGTTGTAACTCAGATTATGAGGATCAAAATCCACAAGTTTAATGTATGAATGCCATGTTTATTTCATCCATCCTTACATAAATATCCACCCAATAAACTATTCGGAAATAACCGAGAGTACAGGTCCCATAACAAGCCGATTTGGACGAACCAACTTATTCCTCGCAAGGATATATGATCTATTTGGTCCAAAGGAACTGTCCATTTCAGGACGGTGTCGTATCAAACACTTTATGGACATCCCTCTCATCGATCCTGATTGCAAAGAGGGTTGTTAGAGATCGTCTAGTTTGCATTATGAGAGCTGTCTGATCTAATAGAATATCTCATCCATGAATACAGGGGACTCGTCTCACCTAGACTCTCCCTCAAGGCTTTGTTGATGCATCACCGCCATCACCAACCCTCTCAACATCTTAGGACTCATTCATCTCTTGTAATTTTCTTTTCCACTACTTCATTATTCACAATGAGTATGCACAGTAACCGATGTTTGTAACACCGTGAATTTTACGATTTTGAATTAGGAGATTTTATTAATATTTTTATTAATTATATATTCGAAAATGAATTTATGGGAAATTTGGTACAGAATTAGACGAAACTCTAGTTGAGTTTTAGTCTTGAAATTTTATTTCCTATTTTGTGGTAAATTTTGGTAATTTTCGGAGACAGTCAGTTCTGAACCACTGTCGGGGCCGAAATCCACCTGGTACGGCTCAAAAAGTGGTTTATGAGTTCCGTAACTCAGAATTGAATTCCGATCACGCCGTTGGCTTCGTAATATCATTTCGAGTCAATATAGACCCGGAATACACTCATACCTACTTTCTAAATATTTTTCACTCGGAATGCCGAAATCAGAAATTCTAATCGGATATTAAGATCGGGCGATTTATAATATCCGATCGAGTAATAGCCGATAATACTCGAGCATGTTTATCGCACGTGTCTGCGAAGTGATCATTTCGCATTGGGATGCGAGATTTGACTTTCATAAAGCAAATCTCACATCACTTTCACCCATATCTCATGAGCTCATCATTAGCCACCCTAGGAGATTTTGTCATCATTTCCTAGAGGAAATCTGATTTCACTCTCTCATTAAACACTCCACACTCCACACTTCACTCTCACACTCTCTCATTTTCAAATTTTCAAGAGAAGGTAAAAAACCTCTCTTCATGTTTCCTCTCCTTTCTCTTTTCTTCTTCCATCTTCAATCCTTGATCTCTCAACATTTAACCAATGGACGTTGATGAGATTTAAGTATGTTGTTCATGAGCATGTTAAAAATATATTCAACCGTTGAAATTTTCTAAAACGCTTTCTAACTCATTTTCATCTCAAAACCGAAAATGATGATGTTCTTGAACTTATGAAAATATTTTGTTGAAACCATGAACAACTTGTGTTCATGGAGTTATATTACATACTTTTTGTTGTTTTAGCCAAAGGGGATGATGATGAAATCAAAGGAACCTTTATGAAGTGTTTTGGAAAAATGAGAATGTATGTATTTCTAGTTGTTTTTAGCCTTAAACCATGGCTTAGAACAAGTTGAAAAAATAGAAACTTTTGTTAAAAAGGATATTAAGTTTTATGAGTACATGAATGCCTCATAAAATTCTTAAAGGATACTTTGAATAACTTACTTTAAAATGGTAAGATTATCAAAGAACGTCTTAAATCGGAATATGTAGTTTTACTAAAAACCGTATGTTTAAAACGGATGGAAATCGCGAACGAACTTTCAATGAAAAAGGATGGTCAAGAACATGTGAGGTTGGACCGCATGAATGAAACTGATGTATGACCACGATGGGAAAAAGAGAAATGATTTTAAGTATTTTAGTAACGATTTTAGAAATATCGGAAACTAACGGATTTTTATTTTGGTAGTTACGAAGATTTCGGTGTTCGAACCTTGAAACCAAACCAGTCCTAGTTGACAAGTAAAGCACACTTCATTAAGGTGAGAGAGAACACATCGTGACATAGTGGTGTCCGAATATGACACCCGAATCTCCTAAACCATCTCAAAGGTTTTGGAGTTAACTTGAGTTTAAGAAACCCAAGATTTTGTATGTTTGAATGCTTTTGAATATATATGCTTGCTGATGAAATGTGTTGAATATTGTATATGAATATTGTTGGAAACTTTTCTGTGTGCAGGTGTTTGAAAAATTATGTTTAAATGTGTTTCGGTTGTCGAAAAGGGCAAAAGTTGGTATTCTGTCCAAGTTCCTGTCGCTTGGGCGAGCACGGTCTCGCTTGGGCGAGGGGAAGTTTTGGTTCTGGAACTCCTCGCCCGGGCGACAAAATCCTCACTTAGGCGAGCAAGGGTCCCGCTTAGGCGAAAAAAGCCCAGGAATTCGAGGAAAATTGGGAACTCTCTCGCTTGGGCGAAAAAAAAGAAAAAAAAATTCCAGGATTTTAATGAGTTTCTATAACTCTCTCGCTTGGGCGAGAGAGGTCTCGCTTGAGCGAGAAGAGACCTCGCTTGGGCGATAATATCTTCGCCTGGGCGAGGAAAGCTCCAGTTTATTTGGGATTTAAAAAGGAATTGTCCACTAGTCCCCGCTTGGGCGAGGGACAGTGTGGGAAGATTGGAATAAAATGATATTGAGAACAATGTGATGAACCCGGGTAGGGTGTGTTATGATATAAAGGTTGGGAATGAGATCATGGCTTAGATGTGAAGCATGACTCCACAAAGGTATGAAAGCATTGTTTGTGTTTATGCCTTGTTGGGCAAGTATCCGACTTGATCGTGAACTAGGGGGGTACCCTAGTAAGGATACATGCTATCACTGAACAACGATCGACCGACCGTAAGAGGCTTGGTCATTTGATCGTCCAGGGGTATTCAGTGATGGGTTATTGTGATTGAGATGTTACCTTGAGCACGTACGATTGACGTACTATTGGGTCCCACGAGAAGCATTCCTTGTCGGCAGATGGCTTAAGGATGGGCCGATCATGTGTTTGATTAATACATTTGCATTTGATTCTGATTAAGAATGCATTGCATTGTGACCATGAAGTAGTGGAGAGGAAATGACGGGACGACTTAGAGCACCGTGATGTAAGCAGGGACGACACTGATTGGACGGTGATTCGCCAACAGTGTCTTGAGGGAGAGTCTGGGTGAGACGAGTCCCTTGTATTCCTGGTGAGGTACCTTGTTGGATCAGACAGTTCTCACAGACAGTTCTCATAGGCCAAACTAGGCAATCTCTGACAACCCCTGGATTGCATTCGAGATCGATGAGAGGGATGCCCTGAAAGCGTTTGTACGACCTAGGTCCGGGTAGGACTGTTCCTGAGGGAACCGATCGATCTATTTTTAATTCCTTGCGAGGATATGTTATTTCGGGTGGTACAAAACGGCTTGGTACGGGACCTGTACTCTCGATTATTTCCGATTAGGATGTTGGATGGATATTGGTGTAAGGTGGATGATCATGACATATCATGCATACATTATCATTGTGGAAGTGAATCCCCACATGTGAGCTACAAGCATTGTGTATTCCTACGTTTATATATGTGATATGGTTACGAGTAAAATGTTGATTGTATTACTTGATATATTGGTAATGTTGGATTAAATGGTAAGTTATGAATTTCTTCATGATGTTGGTGATAAATGATTAATTATATGTTTAAATATATTTTATGTCTGAGTGTGATACTCTGAGTAAGTCCACACCGTCAATGAATTTATGTACATTAGATGTCTTACTCTCTCTGTTGTATTGTTCTTGTTTTGTATATGTTTACTATGCAAATGGCCAACAACAGCACCCACATTTGCGACTATCACTTCACGATGTCCCCGGCGGGACAATGGGTCAGTGATGGGCACCGATACACTTACACAGCCCTTGCGGTCTGTCGTTGCACATGGAGTGCAACAGGTCATCGATGATGATCCCTCACCCCGACACTTACATTGACGCTTCCTTCACATTACCGCCAACGAGACTGATGTCTCCAGATGTAGGACTCCGACACCTGCCAGTCAGGAGTGATGGCGCGGTTCCCTCCCACGGTCATAGGACGTGGGCAGTTGTTTGGATGCTCCGTCATCCAGCAGAGCCCAAGGAGCCGGGTTCTTGGAGGAGGTCCTTGCAAGAAGACTCTAGGTTTGAGAATGTCATCCCCACCAAATTATGCCGCTGGGTTGTGGCATAACGAAGTGGAGGAAAAAGAGGAGGAGGGCGAGGTCATTGAGCTCGTAAATGTGGAGAGTTCGGTGGAGGGGATCAACCTCATGTCGGACTCAGAAGAGGAGGAGGACCCGAGTGAGGGGTCCAGCATTCCTGGAATCTTCTGAGTCAGCTTGGGGGCCAGTCGATGTCCTTTCTTTGTTTTTGATGGGGGCTGTGTATCTGGTGATTTTGTATATATAGTGGCGATGTAGTTTCCGCCTTTATTGAACTAGTCTGTATGAACTAATTATGACTTATCTGATTATGCATTATGTATTCAGGAAATTGTGAATCAGGTTAAGTTATCATTCGATAACGATAAGTTGATTTTCCGCATTCGAGTTACTTAAAATGATGTCTCGGAAAAGGAAGATTTTAAAAAGGAAACAATTTTACATCACCATATCAAAAAAAAAAAAGCTTACCCATTTTTCTGCAATGTTTTTGAGAAGTATTTTTCGGGGCGTTACAATGTTAGCAAATTAAATCTTTTAATCATTCTTTATTATGATCAGCCCATCCTAAGACATCTCCCATTGGGAATGCTTCTAGTGGGACCCGATCTTAGCATCAACAGCGGAAAACTTCATCACCACTACTAACCATCGCTGAATCATCCCGGACGGCCTAATGTCTAAGCCTCTTACGGTCAGACGATCTCGATGCGTTGTAAAACATAACCTTCCGGGCCTCATCCTTAACAATGTAATTTTTAGCACTTACTACCTTGGTTATGATGAACTTCTTGTAAAAACTCTGAAGAGTATAATATGATTGTTCTCCATTACAAAGTTTACATCTTTGGAGTATAATATCCTCAATTAAGGAGTGTTATAGGCTTTATGGAAGAAGAATGGGTTTGAGATAACTAAAACTTGAAGAAAATGAAACCTTGATAGAAAGGCTTTCATTGGACTCTCTACCAAGCGAGAGCTAGCACTCGAGCGATAAAACAAGCCAAAATTTCTAGAGACCTCTCGCTCAAGCGACAAAAGCAAGCAGAAATACTGGGACCTCTCGCTCAAGCGAGAGCATGGCGCTCCAGCGACGAAACAAGCCAAACTTGCTGGGACTTCTTGCCCAGGCGAGAGCATGATGCTCAAGCGACGAAAACAAGTCAAAAATTACTGGGACCTCTTGCCCAAGCGAGAGTTGTCGCTCAAGCGATAAAAGCAAGCCCAACTTGTTGGAGGCTTCTCGCCCAAGCAAGAGTCTGGTGCTCAAGCGAGGGTTTGATAATCGATTATACCTAAGCGTTAATCGATTATCACAGTTAAAGTTATTTGAGTAATGTTCATCCATGGATAACCACAACATTACTCTACATAAAGACCTAACTTAAACAACATGGCTTAAGAAACTAGACATACTTAATCCAAACTAACATACAACTGATTAAGTTCATGATTTCTTAATACCCAAAACAACTCCAAACTTTAGAGATAGTTTAGGAGATCTGGTTGTCATATTTTGACACCAATATGTCACGATGTATTCTTCCTCACCTTAGGTTGTCGAGTGAGTGATTCCCCTTTAGTGTGAACAAATAGGTTGTCCAACTTCAGAAGCTTCAGAAATAAACAAAAAAAAAAACAAATTAGTGGTTTGCGAATTAACTTTTTTGCATGATAACCCTAAGGTAAGGACATCTTTTAAATTTTATGAACTCAATCACTTTCATCTATCCTGTTCAAGATTACATATTCTTGAACCATCCTTTATCATCGAAAGTCTTGTTTAAGAAAACAATCTTTTTTAAACCAAGACTTTAACCAAGCTTGTACTTTTAACTTTAACACCATTTATTGTTTTCATGAAGATTTTTTTAAGGCATATTCACCACATTAAGATAAGTTTCTTAACCAAAATCAACATTTTAAATCAAGATCTCTTCAGTTAAACTTACCACTTTAAACTAAGCTTATCTTAACAATGTTCCCACTTTAACTAGTTTACCATCCAAGAGTTTATATTTATAATACTTCAAGTTTATAAAGTCAAGACTTTTATAAGTCATCTTTTATCCCAAATCATGACTTGATCTTGGAAGTCAAAGGATATCATTCATTAATCAAACTCTTAACACATAATACTTTTACAATAATACTTTTTCAACAAAGAGTCATCCTTTTCTTGAATATGGTTCTTTAGTGTTGATAACACATTCATTATGCATTACTAACAACACTACTTTATACTTTCAAAAACACTCAACTCATAAACATTTTAGATTTCAAAGATAGAAACAAAACTTTTCCCAAACATATATAGGCCATGATTTTTAGACCTATTGCCAAGGAAAGTTTTGATTTTTCAACTGATCATTAAACACATTCAAGGTTCATTTGATGTACAAATCTTCACCTTTAAACACATTCAAACACCAACATTAAATTTTCTAGCAGTAAAACCGAGAATATACTATTCTAAACTTGTCCAAGACTATGGTTTTTCAAGTAAAAAACAAGTGGAAAAAAAGTTGGTGATGTAAGGGTTGATGAGTGATTTTAGGGATTTTGCAAAAAAAGTTGTAATTTTGCTTCTTCCACAAGCAATCTTGACCCATGGATAGTGATGTGACTAATATGATGAAATATCATGAATAAAATCATGCCCGCATCTTTTCATCTAAAACTCGTCGGAGATTAAAAAGCTCTCGATTTAGGGCTACGTTTAGAATGTCCAAACTTGGATTTTGGAGTGAAAAATATCTAGAGATGCGTTATTGATAAACTTGGTGTCTATTTTGACTTGAACTAATATTTCGAAGCCAATGACAAAATTGGAATTCAATTCCGAGTTATAGAACTCAAAAATCACCTTTTGGGCCGTATTTATGGTGAATTTGGGCTCGGAAGAGGCCTGAAGACTTTTCGTCCTAGAAAATTACAAAAATTTATCATAAATTAGAAAATCATCATACAAGACTAAAATATAACCGAGGTTTAGCCTAAATTAATACCGAATAATTTCTAAAATTAATCACTTGTCAATTAAATAAATAATAAAATACGTAGATAAAATTACGGTGTTACAATATTACTAAATAAATTGGAGGAACTTTAAAAATAGACACATTGAGAGTTTTTGAGGGTTTGAGAAATCCTCCAAAATCTTTCCCTCTCCTTCATCTAACTCCCAAACAAGGAGAAAACATTCCAAAATCATCACTTCTCTTTCATTTCTCTCCAAAATCATACTCCCAACAAAGTCTTAGACTCCTTAACACAAGGAAGAACATAAGTTTAAGTTTAGATAAAAAGTTCAGTGTGAAAAATCTGAAATCCACATTGAATGTTAAACCCCTAATCCCATTCCTAAATAATAATAGCAGGTATCGTTCCTCACACTCTAAAGAAATGATTGAGGACTAATCACTGAAGCAATGCAAAATGTTATTATAGTCGATGTCAGTTTTAACATTTTATAAGTCTGGTGTGAGAAAAAATTAGACTGCTAAGTTTACTATATAAAATGCGAATATCAGGATTGGAACAAAACTCACGACTTAAAATAAATTAAGATGACAAAATAAAAATTTGTACACATTATATATCAAATAATTTTACTATGTAATATTTTTAAAATAAAATAAATCTGAACAAGTCTCATGAAAACCGTGCGATCGTTAGATAATTTAAGACTCAATTATTTTTGCTTATTGTGGATTGAGGCTAATGTATTTTTTGTATGGTCATACTTTTCTCACTTCATGTCACATTTTATTTCAAGTATACATCAACTATAAGATAACATAGAATAATGATCATTAGACCAACAAAATATTGAACGAATTTATACCTAAAGTGATAATAATTTACAACAAAATAAAATAAAAAACAATGATAAATTTGTGATACAAAGATAAAAGTAGTGGTATAAGTAAAAAAAAAATTGGACCCCCATTAATTATGGGTTATATGCTAAGCATTTGCCACACACTCTCACATGCCTGCTCTCTTCCTAATACATGGTTGAGAATAAGAGTAAACATAAAAGATTTTCTTTATAAAAACTAGCGTGTTAGCGGTCACTACTGTGCTTGTCAACCTGCTTTCCTATTTTTTGTAACATGTAGTTTGTATGTTATAAATGACAAATATAGTATTTTGTGTTAAATATTTATAATTTGCAGTTGAATTTATTCGATTGGTGTAATGTTCAACTTTTTTAAATACACTTTCAAAATAGATAATGAAGATAAAATAAGAAGATAATGTTATATGTTTTTTTTTTGTAGAAATAAGAAGATAGTGAGGGAAAAATAGGGAATCACAAATTACACCATGGTGGGATGATTATTTTGTATTTTTCATTTATTAAGTAGTATAGATAATAGGATAAAAAATCACTAACTTGCATATATCTTTAAATTTTATATAGTAATTTCTTTCTCTTCAAATAAAAAAGTTTTTATTTTTTAAAGTATATTACACTAATACCTCTTGAGTTTTAGTGAAATTATATAAATCACCCCTCCGTTTTTTACACCTATAAACCCCCTGATTTTTATACATACGTTACATTGACTACCCCTACATGAGAAATAAGTTTGATCTTTTAAACAAAAAATGATGATATGTGTAATTGAGTGAAACAAAATATGATATACTATGGAGATAAGTCCAAATATGATACAAATCAATACATTTTCATTATTTTTGGTTCATTCTAAGATGCGTCAATAATTCTAAGGAGATATTGTCTAAATCACTCTTATACTATATTGTAACAAACAAAAAATAATGAAAATATATTGATTTGTATATTATTTGTACTTGTTTTCACAATATACCGTATTTTATTTAACTTTATTACACTTATGACCATTTTTAAAAAAAAATTATACTTATTTCTTATAGAGCTGTAGTCAGTGTAATATATGTATATCATTTCCAACATTTTCAAAAATGAAGGAGTTATATTTTTTGAAATTTTTAACACTTTTGTTACTTTATTCGTTACACATGTTTTAAATTTTTTATGTCATTTCAAATCATTTGATGTTTTAGAAAACAATACAAATTTATATTTTATTTTCCAACTATATGCCTATTTATTATTCATTTTTACGTCTAATTTTTTATTTCTTTTTAATCAGTTTTCAATGTGCATTAAATTTGGTTATTTTAGTCAAATGATATCAAATTGTTATACAATTTAACAATTTCTTAAATTGTGTGTCTAACCTTGAACATCAAAACATATAAAATGGATATATTTTTTAATTACTCTCTCCATTAATCAATAAAATTTCAAAATCAATCAATGAATGTCTTGCTCATTCACACCACCATACATCTTCATAATATAACTTATTTCCCCTCTAAATATGACAATTTTTCTTCGCCTCTCTTAATATTATTGTTGAAATAGTTAGATGATTGGTGTGGTAATATATGTTACTAATTTATTTTACTAATTTATAAGTTACAACAACCTGAATTAAATAATAGAGTAGTTATATGTTACTAATTTATTTTAACTTTAACTTTCTGGTACTTGCAAGTGCATGATACTTGTTATACATTTCACACGTCTTTGTAATAGCCAATGACTAAGTCAAATGATGATGTTCAATGTACTTTTGACATAAAATTCATTGAAAAAAGAAAATACATATATAAAATATGTATACATTCTACAAAATCAGCAATTTGATTATGTTAGTAATTAAAATTTAGAATTGAATTATTTGTAAGAATAATTGTTCTCATTTGTAAAGTTTTGGGTGAAGAGTTTTGAAAATAAAAATAACAAAAATGAAAATATAAAAATTACTTTTTGAAAATAAAAATATAAAATAGAAATAAAAAACATTTCAAAAAAGCAAACAAACGCTAACTTTTTTCCAAAATCTGATTAAACTTCTGAAAGTTGTCCCTTCCGATATCAACAAAGAAAATTGTTCCTCCCACTCCCTTCTGTTAATACTAAAGATCACCTTAAAGCTATACCAAAAAATCAACAAGAAACTCTCCACAAAACAAAATTATATCCCCCAATGCTCTTCATAATATTCCATCCCCTAATACATATCCTTCAACGATATATTGGTCATCATATTAGTTCTAAATAATGATTACCAAATAAGTCTTGGAAAGTTTAAAAAATGGATCACCATTGATATATTTAGAGTAAATCTTCGAAAATATATCTTCAACTTTCTCCAACACGATAAACAAATTTTACTCACAAAATATTAGTCTAATAATATGACTAGATCCCAAAAAGATTAAAATATTAAGAGTTTAATTCATGAAGACGACATTTATTACAAGAGAAAATTATACACTCTAAAATGATTAACTTCTTACTCATAAAATGAAAGAATATCCTCAATAATACAAAAAGATATATAGAGTGCACACAATACTCCTCTATTATACTAAAAAAAGAGTATAAGCATATTCCATAGTGTGAAGATTATAATAGTTATTACATCTTTAACATAGATAACTATTTTTTTTCCAGCTGGATTTAACATGGATAACTATTAGGGAAGTACAAATTATACTCGTACATATCTAACAAAATATTGCATTGTATTTGCGTCAAGTCAACAAAGTAAATTTTTTTAAAAGTATGTTACATGCACTTCAGAAGTAATGTTTTTGAACAACGTACAACAAGTACTTCAATGATTCTATTTTTGCTACTATCTTGGTAATATGCAAATTAAAACCAAAAGTAATTTTAAAAATCAATATACTGCTAATGAAAATAATGGAAAAATAGTCATAGAAAGGAAAACACGTATTGAAAAATAACAACATATGAAAATATTCAACAAAAAATAACAAAACCAAAAGTATACTTATTTCACATTCAAAGAAAAACTTAAGAAACTAAAAAAAAGCAAACTTTTAAAAAAAGATATCTTATAAGTGATATTTTTGTATAATTTTCTTCTATTACTCTTCTTCACAATAAAACTCAATAGGGAATGAATATATTCATACTATGTGTGAAATAATAAGAAGAAAAAACTAAAAGCATCACATTATCAAAATTTGTTGAAGAATAAAAAAAAAGAAGAGAAAAACGAAGATTGGTTTAGTTGATAAGAAATTAGCTTATAATTCACAAAGTCACGAGTTCACATGCCTTATCAAATTTGAGGACCTCTTATTGATAAATATTTTTCAAGTAACTGTCTAAATGTTCATAAAACCTGTTTTTAATTTCAGTAAATCTTTCGGACTCAACTCACATAAACTTTAAGCCATAAAAAATAATAATGAAAACAATAAATCCTATCATTAGCACCAATACATTATTATATGTTTCTAAAAAACAACAAATCCTAATATCTATATCTATACTACATATAAAGCCAAAACATGGTGTAACCACCACCATGACATAATTTATATATTCCTATTTTGCCCTTCAAAAATTTATTTAAAAAAAAATCATATAATCCTATATAACCATCTCAAATATATTAACTATAAGTTGCATATCTATATCTATACTTCTATACCATATATAAAGCCAAAACTTGAAATAACTTCCTTAATGGTGTAATTTTCATTTCCTGTATTGCCCTTAATATTATTTAATTTTTACAAAAAAACTATATAATCCTAAGCAACTACCACCAATACATTAATTAATCACATATCTCACATTAAATTAAACATTATCATAAACAAAAAAATATAATATAAAGTACACTGAACACGACAAATACATTTTAATTCAAAAAATGAAATATATAAAAATGAAATATGTAGTATCACACAATATTCACTGGCAGACACGAAGTGCCTATACACACTAGTTATTATAAAACTCTTTTTTGATTTTGGTAAATCTTTCGGACTCAACTCACATGAACTTTAAGCCAAAAGTAATAATAATAAAAACAACAAATCCTATCATTAGCAAGCAGTGTTATAAAAATCGGTTTGTATAGGCCAGTTTAACCAGTAAACAAGTCCTAATACCGATATGATATAATAATTTTACCGGTCATGTAATTATACAGGTTAAAATCGATTATACTGATCGGTTTTTATTTAAAATTATTTTTTAATGAAAATAAAAAAAAATTATTTTTTATTGATTTTTCAACATTAATATTAATATATTTTATACGTATATCTAATTTCATCAGTATACAATTTAATTAGTAAATCATCGATTAAACTATTATACCACTATAGTATACCACAGTACTGTAATTCGTTTGATGACATGTCAATAACACCTATCATTAACACCAATACATTATTATGAGATAGGAAAAACAACAAATCCTAATATTTTTATATGCTTTTATAAAATTACATTTTACTGTATATTTTCAAATATTTTTTTCTTCACATTATTTATTTTCAGATATGTCTTTTTAGATTTTCCCACTACTTTAAATTAAGAAAACACGTATGCATATAAAAGTTGCAATTCCGAATTTCAATAGGTCGCTAACTGAAGTTTGTCGCCGGATTCAGTGAACGGTGAGACTCACCGCCAACTCCGACAAAAATTCCGGCGCCAGATTCAGTTTTCGTCCTTAATGTAGTAAACTCTTCCCTCTTTTTCCTTTCTTTCAAATCTGTTATGACATAATAACATCTTTGGCCATACCCTGCATATCTACTGTTTGATAAAATGCCTCAATGATAGTATTTCAAATTCATGTTATTGTAGAGAAGAAAAAAAACTGATTTTTTTTATTTCTTTCTTTAAATTTGAAGTGATATTCTTATTGGGTAACCATAACATTCATATTTCCAGGTTCTGTTTTCTGTGGGTTGATTTTGATTGATTTGCTTATGATTAGTGATGATGTTAGAATTAAAATTTGTTGCATTAATTAAAAAATTGTTACCATTCCTTGAATTTACTCATTTTCTTATTAAAATATGGTTACAATTTGTTGCAGATTGTAGATATTTTCTGCTTATACTCAGAAGGATCAATCACATATTATAGTTGTGATGGTTTCGAGTAACTATCTTCCTCCTTGGTTCAGGTGGGTAGCTGTGTATCTCTGCTTTGTTTTCTTTTCTCCTATCTTTACTGTTTGCTTGTGATATAGAATTTTTGTTGCTTGGAATCCAGTGTTGCTCCAATGATGGATTGGACAGACCATCACTATAGGACTCTAGCACGCCTCATATCGAAACATGCTTGGTTGTACACGGAGATGCTTGCAGCTGAGACTATTGTTTATCAAAAGGGAAATCTGGTAAGTTTATAACGATAAGTCTGATTGTTAACGTAAAAGGCTCTTTCTTTTTAAAACTTCAAACTATGGGCTATAGTTTTTTTCCTTTCAAATATGTGAGTAACGGAGTTAAGATTGCATTTGTCAAGGACCTACTCTTGTGAAAGCTTAAGCGAGTGTTATGAGTGTCTTTATAACTATAACACCCTCCTCACACGAGCCATTTGGGAGTGGCAATGCACAGTTCCACTCAACCTTGTGAGAAATTCAAATTTTTAGATCGAGGGGCTTGGAGGGAGCAACTCTTGACTTTCTGTTCATTGAGGCTTTAATACGATGTCAAGGACCAATACTTCTTAGAGAAAGCTTATGCTTTTAAGCAAAGGCTAATGACAATGACTTTGTATCTCTAACACAATTTAATAGTCTGCTCGTACTTGTCTAGTAAAATATATTTTATAGTGAATAACGATTGACTTTTTTTGTTTGAAATCTGTTTTTCTTTATCATGAACCATTTTTTCCAAAAAAATTGGCTGTCGGGTGGAGGCGAATGAATGATTCATTATATAATCTAACACTCCCCATCACGCAAGAGCCCTTTGGGCTTGATGCGTGAAGACTTTGCTCATGCCTACCTACCATGTGCTGAAATCGAATTTGCTATTTAGAAGAATGGGACGTCAAGGATCGAACTCTAGATCACTTGATGATGGAGGCTTTGATACCTATCATGAACTAACTCTCTCAAAAGCTTAACCTATCGGGTTAAGGCAAATGAATGGTTTTATATATTAACATTCCCATTGAAGCTGACATTTGTATGGGTTGGTATTTCACACCATTTCTTGATAATTTGGTACTCGAAAACCATTGATTTTTTTTCTTTATTATGTTCAGGACAGGTTCTTGGCATATACACCTGATCAACATCCTATTGTGCTTCAAATTGGAGGGAGTAATTTAGAAAATTTGGCAAAAGCAACTGAACTTGCTGATGCTTACGGCTATGATGAGATAAACTTCAAGTTTGTTTATTTCTTATCACCTTAAATATGAAAAGTTTCATTTTTTTCTTGTATTTCTGATGGGCATATTAATTTATTTTCAACATATATCAGCTGTGGATGCCCTAGTCCAAGAGTAGCTGGACGGGGATGCTTTGGTGCACGTCTTATGCTTGATCCAAAGGTTAGAAAAGTTTCCTTAATTAAATATAACATGCAAACAGATTCAATATTTATGTTTTCTTCATCAATGTGCATTAATATGAAAATGTAATGTATGCAAGGAAAGTTTGTTGCTGAAGCTGTTTCAGTAATTGCTGCCAATACAAGTGTACCAGTCAGTGTCAAATGTCGGATTGGTGTGGATGATCATGATTCTTACAATGAGTTGTGTAAGATCTTTCTTTAAACATTCTTTGTTTATTATTCTCTTTATGCTGAAAGGATGCACTGTTAGGATTTTTGAGTAAGGTTCATCCTTTGGGAGGGAAGGTTGCCCCATTCCAAGATCAAGGTATGGCACAAGCCCTAGCAAGGGCTTATAGTGGTACTTGCAAATGACCTACCACTACCAATGATTAATCACTAGCAAAAACCCAAGAACTTCGAGATAACATAGTTTGGTGCAATAATTAAACCGACCCTTGTGGAATAATAGAATTCATCCTCTTAAAAAGTTTATATTGGAATTAGTATTATGTATGCAGCATAAGAGATAATAATATACGTGAATATATGTTGGTATGGCTACACAATTCCCCATTTGCTATATTTCCAGAACTATTGCAACGAAGCTGTGCTCAAAGAATGTCCTGCTTTTATAATGCACTTAATCGGTTATCAAATTGATTAGGTGGGTTCTTATCATCTCTAAACCCTTGGTTCTTTTACAATTAACTTTGATGTTACTACTTACTAATTCAAACCAAATAGTGGCCTGCTGATAGGAGCTGGGAATCTTTATTGCAGAAATCATGTTTGTTATTAGCATCGCGAGGGTCGTAGTTGGTAGCTAATGACTAATGAAAAAGAAAATCCTTCGATAGACTATAGAAATGTATGGAACCTGACATGAATTTTTTTGTATGGAGTTAATGGCATCACTTTTTTTTGGCATTTGAGAAGACCAGTCAGAATAAGAACTTAAGTCATCATTTATTTCAGTTTATCTTTGGCCATCCAAGGATTTTTTATTAAAAAAAATAGAATTTTATTACAAAAAAAAGAGCAAAGTACAGCTAATAGGAGGATAAAATATCCTTCAAAGCAGGAGAAACAAATTGCAGCATGTTGTTTTTTCTATAGGAATATGAATTGGTGACTCCCTTTAAACAGCCGTTAGCAGCATAACACCATAGAGGCCAAAAACACAGTCCAATCTCAGAGCAAATTGAGGAACACCAAAACAGCCCTAAAATTTGAGCGTAGATTGCACATACCCCGGTGCCGCAGGTAAAGTTTGCCTAAACTGATCTCCATGTGGGCGAATTCAAATGTCAACAACACATGGGAAGCACTTTGTGGGCATGGCAAAGCCAATGCCCAATCGGTGATTAGTCTCACCCAAAGGCTGTGAGGACACCTTGTGATCATAAAAAAAGTTTGCGAAGCAGGTGTACACAGCCAAAGCCCACCAAGGACCCCAAACAGGTTGTTTCCTTGATTATAAGCTACAGTTGAGCTTCACTTAACAAGCATATCTAGAGAAATAGCAGTGTGAGGTTTGTGACCTTGCAACAAGCCAACAGGCCATTTGTATAGATCCTGTTATGTGATGCTATCCAAACTGCGGACCTGACTTAGTGGAAGCTTTGGAGTTCCAAATCTATTTGTCAAGGGGAAATCTTTTAAGATATGATGAATTACTTTGTATTTTGGTAATTAGAGAGCCCCTTATTAGGATCTAAGCGTCAAATGACTTTGTTATTTTACTTTTTATAGCATCCTAGGTTTAATTGCTCTCTGTGGTGCTATTTTCGTACAAGCTTTATGGGTCTCCATTCGACAATGTCATTGATGTGGTTTAGAAATCATAATTCTTATATTAGGTTATAATTTTTAAAAGGGAGGGGATCCACTTACTCCAAGTAAGTTTAGAAAACTTACTCTACATCCCAACCATCAATTCTAGGAAAATCCAATGGTTTGAATTAGTGAGTAGATCTAAACCATTGGATTTCCCTAGAATTGATGGCTAGGATGTGGAGTAAGTTTTTTAAACTTATTCTTTGAGTAAGTGGATCCCATCTCTTTTAAAAATATTTGTGCTCATGTTGTTGGGCTACATATTGAACTTGTTGTTGTCACTTTTCTTGACTCTCAGGTGATTTTGTTTACAAGGTTTCTTCTCAGTCACCTGCTAAGCACTTCATAGTTCACTCAAGGAAGGCACTGCTTAATGGCATTAGCCCAGCTGAAAATCGGAGTATTCCTCCGCTGAAGTATGTGCCTGGAAATTTTTTATTTTTGGAGTCATTATGTAGAGAACTGGAGATGATTTGTCACTTTTTTAATACAGATATGAATACTTTTATGGACTTCTACGTGACTTTCCTGACTTAAAATTTACAATCAACGGTGGCATTGCTAGTATTGATGAGGTGAGTTGTTGTCATGGTGATCATTCCTAGTTCAGGCTTAATTTCTCCAAATCATGGAATAAAGAGCAATTCCATCACTAATTGCTTCATGGGAGTTTTTGGAGATCAATAACTGGTTTGCTAATTCCTTTATTAAGATTCTACTTGAGACAATGGTGCATGGTTCTATCTAGATATTCATTTAAAGTTATTTGATTACTGATTGTCCGGGGACCCTGTTTTTTCACTGAATATGGTGAATGCATAATTAATTATATTGTGGCTTGATTTTGCTCAATGGTGGTCATCATCTTGTATGAATTATGTACTCTACCTTCTTGGGTTCTACTTGTGGTGTGTCAATACTATTAAGAGGCCATTTCAGACTATACCACTGACTCTCTTTAAATTCAACATATGTTATTGTGCGGAAGCCAATATTCTTCAAGATATAATTGGCTTCTTCGCAAGGTTGGTTAATTCTGGTGAAGGGCTTCTACAATTTTGCTTGTACGTCTGATTTTCATGCTGCCTAGTATCAAATCTCCCTTCTTTTGGCTTTTGAAATTGTTTGGTGTACACTTGAGAGTGATAAATCCATAGGCGTTTCTAGAATTGAAATCATTCTTATGATGGGTACCTGTTCTGACACTTGGTGCTCGTTTTCTTTGGAGTTTGATTGTAGATCAATTCAGCTCGAAAGGCTGGGGCTCATGGTGTTATGGTTGGACGTGCAGCATACAGTAAGTAAGTGTCAAATACAAAATTTCCCTGTTTTTGTGTGTAAGGTCTCAAAGAAAAAGAACTTACTAACGGGAGCCTGCTATTCAGCAAGAGGGGAAAAAGTTTTCCCTTCAACTTTCCAGAAAAATGATGATTTTACGAAAAAATAAATGTAGAATGTCTATTTGAAAAACTGAAGTTATACAAGAACTTAACTAAAACGTCAATTGTCATCTTAAGTTTTTCTAGAACTTCCTTTTACTTCATAGCCTCACTCAAATTTTCCTTCAAGTTTGAACAACTTGTGATAGCCGAAGTTCTTTGAATTTTAAAATATTCCTACTGTTAAGTATCAAAGTTCGACATCGATTGAGAATATGAACCAAGAGCTATTTATAGTGACTTAGGCTGGCAACCCTCCCCTTGTGAGCTAATTTTTGGGCGGAGTTGGATCCATTTATTCTAACACATGTAAACTTACATTGCTCTTCAGAAACAAAATGAATAAAATGTTTACTTGATTTTTTATTTTAAGAGAAAAAGGCAAAGCTCTATTAATATTTGCTAAATATGACTTGTTGCAAACTTGCAACCTTTCTAATGTGCCTTTTAAGATGAATGCCCTTTGGGCATAAGTGTTGTACGAAACACTGGCTTAACATGCCTTATGCTGAGATTTAACCATTATAAAAAACGGGTGTTAAAAGGATTTAAGTCTTGACTAGTTATTGTGGCTTTGTTATCATGTGAGGAACCAATGATCCTAATTCCCAAAAGCTTAAATTGTGAAGCCAATGTCTAAAAATGATTTTATATCTCTAATAATATTTTCATGTTGATTGAAATTTCTTGATCTTTATATAAATTGATACTTGGTAGCTTGAGTAACCATTGTTGATAATATTAACAGCCCTTGGCAGATTTTAGGACATGTAGATACTGCGATTTATGGTGCACCAAGCAGCGGTATTACACGTCGTCAGGTTCACTTACAAAATCTTTGTCCTAGAATGAATTCAGCTGTGCAAGTTACTGGTTATTATACCATTTTTTTGTGTTTTTACTTTTTCTCTTGTCTAGGTCATTGAGAAATATCAAGCCTATGGGGAATCAGTGTTGCTACAATATGGATTCCGACCAACAGTGCGAGATATTGTGAAGGTAAGGAAAGACAAATATAACCTCAGATTAGTTGATTTCCGAACTTACTTGTAATTTTTTTACTATTAAATGGAAGCTCCCCTATAGTATTGCTGTATATAGTGTAGTATAGCTGAGATATTCAGTAAAGGCATAAAGCGACCTTATTATATATATGTATTCTAACTTAGTTATATGCACATTTTCTTTGTTTGTTTTCTTGCTATGGTCGAAAGCCACATTCGATAAAATTTCCATGTTTTATATTAGGAATTAAAAGATTAGACATGCCTGGAGATTACTTTTCCTCCACCTTTTCTTTTGCATGAAGCAAATTAGATCTATTACTTCAAATTTATAATTTACTGTTATCATATGTCCATCATGTGACTTTGCTGCAGCCTTTACTTGGGTTTTTCCATTCTGAGCCTGGGAATGGACTTTGGAAACGCAAAGCTGATGCTGCTTTTCAAACTTGCAAGGTACTTTTACAATGGAAATCCTTATTATTTGAGTCTGAACAGCATTTGACTTACGTTGTATATGAATTCCAATGAAGTTATCAATACTCACACTTAAAGTAAACAAGCTTTGATCATCAACAAATCTTACCCAGTTAAGGATCCATTTGCGAGTTGGGTTTTGGAGGGGAAGGAAAGGTTTCGGAGTCATCTCATAAGTATATTTCATGGCTCTGAAGCCTTCTCTTCCCCTCTAAAACCCAACTCGCAAACAGATCCAAGGGGGCATGATATGGGGGTGTGGTATATTGTGGCAGATCTGTTCATATTCCTCCATATTGTATTAATATAACCCTTATTCCCTCTAATAACGGTCACAGATTTCTCTTCTCTATGTTTCCCTAGTAGTTTTTAAAATAGTTTTTTGACAAAGGAATACTGTTGTGGACCCATATTTGAAATTAGTGATGTATACTTACTGATATAGCTAATCCTTCTTACTCTATATAACACACGTATTATTAGCTAGTTATCTTGACTAGTTATGACGAGTTCATGCTATGTGGACTGGTTTGAAGGAATCTTTGTCATAATTTTTACATCATATCTAATACTGAATTCTTGAACCATGTAGTCAATCAAATCATTTTTTGATGAAACCCTGGTAGCAATTCCTGATTCTGTCTTGGATTCACCTGTTGCGGTGGAACCACCATCTGGTCGTGGAGATCTTTTTGCTAACATAGACAGTCTATTGCCTCCCCCATACAGAACAAGAGAAGAGGATGCTATATTTGCATAGGTATTTGTGTACTCTACAAATACTTGTCCAAGTAACTATTTAAGTGAACTTCAAATGTTTTCATTGCCATTTTTGGAGAAATGATAGGTCTCATGCAGCAGAACACTAATAGAAAATAGATTCTTCAGTTATCTATTGTAAGCAATTACTATTGCAATGTATAATATATTCAATGTAGAAACCTCAAGCAAAAACTAGGTTGAAATTCTGTAGTTTTTGGATGTGCAAATTTGCATTGGATGCTCTGTTAAGTTGAATGTTTCATTGGCTCATATTTCTCTATATTAGATAAGCTCATAAGCCCCATTTCCACCCCACTAAAGAAACAAATAGTACAGAAAATGCTAAAGCCAATACAACCTTCATTTATGGGAATGGAAACTATGAAAATTTGTGACTAGCAACTTTACCAAACTAGATGCTTTTGATGAAGATTAGATAACTTGGATTTCGATTTGTTTTGACTGAAATCTAAGTTTTATAATCTTCATCTAATGACTTGGATTTGTTAAAGTCAAAGTCACCATTTTCAAAGTCAGATCCTGTCTCCCATTTCTTTGATCCTCATGTAGTCATGTAAGAAGCATCTATGCACGCCACAGGACCAGAGTTCCATAATGATCAATTATTCAACATGGTAATAACTCAATTGCCATTTCACATGGGGATAGCTAATATTCCCTGTTATGGGTTGTTATTTGCTAAAATTTGTTATATTATTAATTATAGACATTGTAATAATTAGGCTAAGTAACGAATGTAGTGAATCAGATTTCCAAGTATCCCACTAGATTAAAAGTTAAATATTTGAATCCTAGAAGCAACATATGTCAGAAGGGGTAATTTGTAGTCATAGTTTAAGAGGATACCCTTGTTTATAACTACAAATAAAAGTAGGCTAAGTGTTTCAAAAAACAATTGTTGTCAACTTGTCTTTTTTTAATAAGATGTAGAAAATCATCACTTTCAATTTTTATTTTTTAAAATTTACTATTGAAAATTATGGTTTTCTTAAATATATTGCCTTTTATTTCCATAAATATATATAAATTGATATCAATTACATAAACATGCAATATGGATTTTTAGATTTTTTTGAAACAATAATTAAGGAATTGCTACCACCTGCCATATGTCAAGATGCAACATTTTGATAAGAATAACGAGTTAAGATAAATTAAATTAAATATGAATTCATTGATAATATATGTTTTTTACATTATCAACAAATTATCTACTATTCGTATGTTAATTATCATTAACTTTTAAATAAAAGTAATACAAAATAATAATGAATAATGTGTTAACAATGTAATTTTTTTTACATTAATAGTGTGTAGATTTTAAACTCTTAAGTTTTTTCCACGTCAGCCTATTTTGTGACTAAAATTCCATATATTTATTCTTTAATAAGGTCTGAGTATGAAAAGCTCACATCAAAGCTGAAAGTGTAGCATCTTCATCAAAGCTGACAGCTTCACAACCTTTTGATCTCTCTTAAATAATTTGGAATATTCATTGCATATTTTATGATCAAAATGTAGAAAATTACCTTTTATGTCCACTTCTGAAAAAATGGTATTGAACCAATATTTTGAGCTTGAAAGTAAATTACAAATTGATGAAGATATTAACATCTCGTCTACTCGTATTAAAATGAGAATTTTACTAATTATATGGACCAACTTATACCCTCATTTTATTTGATTAGAAATTTAATTATTAAAAATAATTTATCTTTTATTTCTGTTTCTCATATGAATTTATCTTTTTTCTACGTAACTTTAGGTATAATCCTTAGTTAAAAATAGATTATTGCGTTTAATTTTATTAAAAAATTAATTTAATTGATTAAAAGAGAATTAATAGCAAAAATGAAATGGCAAATAGTCAAAGGATGTCATCAATGATTAACCTACTTAGTTTTGATGAAGACAAGGATTTATATGAAAGCTTGAAGACTTGGACATCACCAACAAACAACATGCCGAAAACTCAAGGCCAACATCATAGAGATTATGATTGCTTTATTTGTTTAGTGTCCTAAGATGCTTGCCTAGTATTGAGTTTAGGTTAGGTAAACCCAAGATAGAAGTCCCACAAAAAGTCTAAAATGAAAATCATATAGGTTGAGGCATTCATCTTAGTATATATATATATGATAGATAAGACTCATACATTTGTATTGAGCATACATGGTTTTTGTGCATAAAAGATTAATCTATTTCAAAATCATGTATTGCATGTTCTTGCATCATAAAAATTGTTTATCATACAATTAAGAAAAACCATTTTCATACTTATTAATCGATTAACTTGATTAATAATCGATTATATTCTGTTGAAATCCGCTAATCGATTAAGGTATTGTATAATTGATTAAAAGGAGTTACAATAGCTAACCTCCCAGGATTTCTGGCTTATTAATCCATTAAGGAGGTCGATAATTGATTAAGCCATAACTGAAAAATTATTTTCATAAGCACGTTAATCGATTAACGTATTAGATAATCGATTAACATTTGTTAGAATCAGTTACATATAAAAGCTGTGATTTTAACTAATGTATATAATTCATAGATTTCAACTTTTACATATTGAGAGAAAAAGAAAACCCAAGATTCTCAGAGCTACATTTTCAAAAGCATTTTGCTTATCTTTGAAAGATTTCTTGCATAGTTTTCATAGAGAGAAAAGAGAGAGAACAAGAGAGAATTTCTTTTTCATTGTGCTGTAATTTTCATTCATTTTAAAAACCCTGTATAATCTTCACATTTAGTTTAAGGCTGGTTGTGAGATTTTTGTTTAGCGTTGTAGAGCCGAATTTAGAGTTTCAATCAGTGCATTAATTGTGCAAATAACTCGACTATTGTTCCGTTACACAAGGATAGTTCTTGTGCTGTGTTTAGTATCATCACATTAGAGAACTAGTTATCTTCACAGAGCAGGAAGTCTTGGATTGAGGGATACTTCGGCTGAAGCCAGATTCGCGAACAATGTTAGTATCCTAATAGGCGTTAAGAGTGGTCAAACTGAGCGTGTAAGCTCAACGAGTTCAAGAAAGAAGTGTCTTGCTAGGTGGATTGGAAGAGTGCTTGTAATCAAACATTTATTTCCGATAGTGAATAAAAATCTCCCGAGATCAGAAGGGGAGGCCTGGATGTAGTTTTCAAGTGGACCTGTAAACGAACCAAGATAAAAATCCTTGAGCACCTTTCTCTTTCCCTATTTCTTTTACGATTATGTCTTTACATGCTTTATGTTTAATTGCATTATGTGATTTGTGTTAATTGGTAACAATATCTGTATAATGAAGAATCAATTTAGGACAGTAAAGATCAGCAATCATTACTGTTTTCATTGCAAGAAAAATCTATTTTTTAAAGAATCAAGAAGTAGCATAATCGATTAATGCTAACTATAATCGATTAAGACAACTGTCAATAATCAATTAACCTTGTTATTAATCGATTAACTACAACAGTTTCATATTCTGCGCATAAATCGCAAAAGCGGGATTAGTGATCCACTATACCTATTCACCCCCTCCCTCTAGGTGTGTTTTACCTTACTTGTACCCAACAAGTGGTATCAGAGCTAGTACGAAGGTGCTAGCTTGACCGCTTTATTTGTTGATCCTAGGGATTGTCATTATGGGTTCTACTAACCCTTTCGGCGGTGATGGCGCATCCATCAACTGCCTTCCGATTTTCTGTAGCGAGGGGTACGCATATTGGAAAGTGCGTATGAGAATCTTTATTGAGGAAATCGACACGGAGATTTGGGAATCCGTTGTCATTGGGCCTTTTACTCCACTATACTTGGTGGATGGTGAGCCTAAAGAAAAACCAAAAGGTTTGTGGACTGATGATGAGAAACGTAAAGTTCAGCACAACCTGAAGGCAAAGAACATAATAACTTTTGCCTTATCATACGATGAACTCTTTAGGGTATGACAGTGCCAAAATGGAAAGGAAATGTGGGATACTTTACAAGTAACTCACGAAGGCACAAGTGAAGTTAAGCGCGCTAGATTGAATGCGTTAACATATGAATATGAGCTGTTTCATATGTTTCAAAATGAATCGATAAGTGAAATGTAGAAAAGATTCACTCATATTGTTAATCGTTTAATTGCTTTATATAAGAGTTATTATATTGGTGAACTAACTAACAAAGTGTTGTGTTGTCTTGATAGGAAATGACATCCCAAGGTCATGACAACCATGGAATCAAAAGACTTAGATTCAATGCCTCTAGAAACTCTCTTCGGCAAACTCCAAGAGCATGAAATGGAGTTGGGGTGCTTAACCATGCATGAAGATTCAAACAGAAAGAAAAAGGGGATCTCTATCAAAGCCACATCGCCCCAAGAACAAGAAGAAAAAGAGGGCGATGATTCCAATTTTGATCTGGATGGTGAAACCTTGACACTCCTACTTCGAAAGTTTGGTAAATTTCTCAAGAAGAAAGGAGGGTTCAAGAGATTTCAAAAGAAAGAAGCGAGATATTCAACCAGGAAAGGCAAGGCTCCCAAAGATCGCCTAACTTGCCATGAGTGTGGTAAACTGGGTCATATGCGATATCAATGCCCGACTACCTCAAGAATGTTGAAAATGACAAGAGCAATCCCTGAGAATTTAAATCCAAGAAAGCTTACATAGTTTGGGATGTTCCGGAGGAAGAAACAACAACTAACACATTTGATGAAGAAGAGACCACCAAGTTATGCTTAATGGCAAATACTCAAGAAATTGGCAGCATAAGCGATCAAGATGACACAAGTGAGGTACAATTTTCTGACATTTATTCATGTTCTGAAAATCTCCTACATATGATGAGTTATATTGTGCTTTTGTTGAATTGCATGAGGAACTAAAAAAACTAGGCAAGGTAAATATAGATAGAAAAAGAGTCATCATGTTGCATGAAAATAAAATTGTCAAAATGCAGGAAGAATTGAATGAACTAAAATTGGAAAATGAGACTATAGATCTTATTTACTCTTGTTCCTCATGTACTTACTCTACTAAGTTAATTGAGACTCCTATATGTGATCAATGTGATATTTTGAATGCTGAAATTTCTGATTTAAAAGATAATCTAGCAAAGTTCACCTATAGTAGTAAAAATATGGACAACTTACTTGCTGCATCTAGAGACATAGGTAATCATGGAGGTCTAGGCTACAAAACTAAAAACAAAAGAAAACCATATAGAAAACAAATAGCACACATGCTTAATATGTTTAATTATAACATGCCTACTTGCTTTTATTGTGGTACATATGGTCATACATCTATATCATGTTACATTAGAAAATATGGTGTGCCAAGTGGCAAATATGCATGGATGCAAAAAGTACTAGATACCATGTTTACTAACAAGAAGTGGCCCAATATAACTTGGATACCCAAACAAGCCAAGTAAATTGTTTTGTAGGTATGCCTTCGGGCACAAGGAAATCACTGATATTTGAACAATGGATGTTTGAGGCATATGACGAGTGATCGATCAAAAGTTCTTGATCTATCACTCAAGGATGAAGTAAATTAAATAAGCAGCATGATATTAGCACATCAAACAAGAGTACGAGATGAACAAATGCAAAGAAGCAACAACAACTATGGGGTCATTCAAAAATTTCAACAAGTATGAAAGAGGTAAAGCTATAGAGGTAACCAAATATTGAGACTTAATTGATCCATTGCTATATCTAACTGATTAGTAGTCCCAATATCATGTTTAGTGTATCTATATACGCAAGATACCAAACATGACCTAAGGAATCACACTTTATTGCTATTAAATGTATCATGAAGTATCTAAATCTTGATCTTGAATATATGCTATTATGTGACATGTGCTATGAATGCATGTTTCCTATGCTCAAATTATCTTCATGAATGTTTTTATGCTTCTTTACTGTGTCATATACCTATTAGGTTAGTATCTTAGGAATAACATCTTTACATACTCTAGAAATCTCTAAACTGCACTAAAATCTAAGTTAGTTATGTCAATGATCGATTGTTCTATGTATTAATCGATTAATTCGAGTTCCAATAACCAGAGAATAAATTTTCATCTTGCTTTTAATTGATTAATGCACGTCTTAATCGATTACCTAAGCTCAATATTTTACAAATTTGAAAATTTTAACTTGTTTAATCGATTAACATGTGCCTTAATCGATTGTCTCGGCTCAAAATTCTAAAAGTTTGAAAATTTTAAATTAGTTAATCGATTAACCACTACATATAATCGATTAACATAGTAGTATATCAGGTTCAAGTGCAATACTGGGTAATTTCAAATTTAGAACCCTAAATTCTCTTTGCTTTCCCATTTCTCAATCTTTTCTCAAATTGAGTGTTCCTAACCCAATCAATATCAAATCCGAACACTAACAATACTTCCATCTTCCTACAATCTTGATGTGAGCCAACATGGGGTAACCCAACTTTCATGGGTTAAGTCCTTAAAATGACTTAAGATGACCAGAAGCCATAAATCTGAATTTGGCCAAGAAGCTGTCCAAGTCAAACATGCACCAGGCCAGACCAAGTTTCTGACCGAGCTGACCAGGAGCAGGGCCATGTGGTCTAGACAAATGCACCAGGATGTTGGACAGGAGCACCAGGGCGCTGAGCGTATGCACTAGAGTGCTAGCGTAGGACAAATCCTGACCGAGGCACTAAGCCAAGTCTGACTGAGGCACAGGGACCATACCCGATCAAGGCGCTGGGCGCATGGAACCAGACGTTGGGCGCACGACCAGACCTGACCGAGACAGGACGCACTAGGCTGGGCGTGGCACAGAGGCTAGCTGGGCGTTCCCAAACACTGAGCCAGGCGCTGGGTGTTGCCAAACACTAAGACAGGAGCTAGGCGCACAATCTGGCCAGCTGGGCGTGGCAACTTTCGCACACCCTTGCCCTTAAATTTAATTACTTTCAGCATATTTTAATTAGTTTAATTCTAATAAATTGTCTTGTAAATTCATGAGTAAAAGAACCATTAAGGTTTAACCATCATAATTAAATGATGAAAGGAATGTGGCTGCCTATGATGAGTGAACTAAATGAGTTCTTAATTATGTTGAGATCGTTGGGACTCAATGGCCTTGTCCAACCGTGGAACTTAGCTACATTTGAAAAGGTATCCATGACTTGGAATCCAATGCAAGTCAAGACCATGAGCTAGCACACGTCCCATTTGACACACTTCTTGACCATGAAGAATCAAGAATCCTATGCTTACATTTATGCTAACCGTGAAGACCAATTGAAGATAGGAATCCATATTGATCATTACTAAATTATGGTTGTGGACACTTTATGAGGGCATTATGACATGTTTTCAACTATGGGCTCAAAGTTATGACTCTCAAGGCCGTGAACTTCAATGGTGAATATAATCCACAGTTTCTAGCCTTCAATGACCCAAGAAACCGTGGAAAATATGAAGAATTACTCAAAATGGAATCCTATGATAAAGCCAACATTTATGTTAGCCATAAGACAATTAATGGAAGAATTATTTCATGGTTAACTCACATGATTCAATGCTTAGTCGTGGAATCAATATGACATCAATGCAAGAAAGGTATCCAATGTGTCTAAGACTTTAATACCATCATGCACACATGCAACAATAGCAGAAGGGAATCCAAGGCTCATCAAAACACATTCAAACCGTGGAGCACAAGGAAGAACAACAAATGACATCTTATGTTACTCATTATTTGTCTTTAATGTAATAATGTAGGCAATAAGCATGTGTAGAATTCCTTAAGTTGCTTAGTCGTGTAGTGGCATGAATATATCCATGTATTTCGTGCAATTTCATAGGAAACATGGTATCCAATGTTGGATAGCCATGAATTAGGCGTTAAAGTGTTTTAATTTCTTGTCTTTACTTGGAGGCCATGTATGGCTAGCCATTCTATAAATGTAGCAACGTGCACTATGGAATAAACAAGTTGAAAGTTGAATTGGAATAGTTTTCCTCTTTAGTTGAGCATAGGCTCCTAAAACCATTCTTGGTGGAACCAAGAATTATCAATCTTATCAATGGTCCTTCCTTGTGGCGATTATCACTTGGCTTATCAAAAAATGAATTGTTTGTGGCGCCATCACCTTTCAATCTTCTCCATTTCTTTTATCCTATCAAATACATCTCTACTGCCCAAATAAAATTGGCCTAAACAACATTTGGCTCGGCCAAAACCAATTCTGACCCAGCCAGACTCGGGCAGACCAAGCCAGACTTGGCCAGGATCAAACAGACTCGGATAGAGTCAGTAGACTAGGCCAGGATCAGCCAGACTCGGTCAGAATCAGCAGACCATGCCAGAATCAGCCAGACAGGGCCAAAAACACCTAGGCATGGTCAGAACAGCAAACCTAGGCCATGACTGAATCTTGACTCGACCAAATAGCTCCAACCCAGAAATTGGCTCGGTTCAAGAGAAATTTGTCTAGGCCAACTTTTGTCTACAATTTGTCTCGGACAAAATAAAGCTAGCCTAGGCATGGTTCAAGCCATCTCGGCCAAAGGTGATACACCATCCAAGAACGATCGCAATGATGAGCCTTTTACCCAAGAGGTTCACATCAAATCCCCAAAAGTTTTACTAAATCTGAAATCCCCAATTTCTCATTCTATTAGAACCCTAAATTCCAAAACCTAGAATATTGATTATTCAATCGATTAATCATCTCCATACATGAAAAAAAATGAGTGAATCACATTCATTGAGAGTGAAGCACACTGCGAAACATTCTAGAGGCATGGAAAAAGGTTTCTCTTCTGCTCAAGGTGGAAGAAGGAATCGCAACGATCCCTACTATTCTCCTATACTCCAAGAAGCTCATCTAGCCAAGTTTCAGGGTCGAAAACAAACATACATTTGATATGCGGATGCGACATGGCTAGTTGGACAAGGATTCGTGTTCCCACATGGTTTAGAAACCCAAGGAGCGAACAAGTTTCTAAATTAAAAGGTAAAATATATCCTTCGCTCATTCAAGCATTCTATAGTAATTTTAGGTATAAGGATGAAGTTTATGCATAAATAATTATGGGTAAAATGATTGTTTTGGATGAGGAACTGTTTTTGGATGATGAAGGATTATCTAGTGATGGGTTAATCATATTTTTAATCATGTTTTTTTAGCGTTCACAAATCTTCGTACTTGAATATCTTGTAATTAGGTTATCTAAATCAAGTTTGTTTTCCAAGAAGTAAACAAGGTAGTTGATTATATGGCAAAGTTAAGTTACATTAGCTAACGGATAGAAATTCATAATTTCTAATTAAGGTATACATAATATATTTAATACAATTATATCAGCTATTTATTTTGGGGTTACAAAACAAATGGTGTAATTACTGAGAACCTATAAGACTTCTGAAACTGATAACGAATATGAACTTAATAGTGGATACCCAAATGGTTGGCCTATATGGTATAATGTGAACCTCATAAGTTAACGCACAAGGTATGCCCGAAAGACTCATATCCCCTCCCAAACATTGATCACCTCATGGATAAATCCTTCGGGTATCAATATTTATCATTCATGGACGCTTATTCCGGGTACAATCAAATACCCACTTATCCCCCAGATCATGACAAGACTGCTTTCATTACACCCAAGGCGGCCTATTTCTACACGGTCATGCCTTTTGGGCTAGAAAACCCAGGGCCACATATTAGAGAATAATGAAAACTATGTTCGGGGATCAGATTGGGAGGCACACAAAGGTCTACATGGGCGACATGATTGCCAAGCATCTACCGGCAAAAGACCATGTCTCTATCCTGGATTCCATTTTTAGCCGATTGCGTAAGTTTAATATGCGCCTCAATCCGAAAAAAATGTACTTTCAGGGTTGAAGCCAAAAAGTTCCTGGGATTTTTGTTAACAAGCTGGGACATAGAGGCAAATCCAACAAATTGTTAGGCGGTTATAGACATGTGCAACCCTCGCTTGGTCAAAGAGGTCCAGTAGTTGAATGGGCGATTGGCGGCATTATCAAGATTCCTCGCTGCATCCGCCAATCATTCCATCCCACTCTTTCAACTCCTCAAAAAGAGCAAAACTTTTGGCATGTTAGATTCCTGTGAAGAAGCCTTCTAGACATTCAAACAATACTGGCCTACTCCTTTTGTGCTTTCTAAGCTTGAACCTGTTGAGACGTTTTACTTCTTCCTAGTTGTAACTGATGAGGTCGTGGCAACTGCCCTAGTAAGAGAAAGTAAAGAAGGTCAACACTCGATTTACTTCACAAGAAAAGCTTTGCAGGGGCATGAGCTCAAGTACCAGAAATTGGAAAAAATCGCCTATGCCCTCTTAGCGGCAACAAGGCGGCTACGACATTATTTTCACTCTCATCCTATAGTGGTCAGAACAAATCAGTCAATCTGACAAATCTTGCACAAGCCAAAATTAGTTGGACGAATGATCTCCTGGTCTATTGAGCTATCACAATTTGATATATGATATGAGCCCAAGACAGCCGTCATGAGTCAAGTCTTGTCCGATTTTGTTATCGAGCTGACCGCATAACTGAATAATCTTGGGAAGGTTTGGACAATTTATGTAGACAACTAATCCAATCCTCGAGGCAGTGGAGCTGATATCTTGTTGGATAATGGCCAAGGCGTGACCCTTGAATACTCGTTGACCTTCACTTTTCCTACATCGAACAATGAAGCCGAGTATGAAGCATGCATCGCTGATTTGTAGTTAGCGAGAGAGGTCGGTGCAAAAAAGGTGGCCATATGTAGTGATTCCCATGTCGTCGTCTCATAGATCATGGGTGCATATCAGACAAAGGATATGTTATTGGGAAAGTATCTAGCAAATGTTAAAGAGCTGATGATTAAGTTTGAGGAATCCTTCATCTAACATGTCCCAAGGGAGCAAAATGTCTGAGCGGATATCCTATCCAAACTAGCAAGTACAAAGAGCCCTGGTAACAACAGGTCGGTGGTTCAGGGAAAAATTTTATGACCCAGTTTCATGGCGGTTAATCAAATACAGATTCCAGATAACTGGATCGACCCCATCATCATATACTTATTGAAAGGCGACCCCCTCACCGACAAGAAAGAAAGACAGAGATTCCTACGACACAGTTCATGATAGTGCAAGACTGATTGTATCGCTGAAGCTTCTCTACTCCCCTGCTTAAATGCCTCGGCCCTGATAGGGCATGGTACATCCTCCAAGAGATTCACGAAGGTAGTTGTGGCCACCATCTTCGTGCAACATCTCTCGCCAAGAAAGTGCTCTGAGTAGGATATTACTGGCCGACCATAGAAAAAGACGCCTCTGATCTGACCAAGAAATGCATACCCTAGCAATTATTTGATGACCTCCACAAAGCCCTGCCTGAAGAGCTGACGACTACTATGACCCCTTGGTCGTTCTACAGATGGGGTTTGGAATCCTGGGCTATTCTCGCCTGTAGCCAGACAACTCAAGTTCTTGATAGTCATAGTATACTACTTCACTAAATGGATTGAATTTGAAGCTCTATCCACTATCACTTCAGCCAACATCCAGAAGTTCACCTAGAGGAACATATCACGTGGTTCGGAGTACTGGCCGTGATTGTCACATATAATGGAACTCAATTTTCAGACCGGAAATTCGGAGAGTTGTTGTCAGGTCTTCACATCAAACAACATTTCACTTTGATCGAACATCCTCAGACCAATGGTCAGGCAGAGGCGTCCAGTAAGGTCCTCATGCGACAGATAAAAAGAAGGTTAGAAGAGGCCAAAGGAGTCTGGCCGGAACAAATACATCACGTCCCTTGGGCTTATCGCACAATCCTTCACTCTACCACCGAGGAATCACCCTTCAACCTCACATATTGGGTCGAGGCTATGATCCTAGTGGAGATCAGCGAGCCCACCTGACGGACGTTGCAATTTGATGAAGCCGCCAACTCGGCTATCTTGAGTCACAATCTCGACTGAATAGAAGAGAAAAAGGATCGGGCCTGGATCAGAGAAATCACCATCAAAAGAAGAATTGTCGATAAGTATAATTCAACCGTGGTGCCTAGAGACATTGAGACCGACAACTTAGTGCTCAGAATAGCATACATCAGCAGAACCAAAGGCAAACTAGTACCTAATTAGGAATGACCCTAACGAGTAATAGACAAGATCGAAAAATGGGCCTATAAAATTGAAGACTTGGCAGAAAAGAAGATCCCCCATACTTGGAATGTAATGAACCTACGACAGTTGTTTGCTTAAAAAATGTAAGTTCTATATACCAGTCCTTTCAGTGACTGGACAAATGATGTAATCAAATACGACTTATATGTTAACATTGTATATTTCAGATGTTTTTGACAGGCCTTAGACGGGCGATCAATCATGCACCCCTCAAAGGCATGGGTCAGTCCCTCTTTGATGGCAGTCCAATCCTAATACCCAAGCAAGGACCAAGTCCCCTTGGTCGCCACTCATGCACCCTTCAAAGGCGTGGGTCAGTCCCCCTTTGACGGGGGTCCAATCCTAAAACCCAAGCGAGGACCAAGTCCCCTTGGTCGCCAATCATACACCCCTCAAAGGCGTGAGCTAGTCCCCCTTTAGCGACGGCCCAATCCTAAAACCCAAGTGAAGACCAAGTCCCCTTGGTCGCTAATTATACACCCCACAAAGGCGTAGACCAGTCTCCTTTTGACGGTGGTCCAATCCTAAAACCCAGAGCGAGGACCAAGTCCCCTTGGTCAATAAGCAGGTCATCCTGGAAAATCACCACTTGTAACTCATGATCAATTCAACACGTCCAAATAACCCAATTTATCAGCTGCAAGGAAGTCCGGTTAAAGGTCACTATAGATCAACCAAAATTCGATTATAGATATCTGGCCAACCATCCCTTGGGAAATATTCAAGTTTAATTAATTAAAATCCAATGATGCAAACCCAATATTCATAACACAATTTAATTGATTCAAGTTCAGAGGTGCAAGATCAAGCAGATGTTACTTAAGTCATTCAATTTCAATTAAAATTCGGTGATGCAAACCCGGCTTTCATAACATGGTTTAATTGGTTCAAATTCGGAGGTGTGAGTCCAAGCAGATGTCACTTAAATTATTCAAATTCAGATAATTTAAATTCGATGATACAAGGCTAGATACTTACACGAACATTAGTTAGTTAGTTCATTCTGGTTAACAAAGGCTTGACGACAAAAACAACGAACAAACGAAACAAAAACTTTCATTGATTAAATGGCGATTACAAGTCCCTAAGAAATACAAAAAACTAGAAAAGTAATGGCTCAAACACTAAGCTTCCCCGCCGCCCCTGGCCGGGACTGGGAGAACCACCAGACATCTATTCTCGTCTAGGACCAGCTGGCCCCAGGGAAGACTAAACCAACCTGGGCAAACGCATTATCCCAACCAGCGTTGGCCGCCCCGTCGACCTCGTCCTTTAACTTCAGATAAGCTACATTCAGGTCGGCAAAATCCTTTTGCACCTAGGTAACTTTAGCCTGGGCCAAATCCCCCCTACTCTTCGAGGTTTTTAACTTGTCCCAAAGCTAGAGCCTTTCATCTTCACTCCTCTGGAGGCGATCAACAAAGAAAGTCACCTCCCCTTGAGCGGCGCTCATGTCCACCTTGTTCCTCTTGGTGGGCATCCTCCACTTCAACTACTTTAGAGGGAGTAGCAGCTTCAGCGTTCAGGTCGATCGACTAACTTGGAGATGATTCGGGGGGAATGATGGCGATAGGAACATGCTGGCTTAGAGAAGCTTCTTTTGAACCACCAACATGATCGCCTTCCCTCTGGGAAGTGGAGGGTGGACCCTCAGATCGAGCTGATGAACTCTGCCTAGGCTGCTTGCTAGTCTCTGTGTCCCTCCTCTTTAGGGCAGCCCGTTTCAAGAGCCTGCTTTGGTTAGCTTGATCTCCCATGGTCGCTACTGAAAGAAACAAACGAGAGCAAATTAGACAGATGTTATAGTAAACAAAAATTACAAGATATACATAACCAGACACCTACCGACTACTTCCTCAAACACCTGATCGCCTTGGACGAGCTTATAGCATGAGATCACCCATCCCTCCTCAATCTAGGATAACATTTCATTTGTCGTCCTCTTCTCTCGGTCATCCAACTGCTCGTAGGAAAAACCGAGGGAATTAGTAGGCTTTTGATGAATTTCCCCATTCCAAGAAAAGGGGAAGGGGGACGTTGTTGGGGGCTTATGCCCAAGAATGACGCATCCCCCGGGATTCCACGCGGAAGAAGTCGCCTTTCCAGTTCTTTACCGACCCTTCGAAGGGAAGGAAGAGGTCGCGACCATTATGAGATTGCAAAGATGTCCATCCTCGGATTATTCAATCGATTAATCATCTCCATACATGAAAAAAAATGAGTGAATCACATTCATTGAGAGTGAAGCACACTGCGAAACATTCTAGAGGCATGGAAAAAGGTTTCTCTTCTGCTCAAGGTGGAAGAAGGAATCGCAACGATCCCTACTATTCTCCTATACTCCAAGAAGCTCATCTAGCCAAGTTTCAGGGTCGAAAACAAACATACATTTGATATGCGGATGCGACATGGCTAGTTGGACAAGGATTCGTGTTCCCACATGGTTTAGAAACCCAAGGAGCGAACAAGTTTCTAAATTAAAAGGTAAAATATATCCTTCGCTCATTCAAGCATTCTATAGTAATTTTAGGTATAAGGATGAAGTTTATGCATAAATAATTATGGGTAAAATGATTGTTTTGGATGAGGAACTGTTTTTGGATGATGAAGGATTATCTAGTGATGGGTTAATCATATTTTTAATCATGTTTTTTTAGCGTTCACAAATCTTCGTACTTGAATATCTTGTAATTAGGTTATCTAAATCAAGTTTGTTTTCCAAGAAGTAAACAAGGTAGTTGATTATATGGCAAAGTTAAGTTACATTAGCTAACGGATAGAAATTCATAATTTCTAATTAAGGTATACATAATATATTTAATACAATTATATCAGCTATTTATTTTGGGGTTACAAAACAAATGGTGTAATTACTGAGAACCTATAAGACTTCTGAAACTGATAACGAATATGAACTTAATAGTGGATACCCAAATGGTTGGCCTATATGGTATAATGTGAACCTCATAAGTTAACGCACAAGGTATGCCCGAAAGACTCATATCCCCTCCCAAACATTGATCACCTCATGGATAAATCCTTCGGGTATCAATATTTATCATTCATGGACGCTTATTCCGGGTACAATCAAATACCCACTTATCCCCCAGATCATGACAAGACTGCTTTCATTACACCCAAGGCGGCCTATTTCTACACGGTCATGCCTTTTGGGCTAGAAAACCCAGGGCCACATATTAGAGAATAATGAAAACTATGTTCGGGGATCAGATTGGGAGGCACACAAAGGTCTACATGGGCGACATGATTGCCAAGCATCTACCGGCAAAAGACCATGTCTCTATCCTGGATTCCATTTTTAGCCGATTGCGTAAGTTTAATATGCGCCTCAATCCGAAAAAAATGTACTTTCAGGGTTGAAGCCAAAAAGTTCCTGGGATTTTTGTTAACAAGCTGGGACATAGAGGCAAATCCAACAAATTGTTAGGCGGTTATAGACATGTGCAACCCTCGCTTGGTCAAAGAGGTCCAGTAGTTGAATGGGCGATTGGCGGCATTATCAAGATTCCTCGCTGCATCCGCCAATCATTCCATCCCACTCTTTCAACTCCTCAAAAAGAGCAAAACTTTTGGCATGTTAGATTCCTGTGAAGAAGCCTTCTAGACATTCAAACAATACTGGCCTACTCCTTTTGTGCTTTCTAAGCTTGAACCTGTTGAGACGTTTTACTTCTTCCTAGTTGTAACTGATGAGGTCGTGGCAACTGCCCTAGTAAGAGAAAGTAAAGAAGGTCAACACTCGATTTACTTCACAAGAAAAGCTTTGCAGGGGCATGAGCTCAAGTACCAGAAATTGGAAAAAATCGCCTATGCCCTCTTAGCGGCAACAAGGCGGCTACGACATTATTTTCACTCTCATCCTATAGTGGTCAGAACAAATCAGTCAATCTGACAAATCTTGCACAAGCCAAAATTAGTTGGACGAATGATCTCCTGGTCTATTGAGCTATCACAATTTGATATATGATATGAGCCCAAGACAGCCGTCATGAGTCAAGTCTTGTCCGATTTTGTTATCGAGCTGACCGCATAACTGAATAATCTTGGGAAGGTTTGGACAATTTATGTAGACAACTAATCCAATCCTCGAGGCAGTGGAGCTGATATCTTGTTGGATAATGGCCAAGGCGTGACCCTTGAATACTCGTTGACCTTCACTTTTCCTACATCGAACAATGAAGCCGAGTATGAAGCATGCATCGCTGATTTGTAGTTAGCGAGAGAGGTCGGTGCAAAAAAGGTGGCCATATGTAGTGATTCCCATGTCGTCGTCTCATAGATCATGGGTGCATATCAGACAAAGGATATGTTATTGGGAAAGTATCTAGCAAATGTTAAAGAGCTGATGATTAAGTTTGAGGAATCCTTCATCTAACATGTCCCAAGGGAGCAAAATGTCTGAGCGGATATCCTATCCAAACTAGCAAGTACAAAGAGCCCTGGTAACAACAGGTCGGTGGTTCAGGGAAAAATTTTATGACCCAGTTTCATGGCGGTTAATCAAATACAGATTCCAGATAACTGGATCGACCCCATCATCATATACTTATTGAAAGGCGACCCCCTCACCGACAAGAAAGAAAGACAGAGATTCCTACGACACAGTTCATGATAGTGCAAGACTGATTGTATCGCTGAAGCTTCTCTACTCCCCTGCTTAAATGCCTCGGCCCTGATAGGGCATGGTACATCCTCCAAGAGATTCACGAAGGTAGTTGTGGCCACCATCTTCGTGCAACATCTCTCGCCAAGAAAGTGCTCTGAGTAGGATATTACTGGCCGACCATAGAAAAAGACGCCTCTGATCTGACCAAGAAATGCATACCCTAGCAATTATTTGATGACCTCCACAAAGCCCTGCCTGAAGAGCTGACGACTACTATGACCCCTTGGTCGTTCTACAGATGGGGTTTGGAATCCTGGGCTATTCTCGCCTGTAGCCAGACAACTCAAGTTCTTGATAGTCATAGTATACTACTTCACTAAATGGATTGAATTTGAAGCTCTATCCACTATCACTTCAGCCAACATCCAGAAGTTCACCTAGAGGAACATATCACGTGGTTCGGAGTACTGGCCGTGATTGTCACATATAATGGAACTCAATTTTCAGACCGGAAATTCGGAGAGTTGTTGTCAGGTCTTCACATCAAACAACATTTCACTTTGATCGAACATCCTCAGACCAATGGTCAGGCAGAGGCGTCCAGTAAGGTCCTCATGCGACAGATAAAAAGAAGGTTAGAAGAGGCCAAAGGAGTCTGGCCGGAACAAATACATCACGTCCCTTGGGCTTATCGCACAATCCTTCACTCTACCACCGAGGAATCACCCTTCAACCTCACATATTGGGTCGAGGCTATGATCCTAGTGGAGATCAGCGAGCCCACCTGACGGACGTTGCAATTTGATGAAGCCGCCAACTCGGCTATCTTGAGTCACAATCTCGACTGAATAGAAGAGAAAAAGGATCGGGCCTGGATCAGAGAAATCACCATCAAAAGAAGAATTGTCGATAAGTATAATTCAACCGTGGTGCCTAGAGACATTGAGACCGACAACTTAGTGCTCAGAATAGCATACATCAGCAGAACCAAAGGCAAACTAGTACCTAATTAGGAATGACCCTAACGAGTAATAGACAAGATCGAAAAATGGGCCTATAAAATTGAAGACTTGGCAGAAAAGAAGATCCCCCATACTTGGAATGTAATGAACCTACGACAGTTGTTTGCTTAAAAAATGTAAGTTCTATATACCAGTCCTTTCAGTGACTGGACAAATGATGTAATCAAATACGACTTATATGTTAACATTGTATATTTCAGATGTTTTTGACAGGCCTTAGACGGGCGATCAATCATGCACCCCTCAAAGGCATGGGTCAGTCCCTCTTTGATGGCAGTCCAATCCTAATACCCAAGCAAGGACCAAGTCCCCTTGGTCGCCACTCATGCACCCTTCAAAGGCGTGGGTCAGTCCCCCTTTGACGGGGGTCCAATCCTAAAACCCAAGCGAGGACCAAGTCCCCTTGGTCGCCAATCATACACCCCTCAAAGGCGTGAGCTAGTCCCCCTTTAGCGACGGCCCAATCCTAAAACCCAAGTGAAGACCAAGTCCCCTTGGTCGCTAATTATACACCCCACAAAGGCGTAGACCAGTCTCCTTTTGACGGTGGTCCAATCCTAAAACCCAGAGCGAGGACCAAGTCCCCTTGGTCAATAAGCAGGTCATCCTGGAAAATCACCACTTGTAACTCATGATCAATTCAACACGTCCAAATAACCCAATTTATCAGCTGCAAGGAAGTCCGGTTAAAGGTCACTATAGATCAACCAAAATTCGATTATAGATATCTGGCCAACCATCCCTTGGGAAATATTCAAGTTTAATTAATTAAAATCCAATGATGCAAACCCAATATTCATAACACAATTTAATTGATTCAAGTTCAGAGGTGCAAGATCAAGCAGATGTTACTTAAGTCATTCAATTTCAATTAAAATTCGGTGATGCAAACCCGGCTTTCATAACATGGTTTAATTGGTTCAAATTCGGAGGTGTGAGTCCAAGCAGATGTCACTTAAATTATTCAAATTCAGATAATTTAAATTCGATGATACAAGGCTAGATACTTACACGAACATTAGTTAGTTAGTTCATTCTGGTTAACAAAGGCTTGACGACAAAAACAACGAACAAACGAAACAAAAACTTTCATTGATTAAATGGCGATTACAAGTCCCTAAGAAATACAAAAAACTAGAAAAGTAATGGCTCAAACACTAAGCTTCCCCGCCGCCCCTGGCCGGGACTGGGAGAACCACCAGACATCTATTCTCGTCTAGGACCAGCTGGCCCCAGGGAAGACTAAACCAACCTGGGCAAACGCATTATCCCAACCAGCGTTGGCCGCCCCGTCGACCTCGTCCTTTAACTTCAGATAAGCTACATTCAGGTCGGCAAAATCCTTTTGCACCTAGGTAACTTTAGCCTGGGCCAAATCCCCCCTACTCTTCGAGGTTTTTAACTTGTCCCAAAGCTAGAGCCTTTCATCTTCACTCCTCTGGAGGCGATCAACAAAGAAAGTCACCTCCCCTTGAGCGGCGCTCATGTCCACCTTGTTCCTCTTGGTGGGCATCCTCCACTTCAACTACTTTAGAGGGAGTAGCAGCTTCAGCGTTCAGGTCGATCGACTAACTTGGAGATGATTCGGGGGGAATGATGGCGATAGGAACATGCTGGCTTAGAGAAGCTTCTTTTGAACCACCAACATGATCGCCTTCCCTCTGGGAAGTGGAGGGTGGACCCTCAGATCGAGCTGATGAACTCTGCCTAGGCTGCTTGCTAGTCTCTGTGTCCCTCCTCTTTAGGGCAGCCCGTTTCAAGAGCCTGCTTTGGTTAGCTTGATCTCCCATGGTCGCTACTGAAAGAAACAAACGAGAGCAAATTAGACAGATGTTATAGTAAACAAAAATTACAAGATATACATAACCAGACACCTACCGACTACTTCCTCAAACACCTGATCGCCTTGGACGAGCTTATAGCATGAGATCACCCATCCCTCCTCAATCTAGGATAACATTTCATTTGTCGTCCTCTTCTCTCGGTCATCCAACTGCTCGTAGGAAAAACCGAGGGAATTAGTAGGCTTTTGATGAATTTCCCCATTCCAAGAAAAGGGGAAGGGGGACGTTGTTGGGGGCTTATGCCCAAGAATGACGCATCCCCCGGGATTCCACGCGGAAGAAGTCGCCTTTCCAGTTCTTTACCGACCCTTCGAAGGGAAGGAAGAGGTCGCGACCATTATGAGATTGCAAAGATGTCCATCCTCGGCGCCCAACCCTAACTTCGTCTTTGTTTGAGCTATGGGTCACTCAGAGCATCCAGAAGAACAACCAGGAGGTGCAGGACCGCTCCATAACACCACAAAACAACTTAAACGCTCGGATGAACCCCCAAGAGTTCGGATGCAACTAGGAAGGACCCACTTGAAGATGTCGAAGTTCTTCGGTGTGCCACCCATCAAAGGGGATCTTCACCCCTATCCACCGACAAACATGCTCGTACATGTAGAAAATCCATCGGTTCTGATTCTCTAGGAGTATATCCCATCAAACTCGTTCTTGAGTAGTGGGAGCATACCACTGGATGTCATTCGCTAGGCGTGTTAACACATCCATAACTAGATGCACCTCTAGAGGGAAGAAAGATGGGATACCTAGAACTTCTAGGTTAATCCACTAGTAGTAGGAGTTAGGAACCGTCATACCCTTCGAGATGATAAACTGATCGGTGCGATCATAAAAATTATGTCCCATGATAGAACTGTCATCATAAGAAGTGTCAGACTCCGAACTGGACATATTATCCAAGACCGTACGCCACTTCTCTGAGAAAGCCGCCCGGTCCACCAAGGCAGCCTCACTACCAAACTTCTTCTTTCTCAGGTTGCACAATAAGGTCGATAGGGATAACTAATTCGGTCACCTCCACGGAGACCTACTACTACCCGGGATAGAAGTAAATCGAGCTCGCTGTTAGTGATGAAGGGCGTTGCTAGTAAAAATGGGTGGAGGTCCGGGGAGGATCTCCACCCCGTGAGGGCTAGAATCCCCGCCTAACATTAGTATGACCGAAAAAAATTATTTCTAAAAAGAAAGAGAGAAAGGAATTACCTATTTATTGAGAGTCGGAAACATTGACAGAAATAAAGGGCTGAAGGCCGAATTCAAGTGTTACACGAGCTCGACAAGAGACGATTTCTCTGAAAAATCAAAGTGAAGAAGAATGAAGAGGGTAACCCCTATTTATAGGAGGAGGGTTGGGCCTAGACCATACCCGAATCCCAACCTAGTAGCTCATCTTATCCATCAATAACCACTCAAGGACAATCCAACGGTGGCTCAACAAACGAGGAGGAGATTCTGAAGCGAATAGACACGTCGGTTAAACACCCGTGGTTACAAAGTGGGACGCTACCGACCTTCCACCTGTCAACCAAGAGCAGATAGCCATCATGACCTACCCCTACACCTAGGTGCTACCCAATTCTCAAACCGGGACACCCTGAGTCTGCCAGTCCGGTCCACTTTTGACCGACCTGATAGTCTAGGGCAACTGTTCCACCCCGGATAAATTCGGGCTGTTTTTCATCTTCCCCAGACATATGGCTTAACCCAACCATCTCTTGTTCACCCGCCTTAGGTGGGCCAAACACACTATAGGTGCCATAAATGCTTCTGACGCGCCATTGATGTCTATGACTCGTCATTTAATGCACCTTTGACTCTACAATCAATACGCCACTAACTCGTCTTTAATGAAAGCTGACATTCCACCTGCCACACCGCCTACACATTCCACATGCCCCCAACAATACAACAATTGTAGGCATGCAGGGTGAACAAGGACAACCCGACATATCCCCATTGTAAACACCAATGATCAGACACCACATTAGCAACCTCAAACTTTATAAATAGAGGATCTCACACATGAAGTATAATTAATTTGCATTCTCTCATTTATTATTTGCATTCATTACTCTTACTGTAACTTCTCTCTTATTTACTATCATTCTCTTTCTATAAACCACAAACTGACTTGATCGTCGAAAAATCTTTTCAAGTACCTCCCCCGGTGGGTCCAAATAACATTCCGACCGAAACTCCAGATTACTGGTACTCAACTGAACATTTGATATCGACCATACCCAATCATCTATAAAAAAACAAGAAAAAATATGCAAATGTAATGGGAGAAGAATAAAAGTTTTTTGAAGCAGGTTTTAATTTCTAAAATAGGCTATCAAGTCTTTCATTTAGATGTGTATGCGTGAAATTATTATACTTACAAACAAGTAAATAGAATGTTTTCACTAACATCCACATCACAATGTAAACTATCCTATCATTGTAACAAACTCAGGCTCTCAATTTTTAATTTATACCTTACAAAATAAATAAGATATATATATTGATAACATAAGAGTTTTATATACTTTCAGTTTATCATTTACAATTCATTTTTAATTATTATCGACTCTTCAAAAAAATAATACAAATAAATGATGGATGATATATTGATAGTGTATAAATTTTTATACTATTAGTACATAGATATTACACAAGATAGAAAACACAAATCAACAAAACCTTAAATAAATATATGGACCAAAATCATATTTAATCCTTTAACGTTTATCTAACAAAATCACTTATTCTCACAACACCATAATTAACAAATATAAAAATCCATCTCCATTTTGACAATAAAATCATTTGTCACTTAACATTCCAAAGTCCATTACTTCAAACAATTCATTTGGTCAATAAAACAAATTGCCATTTTGAAAAATGCATTTCAATAATTTTTATTTAATATTATAGCGTTCCAGGGCAAATTATTAACTTTTTGAGACAAATGGAGCATAAATGGTTTCATCATCCCCTATAGATGTGGAACACTTAGCACGCTTAATATTTACGGGTAACTTAACATTGAGTAAACTTTGACCATACAAAAATAAATTTGACCCAACTCCATCTCAAAAAATTAACTCGAGAATTGCCCAAATTATCATTCTTATAGTAATTATTGCCCCATTCTTTTAAGATTTCATCTCAACCAATTGGCAATACTAAGATAACTCAATAAATATTTAAACCATCACTGACAAAATGAGGCAAACGATGTCCCTCCACAGAAGCCGGAGGAATGATTCAAATTGTTACCTTTGACCATGATTAAATGATATTTTTTTGGTCCTATGACAATTAGAGAGAAGTTAAGTTTTAACTTCAATACCATACTATAATGTTTTATCTCAAAACCAATTAACAATGAGATGAGTAACTTCATAGATATTTAAATCATGCCTAAGGGTCTGTTTGCAGGTTGAGCTTTGAATGAAAATGAATGGAAAAGGAAAGCTTCATAACCATGGAAATGACTATGAAGCGTTTATTTTCCCTTCAAAACTCAACTCACAAACGAATCCTAAGAAAATAAGGCAGACAATGTAAAACTTACTTCTAACATTCTCAATCGCTCTGTCCTGCTTTGACAGTTAATAACTAAGGGATCTGGATTTCTTATGCTACATACATTTTCACACCACCAGTTTACTCCTTTCTATATATGTTAATTTTTTCTTAACTGATTGAAAAACGAGACCAACAAGGAATCACAAATCGCAAGTTACATAATTACTAACTGCCATATAAGAGGTGCAGAAAATGAAGTAGAAGTAGTGGTCACCAAGGGCAAACTGAATCTCTTGAAGGCTCTAATGACAAAGATAAGCAAGGTCCTATTTCTGCAACATCCATGTATATATAATAATACCAGAACTAGTTTTTACTGAAAATTTTCTACCTGTGGTGCCTGCCTAAGCACTCAAACAGGGAAATATGATTGTATTTAGTAAATTGAGATCCAATAGATTTAGAAATCACATAAGAGCCTAGACATTTAGCAACTAGCATTTAGAATCTATAGTCAAACCAAAGCCTACCACATGTTTGAATCAAGGTGCACTGTAACCCGCAAGATGAATCAAGGTGCACTGTTATAAGAAATCGTCAAGATGAATTCCGTCAGAAGCATTTCTTGTGAACAATGGAAGGTCCAGTTTCATCATAGTCTGCTTTAGTTACATGCTGATTTTGAGGAAAAACAACTTTGGCAAGTATGGCACCTCCTACCCATGCAGAATACATGGTTAAATTTTCCGGCATGTATTCTGGAGGCTGCAGTAACATGATAACAATGAATATCACATAAGTTATGCATAGAGGATAATGGTCAAGTTTATGCACATAGAAATATAGCATAACTGCATATCAAAGAAAAGTTATGAAGATTGGCCCACAAAATTTTATTCCCTCGAGATGTGGGTGGGAAACTGTTTAATCTGGTCTGCAGGAAACTACAAATGTTGATCCCATATTTAGTTAACATACACACTATATATCAAGAATTAGTGACCTTCTAACTCCATATTATGCAGCTATTCTCAATAGTTAGTGCAGGTAAGTTACCAAAAATATAATGCCTATAAGATAAGATGCCACCGAGATACAATATTTAGTATATTGTAATATCTATGCACTGTCAGTGTACAGATTTATACACAATCAATACACCATTTACCATTCATTTGTATTACTTTTTTGAAGAATTAATGATAATAAAACATAAATGACGGATGATACAATGACAATGTATAAAACTCATACACTATCAATGCATACATTTTTTTTCTCTATTTACTATACAAGATAATAAAATTACCTTAACTATTGTAGGTCGAACAGCAGATGAACTTAGGCTAGATTCCTTCTGAAATCTCTCTTCAAAACCTACAGCAAGAAGCAAAATTAGCTTCTCAGAATGTACAAGTGAATCAGCAACTTGTTCAGAATTAGGATATAAGAAGGTTGTAGCATTACCCTCGTTATAAAAATATTGAAGAAATTGATGCATAGGTATCAAAATAGAGATTTACTTGTTGAGGAGGAAAAACCAAAATTCGATATGCAACTACTTGTGAAGAGTGAAGAATCTAATGGAGACAAAATATTATAATTATCATTTCTAGTGATACAATAATAATTACAATTAGGAAAAGAAAATCAATAACTAGCAAAGATTTGGCTACATCCAGAACTAAATTTTGTATCATTGCATAGACTTAATTCTGCATCCAGAATTTAAATTTTGTATTCATTATTACATGGCAATCTACTTTGTTTATCTGGCTAGCATGCTGCAATAGGAAATTTCACCAGCTAAGATTTAGAAAACATTAGGTTAAGCAGAATAGTCATAAATCAAACTTAAACTCAACTAATCACTCGTATTGTAAATTTAAAAAAACATAGAGCAGAGGATCCATCAAACTCGTATTGCTAACTGGACAATAAGAAACTATAATGGGCTAATATTCAGCCGTGTAGCACTCCAAAATGAAAAGAGCAGAGGATACATCAAACTCGTAAAGCAGAAACTTTTTGTGATTCCAATTCCATGGAGTAACATTTTAAATTTATAGACCAAAATATCTGCCTATTATGATTTAAATATATAAAAAATATAACAGCTTAGAAGTGTACATCTAGCTTATCCTAGTCACCAAAACTAATGAAAGCAATAATTTACCAGGCATAGAAGAAGTGCCTCCACAAACCACAGTATTTTCCAGAAGTTGCCGATGATTATCAGATGGCACTGTTGAAATAGTACGGACAAGCTGCTCTACAATGCCATGAGCCTCTAAACCTAAAAGAGATGGCTGGAATAAAGCTTCACCAATAGTGTACCTTTCTCTTCCAATTGTTATCACCTAATCATAATTTAACTGTTAGATCAAGTCATAAAATATAGAAGATCCATAATTAGAAGAAAATAGATGACAGGGAGAGGGAGGGGGTGGCAGGGGATTTGGCTCAATGATTTGGGTATTTGTAGCTTATGGTAGAAAATTAAATTATGAGTAATGTTATATCCTCCTACTAATCCTCCTACCCACAAGAAAGTGACATATGTCACTTGTAAACCAATCATTAAGTATTACTTTGTGACATATGTCACTTTCTTGTGAGTAGGAGGATTAGTAAGAGGATTTAGTAGGAGAATATATCATTTTCCTTAAATTACATGTATGGCTGTAAAAGGTCCATTGCCCATACCTTTCTAACCATACCACTAAGATGCTAATGTGAAAATTTATCCTGCTGCAAACAATAACTCTCAAACATAAATTTATATATTTCGAATTTCATACCACATCTTTCTTCTAGAATGGATATGGTGACAAAACCTTGAGAAACCTTAAGAGTCTCTATTATACAAATTAGGCATCTATACAAAATTACTCCCATCTAAAGAAGAAACAGATATAGACCTGAAGTCGTCATCAATTTAAGATGATAATTTCTTCTTCTCTTCTTGACTTAAAAATGGTAAACAATGTTGTGACTTTCGAGCGTCTCACAATTCAACCATTATAAATAGAAGCTTTAAATAATTCAGTCAATTAGCTCTATGTTCTAAATGTGTAAAAATAAGTTATGACCGAATATTCAAATGTGTAAAAATAAGTTAATATGACCCTATATTCTAAAACCTCCTCCAACTCTCTTAGAGGAACATACTGCTAGTCTGCTACACTGCCTCCTAATGGAAAATAATTTTTTTTGATGCATTGTAGAGGACTCAAAGAGGGATTCCTAAAAGAAGACATGGTTCATATACATCACTACGAGAGAAAACTCCAGAAGACCAGCCAAAAAGATAAGATTTAAAATTGCCAAGGTATTAAAACAGGACATATACCAAGGCACAAATGTCTAGTACCTCTTCTCTTCGGCTCATATCAGGAACAACAATCTTAAGCGCCACTGCGGTAACCAGTGTTATTCACACTTAAGATTGTCAGATCTAAACTACTAAAAACTTGATTGATGAACCGACCAAACATAAAAACCAGGATCAAGAAAATGAGCAAGCATCATATGTCAAAAGTCATAATATTAGATGGGTGAACCAAAAAGAAGACCTGCCCATCAGGAAGGGTATGCTTCTCCACAGTACAGGAATCCTTGGTCTTCTGATAAGCTAATTCATCTTCAGCACAACATGCATATTGCTGTTTTATTTTCTCAACATCAGATATGCTGATATTCACTAGTGGATTGGATTTGCCAAGTTCTCGAGCCAGGAAATTAGTTAGATCAATACCTCCAAACTCAAATCTTCTTGAGGCAATGTGGTTCACAGCACCCTCAATTACTGGTGCAATATCTGGTTACATAGCCATAAAAAACAAGTTGCAAATAACAATTAGAAACCCCAAAAGCAAGTTCTTATTGGAAGAGATACACTTAGACATATACTAATGTACTTCAATAGCAGATACAATATTTACTAATAATTGCCCCCAAGAGGCAGCTTAGTTGATAGAGCATAAAATGTGAGACTAGATTCAAACCCCAACAACTGCAGAATTTTCCTTCTCTCCCTTGCTGTCAACACTATGCCTATCAAAAAGAAAATACTTCCTAATTCCTACTACAACTTCAATAAGGTGGCCATCTCATGCCATGACATAATACGACAATATGGGAAACAACTCCTTGTCTTCCTAGTTCCCACCATGTATTTCTAGTTATAAATCATCAAACATACCATTAAGACCTTAATGATAATTTTTTTTTGTAATTTTAGTGTGTATAAATTTTGACTGGCAAAGTTTTTATTTCATTATTTTTTGAAGGGGGGTGGGAGAGCATTTATGTCAAAATCCAAGAGCTAACACTTCATGTCCCCCAACTTTATGACATATATGCAATTTTGGTATAATTTTTAGAAGAATTTCTTTTCTTCCTCAATAACTTTCTGAGTTTTGACTCATTCTACTGTCTCAATTACCAGCTACATATAATCAACGGTTACTTATTGACATGAGCAAGTCAAATTCATAGAAAAGACTCACACCCAATGTAATCAAAGGCGCAAGTTGAGATGTCAAATCACGAGGGGTGATTTCTAAAGCTGGAGTGTGACAGTGCGAAGATTTGGAATGTTGAATCGCAGAGCCGCTGCGTTTTTTCATGCCAGGGAAGACAATCTACCCGCACGGTTTATCGACCAGCGAATTCGGGTTTTCGAGCCGATTTGTGACCCAAGTCGCCCAGCTCAGTTTTAACCTGATTCTCAACCCCAGCCAACCAGCTCAAGACTCAACTTCAGCAGCCTCACTCACTGCTCTTTCACAATATCCAAGACCTTCAGCAGTTTGTCACTGCTCCTTCAACTTCAGCCTTGGCCCAGCCTCGAGCAACGCAAACCAGCTGGACCAACTCGACCCAACCTCACTCTCATTCATCTCCTTTAGCCTTTATCTCAACTAAAACCTCCAACTCAACTAAAACCTTCAACTCTATCTTTTTGTTAACAAAAGGTGTTTGACCTGGTATCTAGGCCTGGTATATGTCTATATATATGTGTGTGTGTGTGTGGACCATTCAATTCCATTAGCCAAACTACAAATTAGCAAATGGTTGTCATAGTGGAAGTGTGGAACTATCAATAAATCATCCCTAGGAACCTCAGTTACATTAACTAATATGAAGTCCAAGCATGAGGCATCAAATTCTTTCTACAGATAATGGACAATCATAAAACAATATTGAAAAATAAACATATAGAACGGGCAAGGTAAAATTAATATGCACTTGCAAATAATGGCCCAATTTCTAAACCATCCTTTAGACTCTTTCTAAACCCTACAGTTAAAACAAAACAAAAATATATTCATAGAATTCAATCCTATCTTAAATAGAATTCCTACTCCTTCATATATGAATACCTATTTTTCCATGACCAATATCGACTGTGCATCCAGAGATACGTCCCATAGCATATAGCGATAACACTGCTTGTTCTGAGGCATAAAACCCTGATATGTTGAATGTTTCAAACATTAATTGCACTAACTGTTCTTTGTTAGCCTGGCACACAAAAACACATGCATATGTTATAGAAAAGTCGTATAATAATACACACTAAAAGAAGACAATCAATTTGCTCTTGCAATTTCATTTTTAAGGAACAGTAGCACGAGAAGATCAAATAGACATCTTAGTATCAAGTTGGATTAAAGGAAACAAAAATCTTCCTGGGAAGAAAGCATAAGCATAGAAATAGAACAGTAACTAATTTTCATATGCCAACACACATAATTTTCATATGCCAACACACATTATCCCACTACTTATTCGAGTAGAACTTGTTGAATAAGCTTTGCTAACATAAGTGTGGCAGTCTAAGACGTTAAGATATGCAGTAAGGCCCAGATACTTCAAATCATGCTTCCTTTATGCAGGAATGGAATTGCAACAACTCGTGAAAGTTAATTTGCTCAGAAATTATTATAAAAGTGACTACTGTTGAAGTTGTTTTTAACTTTTGCAGAGAAAATTTTCAAGAACGTTTTGTTTCTAACATGAAAAATAGACCATAACAGCATATTTCACTTTCAATAGTCATTTTAATAAAATCATTAAAACAGGACAAAAATATTCACAAATTCCTATTGCAGTAGATAAGCTCAAATACGACTTCGATTATTTGTACAACTTAAATGCAACATCCACACTCATATTTCCATATAGTACATCTACAATACTTCAAAATATAAGATATCTCCATACCTACTCAGACTCACACCAATCTAGGCAGAGAGTACATCCATTCCACCTCAAAATATGTCTCAATACCTACTCATACCCATATTAGACTTTATTTGGTACAACTAGCTGATGAGCTTCTAAGGTAGCTGACAGGAGCTAAAAGTTCAGATCTTATAAGCTACCTGATTAATCAAAAGTGTAAGGTAACTTAGTTGCTAAGCTAGTTGATAAGTGTAAAATGGAACACGCCTTCGGCTTATAAGCCGATAAGCTACCTTAACTACCTGATCAATTACGAGCTTATAAGCTAGTAGCTGACTGAAATATGTCTCTTCACCGGACAAGTAGCTTATTTTTAATCAAACACAGTACTTAGTGGTACTACCAAAGACACTATTGGTCTATTGTATCTATATAGGTGTCCATTTTGAGGTGTTAACAAAATTTTTATGCTCAAATAAGCTCATCCAAATGACCCTTTCCATATCAGAAAATTGAAAACAAAAATTAAAAAAAAATAAAGAAACTTCTCAGATCAAAATCAGAACAAAACCTTTGGGGTACAAAGTGGATCTGTAAATAGTATCTGTCCTTCATTGCCAATTTCCCATCCAAGTCCAGAATACAAAACATAATTCAACAAATCTTCCATTGCATCCCAATCCGATATATAACCTCGAACCACGGGCTCAACCGCAACCTCATCGACAACTGGATTCTCAGTCAATGAACCATCATCAAGCATTCTTTTCATCTGCGTCGGAATTATCTGAACCACACACATGAAAAATGAACCAAAGTTACGGAAACACCTTTTCCCTTTCAATTTTGAAAAATCAAATTTAGAGGAAGATTGAGAAAGGGGATAATACCATGGCGGGAGATTGGTCAGGAATTGCAAAACCTGCTTTGAGGAGGCTTGAACCAGCGTCAACTACTGCAGCTTCCATGGTTATTCCCAAAATGAAAACCCTAACCCTAGATTTTGGTTTTGGGTATGATTTTTGGTGGAAGGAGATTGTAGGTAGTGAAGTTAGTAGTAGTGAAGATAGTAGCTGCAGATGTAGAATTGGAGTTAGCGGGTGTAATTTGAATTTCCTAATTCGTGGTTGTATATGGCTATGCCAAATTATAAGAACCTTATTTGCTAATAAATATTTGGAAAATTACAATTTTCTTCTCCTCTACACTCATTTTATTTTTATAAGATTTAGTTCTGAACTTTTTTCCTCATTTAATTCCCACAATTTTAATTATGCTCTCATCTTAATGATAATTTTTTTTGATGCCATCAGTAATCCTTCCAATGTTTTCTAGTTTTTTATTTTCTTCCCTTGCACTAGGAGTGAGTATAAGTCAGATTGATGGGATATGACTTGTCCTTAATGTTGGTTGAGTTATTTCTTTAAAGTCGAATATAGATTGGTAACTAATTCGACCTCAAATGTTGATTAGGTTAGTTTTTGAACCTGAATCTATACTCAATTAAATATAATGTATCTATTTAGATAAAGACTTCTCAATATTATTTATTATTATAAATATGTAATTTGAGAGATATATATTGTTAATAATGTATATATAATGTAAACAATTAGAGAACCAATGATACTTTCAACCAAAAGAGATGTCAGTACTCTGTGCACAATTAAATGGATACACATATAAACATGACGAGTGAGTGAACATATGACGGGTAAGACTGTGTCATGTTTGTTTCATACACAATCCTAAATATTGATCAGGTCTAAATTTTGTACTTTAATCCGATCCTAGATCCGATGAGACCCGACTTTATTTGGGCACGATCATGGTTGAGCCAAACCGGGTGAGCGGGTCGGGTCCTACTCACCCCTACTTTAAACCTTTTTCTTAGGATTAATTCGCTCAAGTCTTTGTGCATATGATAACTCTTTATACTTATTTACGACAACTCAATATATGATCTTTAAGTTAAGTGATTCATAAAAGTGATTTTGTAACTAAATAACTAGAAACTAAATTAAAGATTAATTGCGATAAAAGTGTTGGGATTAGATTTCGCTACTCGACATTTTAATATATAAATGATTTAACTCAAAATTATCTATTGATTTCATCAACATCATTTTTATCTAACATCATTAGTGTCCTAATGAGAAGATCGACAATTCATTTCCCAACCATCAATTCCTTGAGGCAAACTGTAATAAGCGTGAATGTGATCTTGACTAATCAATCTAACTTTATTCCTAGAAATTAGATCCATTAGGTGATATATACTACTTCATACCCAAACATGTGATTTCCGCCAATACATTCAACATCTAAAATCATACTTTAGGTGACCAAACTAAAATAAACATTAAAAACAATAATTAACCATAAAAATCATTGCATAAACATGAACATAATGAAATGAATCAAAATAGAAACATCAAGGTGGGTAGCTGCATCTAATCCCAACAAGAGAGATGTTAGTTACTCATTTTCATGGTAACCAACACAACGGACAAAAGAAGATGAAGACCCTCTATAAAAGAGCATCAAGGTGAGCTCCACAAGGTTGTAATGCTTTCAATCATCAAGTCCCCTCTCTAATGGACCGAAAAAGCCCTAAATCTACAAGCATGAGCAAAAGAATGAATGTAATTTTGTATTTAAAGTGTTACAAGATGGAGCACTCTCGTTGAGCGATAGTCTATAGAAAGGATCATCTCGTTGAGCGAGATGTGGCTCGTCGAGCGAGATATTCAATTCTCATTGAATGGTGAGAGGCCCAATCAATGAGTCTCAATGGTCTATATTGAAAAACTTTGTGCCTCATTCTCGTTAAGTGACGATGTGCTTGTTGAGCGAGAACTTCCTTCTTACTGAGTGACGAGAGCCACACTAAGCAAGTTCTGGTGCTCCATAATGTAAAACTCTATTCTTCATTCTTGTTGATTGACGGTGTGCTCGCTGAGTGAGACCTTCTTTTTTGTTGAGCGAGACGCTATATCTTTGAAGTTTTTCACACCTTTTCGATCTAGTTGACCTACAATGATACATTCATGAATGAGAACATGCTAGTTGCATGCAATTTATATACATTTACACATTAAAATTGTAGAAGTGTAAGCAATTTGAGCTAAAAAGCGCATAAAATATTAGTGCGAAGTATGTAAACATGAGACTTAGCAACTCTCCTCAACTTACAACTTTTGTTCATCATCAAATAAAAGTCTAAGATAGAGTTTCGAAAATATGTTTTGTAGCAAATTACAAGTTGATTTATGTCCACAATATTAATCAAATTATCATTCATCAAACATTCTTCAAGAAGTTAATACAATGAAATTAATGATTCGAGAATGAAGGAATGATGTCCATGAATGAAAACACACAATGATTTAATTGTATTATCATAATAACAATTTTTAATCAAACAATCCATTCCCAATAAGGAAACACAATTCTCTCAACCATAGTTTATCTTAGTCCTTCGTAAAGTGTGTTTCTCTCATTCTTTCCATTGAATTGATCCAAAATCACTTTTGGTGTTTTCTCCACAACCATCAATATTGAAACATGGATTACTATGGTCTTAATAAGTTTATAATATGGCTAGACTTCAAAAAAATATGGATTTTCTGGATAAACAAACAATCTAAAAGGTTAAGAGAGCAAATACAATACAAAATTAATATTTGTCCTTTGTACTCGAGCATATCAACCTCAACCCATTTTTTGTAATTCAACCACAAATTTCCACCCTTTTTATTTTCTTATCAGACCAGTATTCATCTTTCTTCCTTCTCTTCATTTGAGGCTTTTACTTTTCATTTACAAAAAGATGAGTCAATGGTTCATAATCCACACTTTAACAACCCATTTGTTTTTTTTTTTACTTTTCCAAACATTTGAATTTCTCTTCCCAACTTGAATATAACAAAAAAACAAAAATACTTTATTATCCTATTAGGATTGACAAGTATTCACTTTTTTTCTTTTTTGGATTAAGGTTGTTATTCAACAAAACTTTTGAGTCTCAATTAGATTAACAAAGGATAATTCTATTTGGTAAGTTGTTTGACAAAGTGGTTCATCCTAAAAACAATTTGCCTTGACCATTTTCATGTATTCTAGTACTATGACAATCAGAGACACAAGCAAAATCAATAGTGTAAAACAATTACAAATGACTCACACGAACAATAGTATATTGTAAATACTAGATAGCAAACTAAAAGAGTGTGAACTAGGTTTGCAATAAGATTGTCTTTTTTAAAACAGTAATTAATAATATTCAAAGGAAACATAAATTGCATAAAATAAAGAGTAAATTATAGATAGAATTCTTACAAGCAATATATATTGGTTAACTTTCTTCAACTAAAGGCTATGCTCAATCCCCTTTTTCAGATTTTAGGGATTTCCATTATGTAATTAGATGTTCATACAAGCCTCATGTCAATACTCTCTATAATATTTAATTCACAAAATAAAGCAAAATCACTTTCCTTTTGTACAATCACTCACCAAACCTTGTGGTGGCTCTTTAGTTTAATTAGAATAAGACTTTTTGAATGACTAAGGAATTCTACACTCAATTTATGATGTTTGAATCCTTGTCAAGAATATTATAAGATCAATATCATATTATACTTTTAGTTTTCAGAAATTATGAAAATTCAAAAAATTTCCTCCAAGATTCCTTGGAAAGTTGTGATAATTGACCAGTGAAAGTTGTTGTATGTTTTCATAAACTTAGGAGAATATATATAGAGTGTATAGGGGTTCCAAGGTCCATTCCATGAGGTATGAAACATTTGGGAACATATTGGCACGTTGGATACATATTGGTTGAGCTTCAAATTTGGAAAAATCATTCACATGACTAAGTAATCGGTTAGTATAACTTCGTAATCGATTTCTAGACTTCAGTGTCCAATCTGATAACTTGTTACTCGATTTCCAATAACCTGTATTTCTGTTTTATGTGACTTGTTACTCAGTTTCTGGTAACATGTTACTTGGTTTTCCATAAATTCATTTTTAGAATCATTGTTAATGGTTTCTACCTCTTTTAACTTTGAAAAACATACTTATTGAGCCTTAAGTGGTATCAAAATTAAATGAACTATCAAATGCAATACCTTAAACTAGAATGCAATATAACATATCTATATAACTTGCACTTTTCATTCTACAAGGTCTTCATCCTATTTCTTCTTTATTAGTGTTGATATCTTCATCAAAACTTAGCCAAGATCAAGGAGAGATTCTTCATCACATATATATATATATATAACTCACACAACTCAATGCATCGTGTATTTACTAATTTCAGAAAACTTCAAGCTGAAATTTAGTATAACTCCAATGATTATAAATAATTGAACACTATAATTCTAACTTTGAGTACAACCATTAAAATCCTTGAATCTAATCATTTCACAATTCTATTTTTTTTTTAATTTATGTCACGCATTAGACCTAATTAGACAAAAATCATGACATTTCATAGTGAAACTCAGACAAATATTCAATCATGTTATGAATCTCTAAGTAACTATCAATTCTCACAAAAAGTTAAACATGTTAAAACTAAGCTAAAAATTAGTGAAAAATAAAAGAAACTAGTAAGAAAGTAAATGACAAAATTAAATTGATAAAATTCACAAATTTGATGCACAAGATCTTCAATAACTATATGGCTGCTCCTGCTCCACTCCCTCTAGAAAGTTTGGAGCGTCCCCACACCAAAAGACATGAGTAGAAAGGGTATCTAGTGTACTCTCACCTTTCAATTATTGAGCATTTCCAAATCTAAAAAAAAACAAAAATAACTACAACAAACAACATTAGCTTGACATATCATGTGACCTCAAAGATCACAAAATGGAATAAGCCAAATCATTATAATACTTGGCTGCACATATCACTTGAGTGGGTATATCTAACTTCTCCAAATATGAGGAATAATGGATCTCCTGTCATTTTATTTTATGCTCTTTCTCCACATATATTCTCACTATTATTTATATCCTCACTCCTATTTATTTCGAGTCCTCTCTCCATTTCATGATCATTATATTCTTCAACAACAAAAACTCATTTTTACCAAACCTTCACTATGATCCATACTAATCAGCTCACCATTTCTTGTTGGGATGAATTTTTTATGGAACCCACAATATTCTTCTGATTTGACATCAAAACTTGCATAAGTTGAGTCAATGTATCCTTGAATCTCAATGTTATTGTTTTTGTGGAAATTGAAATTGTTGATATCGTGAAGAAATGGTGGACAGACATGCATCTAATTCTCAGCCTTTAATAATAGTTAGGATTATTCTCCTTGAAATAATTTTTACTTTAAGAATCATATTGCCTATTATGGTTGGCGAAATAGTTCACCTCTTCCTCAAGAATATTAGTCCTTGAAGGACGATGAGTAGTGTCGTGATTTTGTGATGTATTCCACAAGTTATGGTTTGGTGGTGTCCAACTTGATTTTCTAGCATTTCTCTAAGTTATATGGGAGTTTAGCCTTTTGCCTTGCTAATTCATCAATTTGTTATAAGCTAGAATTGGAATTTGTTTTAAGTTGTGTGGGAGTTTTAGCCTTTCTAGCATTACTCTTTTATTAGGTTGAATTTCCCTGTAGTGATGACCTTGTCTAGCACTAATAGCCATGATTTCTATGATTACAATTGCTTCCTCAAAACTTTTTGTCTTCAAGGAACAACTCGTATAGGGATGGCAAAAAAAACCCGTACCCGTGGGTAAAACCCATACGGGCACGGGTACGGGTACATGCAAGTATTATAAACGGGTTTTTAAAAATATCCGTGGTACATACGGGCGAGTACAGGTATTATGGTACCCGTACCCACGAGTACCCGTTATATATGATTAATATATTATATTTAATTAAAATAAAAAGTACATTATTCTAACATTCATTACACTACGTATATTTTTTCCTTTTACTTTGTTTACATATTTTATTGAGTTTGGTGGTGAAACACCCTACAAATATTATTACATGTGTAAAAACACACATGTTTTACAAAGAAAATATATATTTTTTGTTAAGGAAATGAGAAAAAAAATCACACAAATAGAAAACACCAATAAGTTTAGCATTTTTGCCAAATATTCAATCAAAAGGTACAAAAATAATTAAGTTTCATCTCATTTGAAACATAATAGAAGTAAAAAATTAAAAATTCATTTATAATATAGGAAACCTGCGGGTACCCGTTGTACCCGCGAGTATCCAGAAATACCCGCAAATACTCGCACACTGGTACCCGTACGGGTACGGGTGAGTATGGGTAATGTTCTCCTATTTGAAACGAGTAGCGGGTAGCTACTACCCGTGCCTACCCGTTGCCACCCCTAAACTCGCAGTTGTATCCAATAGTAATTTATATTATTGCTGAAGTCCATTGCACAAGATGTGTATCTAAATCCATGTCGGTTCAACAAATTCTTAGTTGGGGCATCTTCTCAATGAATCTCTCTCATGCCTCACATAGAGCTTCATTAGCTGCTTGAGAGAAAACAAACATTACTAATTTAGGCTCCACAAATTTGGAATGTGAGAAAAAAATGGTTCATTAATTTCTTCACTTATCGTTCCAATCGGTCCTTAATTGTGGTGGTTGGTCCAATAACTATTCCTTAGCTTTCCTGGTCAAGGAGAATGAAAATAACCTCATAAATGAGTGTTGGTGCAGTAGAAGCGATTGTTGTACAGTGTTGGCTACAAGCAATCAAACAAATGGCATAAAATAAATAGAAGAGAAGAAACAAGAGAATTTGGGAGCGCTGAGCGGCTACCAAGATATTATTAAAGAATAAGGATTGCAAGTTCTACCACATCCATGAGCACTTTACAAGCTCTACCACACCCACGAGCCCAAATGCCTATGAGGTGTTTCTATTTAGTGCTTCTATTTTGGTACACATAATAACAAGGGACATGATTCTAATATATAACATTGATCACTCTACTCTATTTCAATACTAGGCAAAGTATGACTAATACAATAATATATTTTAAGCATCTCCAACAATTTCTATCTTGATTGAAATAGACGAATATCTCGCTCCTTATGAAATCTACACAAGAATCTCCACCTTAGCGAATATTTTGCTCCACCTTGCTCAATGCCTAATTCTCTTTAACAACTCCACACAAGTGTCTGCTCCCCTATAACATAAACCTTCTGAGTGTCCTTGATGATGTTACCAAGATCCTAGCTCTCCAAACTTGTAGTGCAGCTTCCCGTACTGCCATCTAATGGAATATGCCGCCTAGCCATCTATTGCTAGGAAGTATTTCAATATATGGAATATCTACACAAAAGTTCACCAACAATCGTCCTCTTCAATATGCAGTCAAACTACACCTTGGAGTTTCCTTGGAAAGCCTCAACCGCTATCGCCATTGTCTAGTACGACAACCATAATTTAAAAGAACTATCATACTTCACTATAACGAGTATACTCACAACACACACCTTGCATCAATTCTAACCAATATTTGTGCCACATCCTTGCATCCAAGCCAATGCATATGTTACATCCTGCATCTCTACCAATGCTCGTGTTATACCTTACATCTAAGTCAATGCGCATGTTACACCCTACATCAAAGTCAGACAGTGCCCCTATGCTTTTGTTGGTCTGCTAACAATTAATACCATTCACTATGACGTTGTAGACATATCATTAGGATATTCCACTTCTCATCTAAAATGAGATCATTGTCTCAACATCTAGAGAGATATTGTCAGCATCTGACTCAACACCTGTCTCTATCTTCATCTTGGTCTCAATCTAATACATGGACTTCTGGGGTTCTAGATACAACACAATTATGGTCCTCATCATGTTCACCCCATGTTTCTTTCTCCTTCATCTCATATTGTTTATTGCCGCATAGTACCTTTGATAGACCTTGTCCATTCAACATGTCTTTCATCCTCCTTAGCTATAATTTGGTGTCTGGACTAAGAGTTATCTAGCAATTGGCTCTACTACCAATTGTTGGTGTAGAAGAAGCAATCGTTGTGCAAAGTTGGCCACAAGCAATCAAATAATGGCATAGAATAAATATAAGAGAAGAAACAAGAGAATTTGGTAACATAGTTCGACCAATTGTGCCTACATCCCCAAGAGTGTTGAGCGACTACCAATATATTATTAGAGAATAAAGATTACAAGCTCTATCACATCCAAGGGCCTAAGTGCCCATGGGGTGTTTCTATTTAGTGCTTCTATTTTGGTGCACATAGTAACAAGAGACCTGAGTCCAATATATAACATTGGTTACTCTAATACTAGACAATGTGGGACTAATACAATTACATATTTCAAGCATCTCCAACAACAAGAAATTTTATTCTTTTTCTGAGACTACAACTGTTCTACATACCTCATAGGACTTAACCAAATGAGTATATGAATCCTCATAGTCTAATCCAACAAATTGAATGACATTCCTTCGGAAGTGGGGTCTATTGAGACTTTTGAGGTGCCTTACAAATCATATCCCATAATTTATTGGAGTCACTATTTTTTGTTGATTGCTTCAGGAATAGCTTGTTCCTAGAAGATGAAGAGAAATAAGAACAAATACACTTTTTTGCTCTTTCTACTTCGTTATTCTTGTTAGAAAAGGAATAAAAATATTACAGAGACAAATTAGTTAGGGAAGAGAAAGAAAAGTAAATCTAATCAAATTTATGAACAAATCAAGAAGTATTTACAATAGCCTAAACAATTGTTTTTACCACAATGCTCAATATCTAGATGCAAGTTTCCGATAGCGACACCATTTTGCTAACTGATAAATCGGTCAATGAAAGTACCTAATTGGATTATCACAAATATGTATAAAGAGTTATCCTATGCTCAAGGAAGGACTGATTGATATTAAGTCTTTCAATAATAATTATTGTCTTAAGCTAAGAAATTTATCAAAGGTGGTTTTGATTTTGTAATTAAATAACTGGAAACTAAATTAAAGATTAAATGCGATGAAAGTGTTGGGATTAGATTTTCCTACTTGACCTTTCAATATCTGAATGATTTAATTCACAAAACTATCTAAAATTTTATTTCCTCAACATTATTTCTATCTAACATCATTAGTTTCCTAATGAAAAGATCAACAACTCTTTTCCCTAACCATAAATTCCTTGAGTGATTAACAAAATATTGTAATAAGTGTGAATCTTATCTTGACTAACCCATCTAACTCTATTCCTATAAAATAGATTCATTAAATGGTATATATTAGTTCACACTCAAACATGTGATTTCCATCAACACATTCAACATTTAAGATTATGCTTTAGGTGATCAAACTAAAACAATCATTAAGAATAAAAATAAACCATAGAACTCATTAAATAAACATGAATATATTGAATACATTCAATCTCAACAAGAGAGGAGTTAGTCAATCTCATGGAAGGATTACAAAAGAACACCAATGTGAACTCATGGAAGAACACCAATGTGAACTCCATATGGTTACAATGACTTCAATCTTCAAATCTTCCTCTCCAAAGGATTGCAAAAGACCTAAAATTACAAACCTAAGCCTAACAAATTGAAAATAAAAATGTGGGAAAAGTTCCCCAAATATGAATGTAATATTGGATTTAAAGTGTTGCAGGATCAAGCACAAGGAGATTCTTGCTCAGTGACAGACTCTAGAAAAGCTCATCTCGCTGAGCAAGATATTAAACTCTATGTGAGTGATGAGAGGCTCGCTCAACGAGTCATGACCCTCCAAATTGAAAAACTCATTGTCTCGTTCTCACTGAAAGACGATGTACCCGCTAGCGAGAACTTCCTTCTTTTTGAATAATGAGAAATGTGTATAACGAGCTCTGTCGCTCTATAATGCCAAACACCTTGCTTCATTCTTAATGAGTGATGGTATGCTAGTTAAGCGAGACCTTCTTTCTCGGTGAACGAGATTTAGGTCACTGAGCGAGATGCTTTGTCATTTTTTTGATGATTTTCTCACCTTTTTTCGAGCTAATTGACTTGAAATTGAAATATTCATGAATGAAAGCTTTCTAGTTGAATACTAAGACAATTTATAAACATTTATGCATTAAAATTGTATAAATGTGAGCAATTTGAGCTAAAAATGCATCAAAATGTTAGTTTATAATGAGTAAAATGGACACTTATAAGCCATAAAATTGAGATTTTTTGGATGTTATTATTATGAGAAAGATTTTAGATGTGGTTAAGGACAGAAAATGAAAGAGTAGGAACTTGGGGAATATGTTGTGACCGGTAAATTGGGGAATGAAGGAAAAATTGAGAACAATGGGAAATTGGAGAATCTATTTAGAGTGGAATATTTTGGTTACTCATGATTGAACATTTTTCTATTCTTGTGCAAATTTGAGTTGTCATGTTTGTAAATTTGGAATTTTTTATTTATTGTAGAGTGTGAAAGTAAAGGATGATGATAATGATGGACACTTTGTTTCTATGTTTTCTTGGATTTCCACGAATGAACATGATAAATAGGAAGAATGCATAGGAGGTGGAAAGGAAGAGGATGAATAGGAATAAGATGAACAAAATGACTTCATTTTGAGGCCACCATAACAAACTAACGGACATGTAGGCCAATTGTTGATGGCATTAAAAAAGTATGTCACTGACTAACATGATAACATAATCAAAGTTGACGGACTTTAGCAAGAGAAAAAAATTAGGAGATCAAATTGAGAAAATAAAAGAACTTAAAGTACCAAAAGTGCATTTTTGGCTAAATATTTTTAGGATAAAATATTGATTTGGTCATTTATTTTATTTTTAGGATTTATTTCACAACAATATACTGAATTATCATCAAAAATACATTCTTAATCGCCATAATCTTGATTTTTAAATGGAATTTAAAGTATTTTAGCAATGAGAATGATAAAGATACAGAACCGATGAAGATAAAAAATATAAGAGTAAGAGGAAAGAAGAGAAAAAAGAGAAGAATTGTAAAAAATATTCAATTCTCGGTGCAATACTCAATTTTTGATGACTAGAACAGAATTTATGGTACAAATTTGGTCTATTTTGGTAAAATTAAATATTGTGGTGACACAAGGATAAAATTAGAAATATAAAAATGAATGAATAAGTTGACTCTTTTAGAGAGGACCAAATTAAATCCTAAAAATAAAATAAAATATTAAAAATGTATTTTAGCCATATTTTTCTATACATAAAATTAAGCCAAATAATTTTATTATAAACAATATTATTAAAACAAGTAATGTTTGTTTTTCTATTAGAATGACTAGCAAAACAAGTTCTCTATTAAAATTTGGGTCATCATGTTTTACGCTTAGGCTGGACTATGAACAAAAAACACAGTATATTCAAGGGTTTTGAGATTCATATTTCACCTTTTAAGATTCATATTTAACCTTTTAAGATTCATGATATACTTTTAGTCGAAAAAGGATTAAATTACCATTTTTATATAAAACTAGTATTATATTCGTGCATTCATTCGAGTCATTGTTTATTGCTTCTATTAAAGTCAAATTAGTGTAGTACAAATGTGTAAAAAAAAACATACATGGAACAATTCAAAATGATAAATTTGAATGACATGTAGAAGGTATTGTTGGAATAAATTTTTTACCTTTGACAAAATAAACATTGAGAAATTATAATCAACATAGACAAAATGTTAATTTGTCATAAAAGTAAAATGTATGAGCAAAGGGAGAAAAAATGTTAGAAAAGTCTTATCCATTAGTTATTTAGTTTGTGAAAAATTAAATATAGATAAGTTGTGAGCAATGTAAAAAATGTTAATTTGTGACAAAAGAGTAGAATAAGTGAGTGAAGAGAGAAAATATTAGAAAAGTCTTAGTCGTAAGTTCTCCAGTTTGTGAAAAAATTACCAACGAAAAATTTAACATGAAAAAATTGTGAGAAAGGTAGAGAAAATGTTAATTTGTGGGATGAAAATGTTAGAAAAGTTTTGTTCGTAAGTTCTTCGGCTGTGAAAAATTTATGTGTGAAAAACCAAACATAGAGAAATTGTTAGGAAGGTAGACAAATTGTTAACTTGTGATAAAAAGTAAAATGAATGACTGAATGGAGAAAAAATGTTAGAAAAGTCTTACCTACGAGAAGATTGAAGAATGTTTGAGTATGAAATTTGAGAAAAAAAGATGATGTAAGAAATGGAAGATGAAAAGAAAGAGGAAAAATATGTGGTTGAGACATTCACATACAAAATCAATCAAAATTATATAATATGTAACATGTAAAAATATATAATGTTGGGCTATAAAAATAATATAATTTTGGGTTAATAAATATATTTTTTATATCATGCTGATCCAATAACTATGTCATTGACTCAAATTGAGTTGCTAATAAAGGAGGAACAAATGGAAAGATTAGAATATGAATTCTATATATCTTCAAAATATGGTAATTAGATTGACTCAATAATATATCAAGTCTTTTCTAATTGCAATTCAAATTGTGTATTTGTGTTATTATTTTTCAATTGAAATTGTGTTATTATGCTTAGTGCATTTTTGAATCTTTTTTCCTTAACTTTTACCCCACATTTTTTTCCCAATAAGTCAATAACATAAAATTATACAATAACATATTTAAAAAATTGGAAAAACTATTGAGTTCACGTTTGGAGAAAAAAATTAAACCTATACACATATCTTCAATTTTTTTGACGAAATTTTATATTTTCCAAATGCATAACTATTGTATATTAAGTGCTTAACGATATTCAATTTCTCTCATTTTTATAATGTTATGATTCATAGGATAGAGTTTATACTCAACCACCACATGTTAGCTAGTAAACTTGTGTTCAGTAGCCATGTAATATCTAATGCCGATGATATAATAATCATAATAATTATTTTAAATTGTTAAAGGTGTAACGTGTAATTATGTTTTGGAGTATTACAATCACTCTGTTATTAATAAAAGTTTTATGGAAAATAAAAATTTATTTTAAATTGCAGTTTTATTATGGCTTTATTCTCATATTTTTAACATAAACAACAGTGTCGAAAAAGGAAAAGCATCAAACATGATCTTTTGCAGTCTCACTGCACCGTATATGGTGTGGTGTATCTTTATTAGTGTTGGAGATGCTTAAAATATGTTATTTATTAGTTATTGTTGTAACGGTAACTTGCAGCAATTTTAAATGGCACAAAATAATACTTACTGGCTGAGTCACGACCAGATCGCTCTCTTTAAGACGTTTCGTGGTACTGCCCAAAATGTGCAAGCAGGCTATCAACCATGCTGTCCCCAGGGTAAAACAACCCAAATCTCTGTTATTGAATTCTTACTGCACTGTAAGAACTGATCTCGAATACACTCACCACAATATGGCTACAGTGCTAATTCTCGAAATTACCCACAATATGGCTACCTGTGCCAATTCTCTTCCCACAATACTGACTACCAGTGTCAGTTCTCAAAATCCCACAATATGGCTACCTGTGCCAATTCTTTACTCACAATACTGACTACTAGTGTCAGTTCTCGAAATCCCACTTTGGCTGCTTGTGCCAATTCTTAAGTGCCAAAGAAAGAAAGGGAGAGAAGGTTGCTGGAAATGCGTCAGCGGAGTATTAAGGAGGAGAAAGAAAAGTTGAGAGGAAATGCCTTCAACTTGGTGCAAGTTATAATGAGGGGAGAAAACCTTTATTTATAACATGAGATTTTTTCTATGTTCCTCATTTCTCCAATGTGGGACTTTGGAGATGTTTTTTTTTAAAACTCTTCTATGTGGGACTTGGGAGATGTTTTTTTTCAAAACTCTTCTATGTGGGACTTGATTGTTTTTTATATTTCACACCACCATGTTCCAACAATCCCCCACTTGAAATTAAAAAACGATTTCTGAGAATATTTGTGGTCTCAATAAGATTATGCATAAACAAAGGTGCCATGCGACTTGAACCTTTGCATAATGAGTAAGATCCAGATTTTACTAGAGTGACTCGTAGTCTTGAACTCTATCTCCAACATCAAACCACACACAACCTGTTCAAAGGTGTATTCTGTAAAGCCGTGCGTTAAAGGCCATGAATGTCTATCTCAGTATAATGAACGCTCTAGAAATTTATGCCCCTAAATTTCATAGGAAGCGGTCCCCACTTTCACATTCACATAGGTGAGTCTATCAAGAGTACTCCTATAGCCTAGGTACTTCACTCCAATTGGAGTATAGATCTCATTAAGAGTTTAACTCATCCTTACATATATTGAAAGAATCATGCTTCTCATAATTTTATAGAATGTTCATTCTCATATCACTTTACAACTTGTTATTACCCATTGTACCTATTTTTTGGGATCTCCAGCCAGTTAGGTTGGGTTACCATCATGAGTGATCCTCGTTCTAAGGGTAAGAGTCTGATACTTTTAGAAGTATTATGGACATTCTCTCTAGCTAGTCTTTTCGTCAAAGGATCTACTAAGTTATTCTCAGTGGGTACATGATTCACTCTAACAACTCCTATAGAGAGTAACTCTCTAATGGTGTTGTGCTTATGACGAATTTGTCGTTTCTTACCGTTATAGAAGCAGTTCTCAATTTTTGCAATAGCCATGGTACTATCACAATGGATCAACACAGTTAGAATTGGTTTTTCCCATGGGGGAATCTCTGCAAGCAAGCTTCTCAGCCAACTTGCTTCTTCACTAGTTGTTGTTAGTGCTATCATCTCAGCTTCCATAGTGGATTGAGCCAAAATAGTATGTTTTTTTGACTTCCAAGAAACAGCCCCACCAGTTATGCTAAATATATAGCCACTGGTTGCTTTGGAATCATCTGAAAGAGTGTTCTAATCAGCATCACTAAATCCTTCTAGGACAGATGGAAACCTTCGGTAGTGTAATCCAAGGTTCATAGTTTTCTTAAGATATCTCATTACCCTTTCTATAGCATGCCAATGCTCCATACTAGGTCTACTGGTAAACCTGCATAATAATCCTTCAACATAGGCAATGTCGGGTCTAGTGCAATCAGTGGCATACCGAAGACTGCCAATGATACTAGCATACTCAACTTGTCTTACACCTTCACCAGTGTTCTTAAAAAGTTTTACACTTGGATCATATGGTGTGCTAGCAGGTTTACAGTCAAAGTATTTATATTTCTTTAGGATCTTTTCCACATAGTGAGATTGATCCAAAGAAATTTCTTCTTTTGACCTAGTAATTTTTATACCAAGGATTACACTTGCCTCTCCAAGGTCTTTCACATCAAAGTTGTTACTCAACAATGATTTCACATTATTCACAACATGAATGTTGGAACCAAATATGAGTAGGTCGTCTACATAGACACATATGATAGTGT
>NC_032012.1:20807601-20808057 GCF_001865875.1 Lupinus angustifolius
CTTGCTCTCTTACTTCTTCTAGGTTCTATTTCTAACTCATCGTTATTATTATTATTCCTAATCACAGGTATGTGACTAGTTATTGTGCCCCCACTATTGCTCAATTTAAAAGGGAATTTCATTTCATTAAAGTCAGCATCGTTAGACTCAATGATCACTTTTGCCTTAAGGTCATAAAACATGTACGCTTTGCTGTTTACAACATACCCAATGAATACACATTCGTAGGCTCTACTTGCGAGTTTAACTCTCTTGGGGTCTGGTATCCGAACATAAGCCAGACAACCCCAAGTTCTCAAATAAGACAAGTTTGGTTGTTTATTCTTAATAATTTCATATGGGGAAATTTTGTTTTTAGTCTTGGGGACTCTATTTAGCACATAACATACAGTTAATAAAATTTCACCCAACCAAGAGGGTGTGATAAGTTCAAAAAGTATACACTTTTCACCATCA
>NC_032012.1:20808157-20809147 GCF_001865875.1 Lupinus angustifolius
GCTTAATTTGGTTACTTAGCCTTGAAGAAAGGTAGCTTACTTCATCTTGAAGAAATCGAAGTTAAGGTTGGCCAAGCAACTTGCAAAAATCAAATGCTTACCTTAACTTAAAGAAAACAGCCCAAAAGTGTCAAGCAACCAACAAAAATCAAGTAACAAACCAAAGAAAAAAAGGTTGCTTCACCATGAAGAAATCAAGCACAAAGCTGTCGAACCAAGCCAAGCACCAGGCTAGGTCGGCCAAGTACCAGGTCAGGTCAGCCACACACCAAGCACCTGGCACATACCAAGTTGCTCTAGCAGGCAGCTTAGATGACCTGCTTAACCGCTCAGCCTAGCACCAGACAAAGCCTGACACGGTCAGAACACAAGCTTGGCATGGTCAGACACAAGCCTGGCACACGCCCAAGTTGCTCAAGCAGGCAGCTCAGCTGTGCCACATGTGTGCTCTACGGTGAACTAGACACCTGACCAGGTCAGCAAGCACCAAGCCACATCTCAGTCTGCACGGTCAAAGCTGCTCAAGCATGTAGCTTAGTGGTGCCACATGTGTGCTCAATGGTGTGCACCCAGAATTAACTTGACCATCAAGAAACCATGAAGTCATGCATGACCTCACTTCAAGTAGCTCACAATAGGCTTTTCAGGAGTAGCTCACAATAGCTGGTACCATAGCTCACAACTAGCCTTGGTGAGTCAAGCTTAAGGAGGTGACCAAGGTACTTGACCAAGTGACCAAACTCATGTTGAAGGGAATGGTCAGCTGCTTAGCTGCCAAATAGGGCAGCTGAGCGCCCAACACCTTGGCCTATATAAAGGCATGCAATTCTCATTTGTAAACATTGTACATACATTCTAAATTCTTCCTAGTTTATTCCTCTTCTTTCCTCCATATTTTCCTCTCATTTTAGGTAGTTTTTAGGCTAGTTTTAGAGTAGTTTTTCATTTAATTCAAGAGGAGAATTAAGTTGGCAAAATAGGTGAAAAACA
>NC_032012.1:20809247-20809695 GCF_001865875.1 Lupinus angustifolius
AATGCTCTTTTTAGATTGATCACCTAAAAACTGATTTCAAGTCATAAAAATTACTTGTCTCAAATATTTAACAAATAAACTAAGAAGTAGTTATACTACTTAGTTTATTTGCAAAGTTAATCATACTTTTCTTAAGATCTTATATTCATTACCACTTCAATATTAGAGTAGCCAAGATTAGGGTGTGACAACCTAGTCTCTTTGTGGACGTAATATTGTTTAGTAACAAATATAAGTGATCATCATTCTACCATTTTAGGACATACACTAAAAGAAGGATTTCAGACCTTGGTCTTTGGAGTTAATCAAAGTAAAACATAAGAATTTGTCTAAGTAGTTCAAGTACATAAGAAGTTGAGAAATAATTTCATCATTCAAATTGATATTGTCTCCTCAAGAATTTGTTAATACTTAGTTTATGTTTCTTGTTAAGTGTTTATGTGCATAT
>NC_032012.1:20809795-20848727 GCF_001865875.1 Lupinus angustifolius
TTACATTCCACCATTTATTTATTCTTTAATACCAACCTTCCTTAAGGAAGAAGCTTGGTTTGTTAAGAAAAGGAACCCGAAAGGGAGTAAATATATAAAGGTCACTTAAATTTATTATTCTTTTGTTCTTTATTTATTTATTTATTTATTTGTTTCTAACAACTAACTATTCATCAATTTTGTACATTAGAATACAATTAAACCGGTGTTGGAATTCATTCCACAAAACCGAGATGATATTCAAAGGTACTTAATAATTATGTATTAGGGGATTACTTCGATACCATTGTACCGGTGTTAGAATTTATTCTAACAAAGCCGAGATGGGGCAAAGAAGGAATAACTTATTCACATGATTATTAGAAGTAAGTTGTAACTGAAATATTATTGAAACCATTATACCGGCGTTGGAATTTATTTCAACCACACCAAGATGGCAAACAAAGAATAAAACCGAGTTCACTTACTTAACCAAATAAAGAAAACTCACTAAAGAAGAGAAACTTCTCCTTTCAACAAATTGGTGCCGTTGCCGGGGACAATTTGTTAAGAGGGAAAACCTCTAAAAAACTCTTTCAAAATAGATACAACTAATTCAGTTAAAGTTCTATTCTTTCTTTCAGCTTTACCATTCATTTCAGGTGAGTATGGTGTAGTAGTTTCATGAATAATGCCATTTAATTTATAAAAATCATTAAACATGTTAGAGGCATACTCAGTGCCTCTACCGCTTCTGAGTTTCTTTATTTTCTTGTTGAGTTGAATTTCAATTTCATTTACATATAACTTAAACATGTCAAGAGCTTCACTTTTATTTTTCATAAGATATACACAGGTAAAATCAGAGCAGTCATCAATAAAAGTGATAAAATAACGTTTGTCATTTCTAGTTAACGTTCCATCTAATTTCACATGTATCTGAATGTATTAAATCTAAGGGCTCAGATTCTCGCATAACTGATTTATGTGGTTTTTTTAAAATTTTTGCTTGACTGCATGATTCACAAATTTCAAAATCATTTGTAGATAACTTTGGAATTAAACCTTAGCCACTCAAATTTGAAATTGCACGTTTGTTAATATGACAAAGTCTATAATGCCAAATATTAAAATCACACAATATGTAAATAGAATCATAAATTTTATTAATAGAAACATCAACATTTAATTTAAACATGCTATCACTGGCGTACCCTTTCCCAACAAATACCCCATTCCTAGTAAGAGTATACAAGTCTGCTCCTATGGTCTGGGTGAAACCAGCCTTATTAAGTAGAAAACCCAAAACTAGATTCTAACTCATATTTGGAGTGTGCATCACATCTTTAAGAATCAGAGTCTTCCCATATGTAAATTTCAGCTCCACATCACCAATTCCAGCAACAATAGTGGTGTGGGAGTTACCCAACAACACGTTCTTAGCATCAGCATCTGTGTATGTTTTGAACATAGCATGATCATAGCAGACATGGCGGGATGCGCCAGTATCTACCCACCATCCATCAGTTCCTCCAATCATAGTTACCTCAGACAATACAGCCACAAATGGTTCATCAACTATGTAGGCATGTGGAGGACGATTCATAGGATTATTTCTGCACTTGCGTGCCATATGACATGGCTTCCTACATTTGAAGCAGATGAACAGGTTGCCAGAGTCATTCTTATCCGGTGGCTTAGCATATTGGACCTTTTGGGGGTTCCAATTCTTGTTTCGACTAATGTTCTTAGCCTTATTCCCATTACGGTTGTGATTCTTGAAGTTAGTGCCAGAAGGCTTCAGAACCACACCTGAGAATTTCTTCTTAGTGCTATTGTTGGAGACAATTAACACCTCATCTTTCTGATCTTGCTTGCGAGCCTCTTCTTCAATACGAAGACGAGTGATCAGAGATTCCAAAGAGATTTCTTTGGTCTTATGTCTCAGAAGGTTTTTGAAGTCCTTCCAATTAGGAGGCAACTTGTCAATTATGACAGCCACTTGAAATTGCTCATTTAAGGGCATACCATTAGAAACGATCTCATGAGTAATTTTCTAAATCTCGTGGGATTAAGACTCTAATGATTTATCACTAGTCATTTGATATTTGAGGTAGCGGCTAACAACATATTTCTTAGTCCCATCTTCCTCAGTATCATATTTTTTCTCAAGTGCATACCAAATTAATTTGACAGACTTGTATGAGCTATAGTAATCATACAGCTCATCAGACAATCCATTCAGAATGAAGTTCTTACATAAATAATCACTTTCATTCTAGAGAGCTATTTCAATAGCCAATTTATCATTTTCATATTTTTCAGCCTCATCCGACACCACTAGGATGTCGATTTTCGGAACGTGGGCAAACTTTCTCATAGTGAGGAAATATTCCATCTTATGTTGCCAACGTTTGAAATTTGTTCCGTCAAACTGAAATGGCTTGTTCAGGTCATAGTTGTTCGGTCCAGTAATATTATCTATGAATGCCATTGCAATCAAAACGTCTTAAAATTGTTGTAACCGTAGCTTGCAGCAATTCTAAATGGCACGAAATAATACTTACTGGTTGAGTCACAACCAGGTCGGTCTCTTTAAGACGTTTCGTGGCACTGCCCAAAATGTGCAAGTAGACTATCAACCACGCCATCCCTAGGATAAAATAGTCCAGATCTCTGTTATCGAATTCTTACTGCACTGTAAGAACCATTCTCGAATACACCCACCACAATATGTCTACCAGTGCCAATTCTCGAAATTACCCACAATATTGTTACCCATGCTAATTCTCTTCCCACAATACTGACTACCAGTGTCAGTTCTCAAAATCCCACAATATGGCTACCTGTGCCAATTCTTTATCCACAATATTGACTACCAGTGTGAGTTCTCGAAATCCCACTTTGGCTGCCTGTGCCAATTCTTAAGTGCCACGGAAAGAAAGGGGGAAAAGGTTGTCGGAAATGCGTTGGCGGAGTATTAGGGGGAAGAAAGAAAAGTTGAGAGGAAATACCTTCAACTTGGTGCAAGTTATAATGAGGGGAGAAAACCTCTATGTATAACATGAGATTTTTTCTATGTTCCTCATTTCTCCAATATGGGACTTTGGAGATGTTTTTTTTAAATCTTCTATGTGGGACTTGGGAGATGTTTTTTTTCAAAACTCTTCTATGTGGGACTTGGATGTTTTTTATATTTCACACCATTATGTTCCAACAGTTACACATTGCATAATACTAGAGTGAACTAGAGTGACCAATGTTATTTATTAGACTCAAGCCTCTTGTTCTAACGTGCACCATGCACAACATTAAATAGAAACACACCGCATTGACACTTAGGCACATGGATGTTCTAGAGCTTGTAATCTTTATTCTCTATTAATATATTGGTAGTCGTTGACAAATTCTTTTATTTTCTTCTCTTTTATTTATTATGCGCCCTTTATTTGATTATTTATGGTCAACATTATGCAACGATCATTTTCGCTGCACCAATAATTACATATAGACCTATTTCGGTACCACACTTGCATTCATGATTATTGTCACTTACAATACCCATGAGTTGTTACTAATAAAATAGATTGTATGTTAATTCAGCCGAACCAAGTGTTAGAACTTCTATATGAATGTTTCATGAAAATATAAGTAAAAAAGATATCTCTTTTATGGTGCGTTGTTTTTATATTTTTCTATTGTTTATTTTCCCAAACAATTTCGCTTCTCATTTTACTCCTCAGGTTTTAATAATACTTTTCATTTTTTGGATTGAGTTCTAGTTGGATTGTTTATTTTTTCATTTATGCACTACTTATTTTACGGATTGTCTAATTCAAGTTTAGTAATTTTTACTTATTTGCATGTTATATTGTTTTTAAATATTTATATTATCCTTTATTTTAATAATTTATAGCCTTTATCATGGGGTGTTGAAAATTTAAAAAACTTATTGTAAAAATATATTGCGAAGAAGATCTTTTTCCTGACATTGACACAGTTTTGATGAAAACACCAAGATGATAAAAAGAAGAAAAAAGAAGACATTGAAGACAAAGAAGATCAAACCTCAAGGAAAAAAGAGTTTAAGTCTTCAATAAGTACTTCTATATTTTGCACTCTAGTATATTTAGTAAATAATGCTCAAAATAAAGATAAAACTATTTTGAAAGAAATTGGAGAACTCTTAGACAATGTAAAATGAATTTTATAAATGCCACGTAACATATTACTTTACCTAAGTAACAGGTTACTAGACCTAGATAACAAATTATTTGGTCTGTGTAACAGTGAGTAACAGGTTATTGGGACTGCGTAACAAGTTACCTAATTGAGTAAAAAGATACACATAAAAAATAACACACTGTAACAGATTACTGCAAAGCAGTATCCGATTATTTCTCAAACAAAGAGTTTGGGTAATCAATTACACTATGATGTAACCGATTATGCAGAGTTGTTAAAACCATATTTTCAAGAACAAACTGAACAACTTTCATCCAAACTCAATGATTTTCATTCCAATCGTGTCCCATTTCAAAATACACATCTTGAACACAAATTACAAACAACTTCCATTTACAATTCTTTGCACTTTTCATGCAACTTTTGTTTTAAACTTTTACATTTTTTCTGAAGTTGTTTGAAGTGCAAGTTCTAAAGTTTTTCAAACTTAAATACTTCTAAGAGCATTATATTCTAAGTGTATTGAAAGTAAGAGGATTGCAAATTATAGAATCTTTTATATCTTGTAAAGGTAATCCTTGCCCTATGAGATGTTCCACAAGAAATCAGGAGAGAAAATTTTTGATCTCCAAAAGAGGTTTACTTACGTTACAAACCATTTGATTGCACTGGGCAAAGTGTTGTCTAATAGTAAATTGAACTTGAAAGTTCTAAGATCACTAACAAAATAATGGCAAACCCAAAGTAATAATCATTTCTGAAAAGAAAAGTCTTTCAAAAATGCCATTGGTTGCACTCTTTAGAAAACTACAAGAACATGAGTTGGAATTAAGCCAACTCGATCAACATGAAGAACAAGAGAAGAAAAGGAAAACATTTCTCTTAAGGCAAACGCAAAAAAAATATGAGTCTTCTACAGGCGAATTAGAAAAGGAAGACATGGAAGATGTGAGTGTTCTGGTGAAGAAGTTCAGCAAATTTCTCAAAAGGAACAGAGGAGTCAAGGCTGGACAAGCAAGAAAATTCACCAAGAGCAATGAAGTTTTCACTTCAAATCAAAACTTCAATTATTTTAAATGTGAAAAACCTGGTCATAGGAAGATGGATTGTCCTACATTGAAGAATAATCCCATCAAAGGGAAATCAGAAAAGAGGACTAGAAGAGGAGCCTATATTGCATGGGAAGACAACGACACAAGTTCAACAACCATCTCTTTCTTCTTCTTCCTCTTCCTCTTCCTCCTCCTCCTCCTCCTCCTCCTCCTACACCTACGTAGACCCCCCTAATTTTTATATTTTCATTATACTAATCACCCCTGCATGAGAAGTCTGTAATCTTTTAAACAAAAAAATGTGATAAATGCAATTAAGTTAAACAAAACATGGTATATTGTGGAGACAAGTCCAATTAATATATGAGTCGATATCTCTTTATTATTTTTGGTTCGTTACGATATAGTATAAGAGCAATTTAAACAATATTTCTTAGAATTGTTGATGATTTTTATAACCAAAAATAATAAAGATACATTGATTTGTATATTATTTGGATTTTTCCTCACAATATACCATGTTTTGTTTAACATAATTGCATTTATCACTTTTTTATTATAAATATTACACTTATTTATCATGCGGGGGTAGTCAGTGTAATGAAAGTATAAAAACTAGGGGAGGTTTGTGTAGTTGTAGAAAAGTGAGGGGTGGTTTGTGTAATTTCACTAAAACTCAGGGGGTGTCAGTGTAATTACCTCTTTGGATAATTGTTACCTTTTTTATTTCTACAATTTATTAATTTTATGGGATAAATTTCTAACATGTTAACATGCACTGAATGGACACCTGAGATGTACAAGATCAAATATTATGATGCAGAATTCTCCATCTGTTTCAATGTAGTCCTCCATTGTTATAGAGTAGTGGATATGCACTCCATATCTTGACTCTATGAGTGGTAGGGATTCTGAATTATTTATTGTGTTGATATTCTGTTTTTTTCTAGATTTTTCGTGTTAGGATTTTTGGGTATTGGAGATTGTGTTGGAGATTGCTTTCTGAAACCTTTATGTGTGATGAGATTTTTTGGGGTTGTTGATTTTTCTGGTTTGAGAGGATAAAACTCTCAAAAAAAAATTCTATTTCTCAGGGTCTTTCTCTTTGTTATTTTTTGGATCGAGAGAGTATGACTACCAAAGTATTTTTGCTATTTTCATGGTCTTTTTGAGAGAGATGCCCTTTTGAGAAAGGTTCCCTTAAGAGAGGTTCTTTTGAGAGTGGTCTTTTTGTGAGAGGTTTTTTTTTCATCATAAGTCTATACTACTTATGTATAGTAAGAGGATTAGACTCACGTCTTTTTAAAAACAAGTATTCACCATTATTATTTTGGAGAAGATTAGGATGAGATATTCTTTCTCATAATCAAATTCTGATTGTTTTTTTATTTTACCACATTAAGGATATTTTACATTTAAAATCGAAATTAGTCAAAATCCTCTATTTGTGCATAAAAATATTTAATGACTTCAAATAATCTTAGGATTATTGCATTAGGAAAACATGATCTTTAAAAATCATAAAAGATTTAATATTTTTGATTTGTTATTCTCAAATTGCAACATTAATTTATTTGATGGTCAAATCTGTAAAGATTTAATTTTCTGAATCAGAGATTTGCGCAACATAATCAAATCGATATGAAATTTTCCAATCTAATTTGATTTGTATATTTCGTGATTGCAATCTTTAACTGATTAGATTGATTTGCAACCTTGACTTATTTGATGACCAATTTTCTATCAAATCTCTAAAGATTAAATTTTCTAATCACATTGATTTGTGCAACACAATAGATTGATATGAAATTTTCCAATCTAATTTGATTTGCATATTTTCATATTGTAATTTTGAATTATTTGTTGATCGAATTTTGATGAGAGTTAGTCACCAAAGATTCTATTTTTTTAACATAAAAATGTTGTTTTTGTCAAAATTTCATTTTTTTTAAAGAATTATATTTCTTTTTGGACCGGACAAAATTGAGTGTTTACAATTGCTCCTCTTTACTTGTTGCTAATCGGATAAGTAGCAAACTGAGGATTGAGAGATATCATGGTAAGTAACTAGTAAAGAAAAGAACACTAATTTTGTTAAGGCCAAAAAAGAAATAATACATTCATACCTTGGCTGAAGGGGAACCGTGGATTTGGTGAAGCATCCCCATAATCTGCTTTGGTGGACCATGGATTTGTTAAGACAGTTCCCTCACTTGCCATGATTAACTAGGGATTTTATTAGGCAGTTCCCCCACTTGCCGTAATATACCAAGGATTTGTTGAAGCACTTTCCGAGCTTACCGTGATAGATCAGGGATTTGTTGAGGCAGTTCCCACGCTTGCCGTGATAGACCGGGAATTTGTTGAGGCAGTTCCCGTACTTGTTGTGATGGGCCATAGATTTGTTGAGGTAGTTCCCACACTTGTCGTGATGGACCAGGGATTTGTTGAGGTAGTTCTCGCGTTTTCCGTGATGGACTAGGGATTTGTTGAGGCAGTTCCCACGCTTGTTGTGATGGACCAGGGATTTGTTGAGGCAGTTCACACGCTTGCTATGATGGACCAGAGATTTATTGAGGTAGTTCCCATGCTTGCTGTTAAGAAGGTTTTTGTGATGTTATAACATATCGGCGTCTGAGTCCGACAATGTTAACTAAAATGATGTTCTAGCATCTAAGTCCAACAATATCAAACATTTCGGTATAGGAGTCTGACAATGTTTATCTTGAAAGGGCGTTCTAGTGTCTAAGTCCAACAACGTCATAACATTTCGACTTCTGAGTCCGACAATGTTTATGAGAAAGAACGTTTAGGCATCTAAGTCTAGCAACATCACAATATTTCAGCGTCTGAGTCTGACAATGATTATCTTGAAAGGGCGTTCTAGCGTCTAAGTCTTGCAATGTCGAACATTTCAGCGTCTCAATTTGATGATGTTTATGAGAAAGAACATTTAGGTGTCTAAGTCTAGCAATGTCACAATATTTCGGCATCTGAGTCCGACAATGTTTATGAGAAAGAACGTTCTAGCATCTAAGTTTAGTAACAACATAACATTTTAGTGTCTAAGTCGAACAATGTTTATTGAAAAAAAATTTGGCGTCTAAGTCCAACAACGTCACAAAATTTCGACGTTTGGGTCCGACAATGTTTATGAGAAAGAATATTCAAGCGTCTAAGTCCAGCAACATCATAAAATTTTGACGTTTGAGTCCGACAATGTTTATGAGAAAGAATGTTCTGGCATCTAAGTCTAGTGACGTCACAACAATTCGGCATCTGAGTCCGACAATGTTTATTGGTAGAACGTTCTGGCATCTATGTCTAGGAGCAACATAATATTTTGGCGTCTAAGTTCGACAATGTTTATTGAAAAGTTTTGGTTGACTGAACAAGTCTTTGTTATAAATCTATGATGTGTATATAAGGTTTGGGAGTATGCAATGTGATGCATGATTATTTTTTTGAATATGCAAAGTGGTGTTTGTTTTCCTATTGTAGGGAATATGTGATGCATGAATTTCCTGTTTGTAGTTTTGATGGTTAACGTATTAATGTGACGTGAATATTTGTATGCTTTTACATATTTATGTATGTATGTATATATGTATGTAATTATGTGTGTATAAGATGATTATGCAATGGAGTGAGGTGCAAGACCCACAAATGTTCATGATTTCTTTTTCTATTGGGATAGCAAATTTATGAATGAACCCGATTGTAGGGATCTTTTTTCTTACTAATGTTGACCGATATTTTCTATTTTCAAATTTTGAGAGGAATGAGGTGCAAGACCCAGTTTGCTTGAAGTTGTTTTTCTCTTAAGGTAATCCATAAAATTGCCCTAGTATAATATTCAGGACAATAAATAAACCCAACTATTTTTTTGCCCTAGTGTAGGCTTGCGTAGAATTTCTCACAAAAGTGTTGATGTTTTTATAGCAACAAAATTGTTATAGTATGCTTGTTATGTACTCTTGTCTTGAACCAGGTGGTATTGCTCATAAATTTGCTCCAGTTTGTGTGACTGAGGATGAGTAGTATTAAGCCTTCACTTTGAGGGTGAACATTTTATTTTCCCTATTTTTTGTCCAGAATACCTTATGTAGGTACCTTTCGGGAATTCTGTAATTTTATTATAATCTAAAGTCACCCTTGCAGGTTTTCGACCACTCTCCTTTTCCTTGGCTACCCATGTGGGTTTTCTACCTAACACTCTTTTTTTGCTCTTTCTTTTTTGTTTTTTTAACACCCTTAGATGTGATAGCTTGACTTGATAGAAAGCAGAAGACTTGTGTGCGCCATTGCTGAAGTTGTTCATGATGGTGACAACTTCAAATATTTCCTTGTTTGGTCGAGAGGTTTTGATTTCTATGAGAAGCAACTTCATTACTGCCCCAATTTTGGGATTGTAAATGCACGCATGCATCATGAGCAGATTGAATTTGCAAGCATGCATCGCATATATTTTGATGAAGGCAAAGGTTGATAAAAATATAGATTAAAGACAAAGTTTGATAAAGACAAAAATCGATAACAAAGGTTTCATATCAAGGACAAGCTTGAAGGCATGAACAAATCACCAAACAACAAAGTCAACAACAAAGTTAATAGTCAAGACTCAAGTTCAAACAAGCTAAAGGCTAAGTGTTTTTATATCTTTATTAGGTCTTAAGAGGTTTTCTTATAAAAAGTCTAGGCTAGGATGAACTCTAACGAAAATCTCACAAGCTAAAATCAAGTATAACTAAAATGAGACTTACATGCATACATACATGATTTACATGCACATGCATAAATACATGATCATATGATTTTGATGCATTTAAAAAGAGTTTTAAATCATACATCATTCAAAGTCATGCATCATACTTTTACAACTCATGTAAGAGTTTCATATCACATTGAAATATCTTTTTGAAAAACCATTAATAGATTAAGAATAGAAATTTTGGGAACCCATTAATCGATTAAGTATTTGTTTAATCGATTAAGGGTAATTACTATTTTTGGTTTCTTAAATTTTAAAGAATCGTTAATCGAGTAGGTTACGTGATAATTGATTATCTGAACCAGAAAACATATTTGTATATTTACTCAAGTTTTTCCATTTTGCATAAAGGATAGAACACACACAACAAAAAACATTGATTACAATATTTTCGAAAATCACATTACTCTTTCACTTTCTTATCCAAAGAGAGATTTTCAAAGTGTTCTTTTGAAAAAGAGAGAATCTTTATGAATCTTTAGAAAGATTTCCAAAGCAAAATAGTCATATTTTGAGAAAAAACCTTGCATCTCACATTTTCTATATTCCGAGTTTGTGACATTTGTAGAAGGGTACTTAGATTCTAGAAGAGTGAATATTCAGCACACATAGGTGCATCAACAACTTGATAAGTTTTAGACCTTAGAAAAAACATATTCTCTTGGTGTGTTTAGTATCACCATTCATAGAGAATTGGTTTGGGAAAATCCTAGTTGTGGTTAGGTATTTGGCTTCGCAAGGGCAAGATGTCTTGGATAGAGCGAGAGATCGGTTGGGACCAGAATCACGAAAGGTGTGGGTATCCGAGTAGGTGAGTTAAGAGGTTAAACTGAGAGAGTTAGGGCTCAACGAATCCAAGAAGGGAGTCCTTGTTGTATTGGAAGTGTGATTGTAAGAATATTTATATTCCATTGTGAAGAAAAATCTCCCAAATTCAGAAGGGGAGGCCTGAATATAGTTTGCAAGTGGACCCGCAAATGAATCAAGATAAAAGTCGTGTCTCATAAATCTCAACCCTTAACTCTTTACATTTCTGTATTACTTGATTTACTTAACCTGACATGTGTATTATTCTAAGTTATTTGCATATTCTGTTCTACGCATTTAATGTTCTTAATCATCTGTAAGAGTGCATATAAGTTTAGTTAAATCTTAGTAATCTTGGAGATCAAGGAAAATTATTTTTCAAAGAACAAGAACTTAATAATCGATTCAATTCTTTAGTTAATCGATTATCTGCACAACGAGTTAATCGATAATATATGTTGTTAATCAATTAAACAATAAGGAAACTTGTGATATTTGTTTGTTAATCGAGCAACGGTAATTGTATACCGTATCACTTATTCACCCCCTCTAGGTGAGTTACAGAGCCTTGTGGAACCCAACAAGTGGTATAAGAGCTAGTACGACTATGCTAGCTTAACCGCTTAGATCGTTGATCCTAGGCACTTTTACCATGGGCTCTTCCAACTCTTTTGGCAGCGATGACGCATCTATCAATTGCCCTCCGGTTTTCGGTGGCGAGGGGTAGGCCTACTGGAAAATCTAAATGAGGATCTTTATTGAGGCCATTGATACGGATATTTGAGATGCTGTAGAACATCGACTTTTCGTTCCACTATACATGGTGGAAGGAGAAACCAAAGAGAAACTAAAATGTCTCTTGACCAATGAAGAAAAGAGTCTCAATGCAATAGTGCCAAGGATATGTGGGCCACTTTACAAGTAACCCACAAAGGCACTAGGGAGGTCAAACGTTCTAGATTAAATATTTTGATACATGAGTATGAGTTATTTCGTATGTTTCCACATGAGTCTATTTCTAATATGAAAAAGCGATTTACTCACATTATTAACCATATCATTGCATTAGATAAATCATTTGCCAAACATGAACTAACAAATAAAGTGTTGAGATGTCTTCACAAGAAAAGGCAACCCAAGGTGATGGCCATCATGGAGTCAAAGGACTTGGAACAAATGACACACACTATACTATTTGGCAAACTTCAAGAATTCAAGATAGAGTTAAGACGTTTGATAATCAATGAGAAAACAAACGAGAACATCAAATGAATCTCTTTCAAAGCAACAAAATCACATTCAAGAAATCAAAAAGAGAAAATTGATGATGATGAGTCTGATTCCGACATAAATGATGAAACCATGTCCCTCCTCATCAACAAATTCAGAAAGTACTTAAGAAATAATGGAGGATTCAAAAAGTTTCATAAGGATGATGAAAAAGGTTCAATTAAAATGAGCAAGTATCCCAAAGAAAAAGCAACATGACATAAGTGTGGGAAAGTAGGACACATGAGGTACATATGTCATACTTCTCTCAAGAAGATTGAGCATGACAATAAGATAGACTCTCGGGACATCAAAGCTAAGAAGGTATACATCGTTTGGGATGCACCTGAAGAGGACACTACATCAAAAAGCATCTCGGAAGATGAAGAATCAAACAAGCTATGTCTAATGGCTGAAAAGCTAAATTTTTGCAAAATAAGTGAGCAAGATGAGTCTAGTGAGGTAAACTCTTCCGATTCTAGTTTAAATTTCGATGTTTTTCCCACATATGGTATACTTTATGATGCTTATGTTGAAATGCATGAAGAAATTGAAAAGTTAGCTAGAAAGTATATGGATAGAAAAAGGTTGATTTTAGAACATGAAAAGAAAATTTGGGTATTCCAAAGTTTTATTGATGAGCTTAAAATTGAAATTAAAACCTTAGATTTAAAATCTACTAACTCTTCATGTGATTGTACTATTAGGTTAAATATGATATCTACTTATGAAAATTGCACCTTCTTGGAAAAAGAAAATAATATCCTAAATGATAAAATTATATATGCATACAAAGAATACATTTCACAAGAAACGGGTAGATGTTTTGAAAATGTGATAACTTAAATTCCATGCTTGCTTTTATTGTGGAATGCATGGTCATACTTTGAGTACATGTAAGATTAGAATGCATGATGTTCCAAATGGAAAATATATGTGGATCACCAAAGAACAAGATCCCCAAGCAACTAACATCAAGGGACCCAAGATTATTTGGGTACTCAACATGTGCAAGTGAACTTGTTTTGTAGGTGTGCCTAAGGACATATGAACATCAAATTGCATATGGATAGCAAATTTTCTAGGCACATGGTAGGTGAGAAGTTCAAGCTTCATTGACTTATCACCAAATAAAAAGGACTACGATACTTATGAACTAAATTGTCAACTCAAATACCTGAAGTTTAGAAGTATTATGCTACAAAGGTAATAAGGTATCTCTTCTAACTCCAAGTATTACATATTTTAAGTGTTATAAATAAATTATTTCAAGAAATCCTAGTCAAGCCATATTTTCAAGAATAAGTGGTATACTAAGTTTATTTTCAAAAAATTCCCTCAAAATCACCTTTTAGGCCAAAAGCTATATATTTCTCATTTACATGCTCTTAAATGCAAACATTTTATCGTTGAACAATTATAAGATCTATTAACCATGTTTGATTTAAAAGTAAATGTAGAAATATCATCTAGGATATTCCAATCACGATGAAGCACAACAAGTCATATGTCATATTAAGGCAAATGACCAAAATTATTTTTGAAAAGCATATGCAAATTTGGCATTTGATAAGCCATCTCCAAAAGAGGAGAGGAAAGTTATGCTAAATGTTTTGTAGGTACTCATGAGCAAATTAGGTGAAGTTCAGGATGGGTGTAATAATTTGACTTGTGTTGTGATGAATCTTGAGGAGGGGAGTTGGATCCAACTATTAGTAACTTCATAACTGATTCTCATGTTTGAAATGCAAATCTCCTTCACTTCAATGAGGAGGACTTGGTGGATGGGAAAATATGGGAAATAGGTAAGAAGACTATGGTGTCTTTTAATGGTGATTTAGTGATGTTGGACATAATTAGAGAGTTAGAGGTTAGAGACAAGGTTGGTTTTGCTAATGCAAACCAAAGGGAGCAGAGTGAAAATCCACGAATTGGGGCACTATGAACGTTAGGGGATTAGGGAGTAGGCTTAAAAGAAGAATGATAAGAAGCCTAGTAGGGAGTAAAGATATCTATTTTTTGGTTATTCAAGAAAAAAAATGGGAGTCTTGTGATCCAATTTGTTATTATGGATTATAGGGAAATTCAAAGTGTGAGTGGGACTTTATCCCATCTATTGGTCGTGTGAGTGGGATTCTAAGCATTTACGATAAATCTAAGTTCTCTAGATTGATTTCTTACAAGGGAGTTGGTTTTCTTGTCATCCAAGATTTGTGGCTTCCGAAACAAATGTCTTGTTGCATTACTAATATCTATTCTACTTGCAATTTAACCCAAAAAATATAGCTTTGGGAGGATTTGAGAGTGTTGAAGCAGGTATTATTGTTGGGTTTGTGGTGCTTTCTTGGTGATTTCAATGTTGCTCGCAGTGCTTTTGAGTGAAGAGGTGGTTCAGGTGCGAGTTATAGAAGATAAATGTCTTTCTTCAACGAATGGATTAGAGAGATGAAATTGCTGGATCTTCCACTGATTGGAAGAAGCTTCACTTGGTATCAACCAAGAGGGGGATCTATGATTAGACTTGACATATTTCTTTTGTCTTTGGATTGGCTTCTTCTGTGGCCATAGGTAACTCAATGGGCTATTAATAGAGATTTCTATGATCATTGTCCTATTGTGCTGAAATATAGGAAGAAGTCTAGACCTCCTATCCCATTTAGATTTAATAATTGTTGGTTTAAGCACTCTGATTTTCGAGATGTGATAAAGAGAACTTGGATGGAGACTTATGTTTCGGGTTGGCCTGCTTTCATTTTTAAAGAGAAGTTGAAATGTTAGAAGTTGAAAGTTTGGAATAGAGAGTCCTTTGGTTGTTTGGATAATAAATTGACTGATATCTCTAAGGTTATCCTTAACATTGATTGTGATGGTGAACTAGCTTATTTGGAGATGGATAAAATTCTATTGCGCAAAAAGACTTCTTGCGGAGTGGTGGAATGTTGCTAATATGAAGGAGAGTCTTTTGTTGTGGAAATCTAGAAAGAAGTGGTTGAATGACGGTGATGCTAATACTAGTTATTTCCACGCTTGTATTCACAATAGGTATAGAAGGAATCAAATTAAAGGGGTGCGGATTGATGGGGTTTGGTGTGCCGAAGAGTAGGAAATTACTGATGGGGTCACTAACTATTTTAAATCTCTCTTTCATTGTGTTGAAAATTCCAATCCTACAATTGATGGGGTGAATTTCTCTACTATTTCGAAATCCCAAATTTCTGAGTTGGGTGGGAATTTTTCGGAGAAGGAGTTAAAAGAAGCAGTTTGAAGTTGTTCTAGTGAGAAGAGTCCATGCCTGGATGGTTTCAACTTTAAGTTCTGCCAAGAATGTTGGGATCTTCTCAAATATAATTTGGGCCATTTTGTGAATGATTTACATGAGAATGGTAAGTTTTTGAAGGGGTTGAATTCTCATTGCTAAAATCTTAGCTGGAAGACATGATAATGTAGTGGGTTCTTTAATCTCCGCTTCCGAATTTGGTTCTCTCCAGGATCGTAATATTCTTGATGCAACAATGGTGATTAACGAGGTTGTTCATTTTGCGAAGAAGGACATGAGTGCTTCTCTTCTCTTCAAGGTGGACTTTGAAAAGGTGTATGATTCTATTAGTTGGAAATTCCTTGACTATATGCTTGGTCGGTTCGATTTTTCTAATTGATGGAGGATGTGGATTAACGCTTGTTTGGCTTCAAGGTTGATGTATATTCTAGTTAATGGTTCCCCTTTTGAACATTTTTTGGTGTCTAAATGTATGAGACAGGGCGGTCCTATGACGCATGTTCTTTTCCTATTGGTGGTAGAAGGTTTTGCTGGTATGGTTCGAAAAGCTAGATCTAGCGAGTTATTCGTGGGTTACAAAGTGGGAAGATTTGGTGTGGAGATTACTAACCTTCAGTTTGCGGATGATACAATTTTGGTTTGCACTCCAAAGGAGAATAACATTTGGCGTGTAAAGATTATCCTCATAAGTTTTGAGATAGTCTCTGGGTTGAAGGTCAATTTCAACAAAAGCTCTTTGATTCGTTTTAAAGTGATAAATTATCTTCTTTTAGCAGCAACTACTTTTTTGTCTTGTAAAATTATTTTTATCCCCTTTCTTTATCTTGGAATTCCGGTGGAAGAGTGAAAATTATTTTTATCCCCTTTCTTTATCTAGATTAGGAGGGTGAAAATGCAAACATATTTCATTTGGTGGAAGAGTGATGCTCATTAATCCAGTGCTTACAAATACGCCTATCTATATGCTATATCTTTTTAAGGTCTCATAGAAGGTTATCTCAAAATTGATTTTTCTTTAGAGAAATTTTCTTTGAAGCAAAAATAATGGAGCTAGAGGTATTCCATGGGTTGTTTGGTCTGAGGTGTGTAAGTCTAAAAAGTTTGGTGGTTTGGGTGTTAAGGATCTTTCTAGGTTTAATGATGCTCTTATGGGTAATGGAAATGGAGAAGACTTGTAGACAATGATGCTCTATGGGTTAGAGCGATTGATTCTAACTATGGAACTCATGGGGATTTTAATGCCATTCCATCGGCATCAAGGTGGTGAAGGGATTTGGTAAACATTGGATCACCCTTGGGAGATGGGTCTGATTGGTTAGAGGCCAATAGTTGGAAGGAAACTGTATATGGATTACATACAAGATTTTGGCAGGATACTTGGTTTGGTCAGAAAAATCTTAGAGTTACTTTCCCGAGATTGCACAAGCTTGCTGTGGAGGAAGAAGCTATGGTGGTAGATTGTAGGGCTTGGACAAATGGGGAGTGGTCTTGGCACATTCTTTGGAGGAGACGTCTATTTGATTGGGAGAAAGATCTTGTAAGAAGCCTTTATGATCTTATTTGAAGTCATTCTTGCACGTCTGATGTTGGTGATAGATGGAGATAGAACCTTGATAAATCAGGATACTATATGGTTAAAACTACTTACTTGGTGCTATTGAATCCAATTGTAACGGAGTCAGTTAATATTCTTCATTTATATTGGATTAATTGTACTCCTTCAAAGGTTTGCTGCTTAATTTGGAAAATGCATAAATGAAGGATATCAACTACAATAGAGCTTCATAAGAGAAATATTATTGGAGCAGATGATTTGAAGTGCATTCTGTATATTTTGCATGATGAACATATTGAGCACCTGTTTTTATCTTGAACCTTTGTTAGCAATGTGTGGAATGGTTTTTATTATTAGCTTCATTTGCAACATAGTATGCCGAATTCAATTGTGGAAGTACTTAAAGTTCATTATTCCCTTTGTAAAATTAGTAATGGGAAATCTTTATGGAGAATGTTATGATTTGCTGTTATTTGGTTCATTTGGAGTTTGAGGAATGGTATTATTTTAGAGGGCAAAAGGCTAGTTTTATCCATATTATGGACTTGATCCAAATTAGATTTTGGATGTGGTTTTAAAAAAATACAGGATCTTCTTCTTACACATTTGCTTAATGGTGCACTGATCGTTATACTTGTATTGAATTGTATTGTAAGTGTAATCTCGGGTTGACACTTCTTGTGTCCGTTTCTAATAAATTTGCTTATAAAAGAAGAGTGTAATATTTATGCACATTTAATGTAAATATTTATGCAGAATTAATATATCATTTATCATTTAGAGTACAAAAACTTTTATACTATTAATACATACATCTTTTTCTCAATTTAAAAACAGAATTATGAAACTCAAATCTCTTATTCGATTTGATTTTTTTGTCTAAGCCCAACCATGAGCCTATATTTTTAATGCGGTGGAGCAAGTCAACCTATGATTCTATCTGGTTCAGGCCCAATTAGGTCGGACGAAGATAATTTAGGGTTTATTCATGCTAGTTTTAGCTTTAGTGCCTAGGCATGTTCGTTTATCTAGCCTATATAGGCTTACCTCATTAAGCGAATCCACTCGGTGAGAATCCTCTCCAATACTGGATAGAGATGAATAGGAACCTACCCTATCTGCTTATCGTGTATAACCTGGTCATGATCGAACCCGAATAAGGTTAGGTTTCATCAGATCTAGGGTCAGGTTCAGGTTCAAAAATTAGACCCGGTCAATATTTATGGTCGAGTAGGGACCAAGCATGACCCATCCCGACCTGTCCTCTAGTCACTCACTCGTTAGTTTGTATGTGTCTATATTCAAATTTGTATAGAGTAATGACACATTTTTGGTCGAAAATATCATTGATTCTCAAAATACATATTCATACTAATAAATAATAATGAGAAGACTTTATCTAAAATGAGTATGTATTATATTTAATCGGGTCTAGGTCGGGTTCGAGTTTAAAGGTTGATCTGATATTTAGGGCCGGGTTAGCTTCAGGTCTATGTCCGGATTCAAAAAAATGACATAGCCAACATTTAGGGCTGGGTAAGGACAAGCCTTAACTCGTCCATACCCGGCCCATGCTCACCCCTAGTACTAGAAAGGAGAGTGTATAAAAAAACAAAAGAAAAATCAAGATAATGTAACATTATTACCCCTAAAATATAATGATGACATTGTTATCCTTAAATGTGTGAAGAAGATCTTGCTCCTGACCTTGGCACGGTTTTGATGAAGACACCAACATCACATAAATAATAAAAGGAAGAATACTTATAAAGACAATGGAGATAAAGCTTCAAGGAATTAGAATCTAAAGTCTTTATGTACTTGTATCCTTACACTCTATCATATACAAATAGTAGTAATGCTTAAAAATATTTTTAAAGAAAATTGAAAACTACAAGTATAAATGAAAACAATTTTCAAAATATTGTGTAACAAGTTAGTGGATCTAAGTAACAGGTTACTGTAACTAAGTAATATGTTACTGTAACTAAGTAATAGGTTACAAGAACTAAGTAACAGATTACATTAGTGAGAAACGAGTTACCCAACAAAAACTGAACAGGGTAATCGATTACACTCATTTGAGTAACCGATTACACATTATAGTAATCAGTTATTCAATTGAACATACTACTTGGGTAATCAATTACATCCTTTGAGTAACCGATTACAATGTGTGATAATCAGTTATTCAGTTGGACTGAATGTTTGGGTAATTGATTACATCCTTTGGGTAATCGATTACAGTGTGTGATAATCAATTACCTAGTTGGACAAAATGTTTGGGTAATCGATTATGTCAATATTGTAATCGATTATTGAGAGTTGTTTCACCAGTTTTCAGACTCAAACTACACAGATTTCAACCTAAATGAAATGGTTTCATTCCAATCGAATCATACACTTTCATAGAGGTGTTATGGCTGATTGGAAAGCCTATTTGAAGGTATGGAAACTCATAATTCATAACACACAACTCAAATACACAATCTAAACTTTTCTAAAATAATTGCTCTGCACTTTCTACAACTTGTTCTTAACATTCAGAATATATTTTCTGAAGTTGCCTTAAGTTTTGTTTCAAAGTTATTCAAACCTTCTGAGCATTAATATTAAAGTGTATAAAGAGTTATTGGATTGCAAGAGTTCATAGTTTCAAATCTTGTAAAAGCAATCATTGTCATAGTTAACGTTTTCTTCATTCAAGTTGTTGAATTACTTACTTTCAGAAGGGTGTGATAAGAAAGGGGATAAAGTCACTTGGAAAGGTTGTTTTCCAAAAAGTGATATAGGAATTAGAGAGTGAGTAAGGTACAAGGAAATCTCAGGGTGAGAATTTGTAATTGCTACTCTTAAGATCTAGTGAAGAAATATCTTATGCTGCAAGAGTACTAGACGTAACCTTTAGTAGACAAGAAGGTGAACCAGTATAAAAATATCTGAGTATTCTCTTCTCCTTATCTTTTTAAATTTGTTTGATATTTTTCTGCATAACTTTTCCGCTGCTACTAACTCCGATAATTATAGAAAAATCAAACATAGATTTAAGACAAATAATTCACCCCTCTTAGTTGTCATCTCAGTCTTACAAAATACATACTCAAAAAGTACAATTTGTCCATTCAATACCAAATGAGTCTTTTCCGATCCACTACAGCTCTATTTATGGTACATAATCATTGTTTTCTAATGAAAGAATGTGATTACTAAACTTTCATATACTGGACACATATATTACAAAAGTTATTATCTTTTACATATATACAAAATCTATTACTCAAAAGACTAATTTAAGTTAGAAATGGAAGTAGAAAGTTCGATTAAAGGAAGGTAATAAGAAATGAAAACATGTTAAACTAAATTCTTATGTTTGAAACTATGAAATTTAAATGAGGAGAGAATAAAAAGTTAAAAATACAAGAATGTTATTTTACTCTCCCTTTAAAAATCTAATTAATAATGGGAAATGAACAAGAATATAATTATAAAATTTTAATAGGGTAGTTTTGGTACATTAACATGTTTGTCTCTAGAACAACCCATAACTGAGGGAATCATGAAAATAGACATGTGAAGGATCTTAGAGGGCTCTAAAAAACTAATGAAGATCTCTTGTTCCATTGGTGTCCCAAGTCAATCAAAATATATTATTTAATTAGGAAAAAATTATAAAAACATAAACTAATATTTTATATTATTTGATAAAATAATATTGCATAGGGACATGAGGACATGATCTTTTTGGAACAGAAGATCCCTGTCCCTAGAAAACCTCTAAAATCTTTCATTCTCTTCACTCTATTCTCAACGAGACATTTTTTAAAGTCATTCATTTCCTCGTCTAAAATAAGACTTCCAAAAATAATCTTATAGGTTGAGAAAAATATATGCATATTTAATAATTGAACAAATATTTTATTTAGATTATTGACACATGTTTCCGCTCTAAATCTAGTTAATAATGTTTCTTTCTATTTCATCCATGAACTAATTTTAATTTAAGCATTTTGTTTATGTATTTTAAGTTTCTATTTCAAAAAATATCCATATGAGTAGTAGGTCAACAAGTATACAAATTGCACCCCGAAAATAAAGTACATGACAAAATTTTATTACCTAATAACATCCCTCCTTCTTTTATATAAGTCTGTCATGTTAGACAATGGTCTACTTCTCACCCATGATGGAAATCGAAGGAATTGGGCTCTAACTTTATTACTATATCAATTTTTCAACACCAAACAAATTGCTAGTTAAATGAGTAAATAAATCTCCCTTGGAAAATGAGACAAGCAATTTAAAACCTAGTTCTCAACATATACTTATATCTAATATAGCCATTAATAATATTATTTAATGTTTAGTATAATTGAGTGGTGGAGGCTCTAGGCTTTATGAGTATTTACAAGGATACTCAAATATTATATATCAAGAAGATTTTCATATTAACAAAATTTGAGCTCACGACTTTCAGCTGATTCCTTACCAAATCCACCACCTTGATTGGAAAGCATTTAAGCTATATATGTGTCACCATTAGAAATTATATGACAACCATTTGTTATCACAATTTGGAGAAAGCTAATTTTTTCGTCCTTATGATATATACCTTTGCCATTTAGACAATTGATTAATCCTTTTTATGTGATGGTGTGATTGTTTCTCTCAATAAATAAATATTGTTTTTAAGGATTGTACATCAATCTACCGCCTGACACAATAGTGAGAGCGTCTAATTTTGCCAAAGTAGTAAACCAACATTGGCTAAAGTTAATTAGGTAAAGCATAGAATCACATCGTTTCCTTTTAACCCTTCACTTGAAAGAGACAAATACTCATTCTATATTTTACATGGCACATGAGGAATTAAAAATGTCACTTGATGCTAAAAGTTCCTTACGTCTCAAGTAAGAAAATAGTTGTGTGCCTGCTTTGAATTATTTAACAGATTGAGATTTCTATATATCAGTATAGAATCCTAATTATCTTATTTTAGAGAAAAATCACTTATAGAGGAGCATGATATTTCATTTGAGGTATCCTCTCTATTAAATTCCATCAACAAAGTTTGGTTTCATTGATGGGGATCTCACATATGTGTAAATTTTATTTCATATTATTTTATTCTTATTAATAACTTATATTTTCAAATTATATCCTATAACTTGCAATTTGAATAAAAATATAAAAGGCTAAAATATGGGTACATCTTTTTTTCTAACTAACCAACAAATTATAAATCAACTTAATATTTTAAAATGAATTTTTAATGTTAAAAGTTAATAGCTTTAACTATACTAGTATGTTGACAAACACTCTGTGTGTCTGCCGACTTACATTTTGATTTGTTGGTATTGATTATTTAAATTTTATATATAAAATATTAATTAACTATAAAGGTAAAATAGACAAGTGAATATTACAACATATATAATTATAACATGTTTTGGTTATATTGATTAGTATAAATTAGTATAGATCATTAAAAAATAATTTCCCTTGATAATATGACAACCTTTTCTGATATGTATCTCCGTTTTTTAATAAAAAATCAACAACTTGAAAAAGCTTTTATAAACACAAATCTTAATAAATCCACGGTTTTAGAAATTTTTAACACATACAAGTTAATTTATGTCCTATTTTTCCAATCTATCTTATTTGTGATGCTTTTAAGTAAATAAAGAATAAAATATGTGTTGATAGGCATGTAAGGACATGTCAAAATGCTAGTTGTAATAATTACTATAATTTCAAATATATATTATATAAAATAGTGATTATATATTTTTATTTTTATTGTTTCCCTTTTTAGGAAAAAATTATTATTATTATTAATATGAAACTCAGGATTTTATATTAATTTTTAAACTTATTCAGAATTTATTTAATTTATATTTAAAATGAGTTCCTAGATATGATAATTAATTTTCATGATTATCCGATTGTTACTTATTTTCTATTTAATTATTTTAATTTTAATATTTATATATAAAAGTTAATGTTAAAAATGGAATATGTTTTTAAAAATATCAATTTTAAAAATAATTCAAAGACTAATTCATTTCTATCACATTTTTTGAAGATTATTACCTTTTTAAAATTAATATTTTAAGCTTTAAAATTTTCATGTAACTTCTTTCAAAAGTATAATATATTGTGTATATATAGTAGATGCTAAATAATATTTTATAGAAATATTAATATTTACTTTATAAGTAATCTACAATTTCAACCCTTTATAACGCATATAATTTTTCATATATTAATTGTTAAATTATTGTTTTTGGCCTGCACATTATAAATTTTAAAATGGTAGGTTTCAATTTTTCATTGTACAAAACAATCAGATTTATCTTTTATTTTTTAAAAAGGGTAGTTAACTTCCTTGATCAATATTTCACAAAGTTATTATATATGACAATCATCTTTATAAAGTCTATATTATATATATATTTTAAAATTATACATTAACAAACCCGATGAAACATTGAGGTAAAAAAGAGTAAAAAACAAGAAATAAAATATCTCGATGTAGGATTATAATGAAGTAGGACACGTATATCATGAAATAACTATTCATTGTTTACTTAGAAACGACTAAAATAGTAAAAATAAAATATATTTTAAACTTAAAATAACATGTTTAACAAAAGTCTCGTGTGAGCTTATCATCTTTTAAATACAAATCAATTCTAATTTTTAATATTTTCCATTTAACTGTTTCCTTTCTAAAAAAACAATTTCCTAGTTTATATAATTAATACCAATCTTGTTAATAATGTATTGGTTATGAAACGGATGATATAAGGATTCAATTTATTAATTCAAAATTATACATATACATATATAATATACTAACATTAATATTAAAATTAAATAACTATTTTTGTTACATCATTTGTTAAAATATGTGTGACTTTATGATAGACCATGTTTTAAGAGTATAAACAAAAGTAATGGTAGTGTATTTGATTTTCCACAACAATATTTTTGTAAAAAATAAGCCACTTTCATAAAAATGCAATTTTAAATAAAAGTGGTTTTAACCAATTTGATTGCATAATCGACATAATAGTTCTATTATCATGTTGATATAGGGATTGATTTATCTGTTTTCTAGTTGAACTTTACGATACAATTTTCACATCCATGATTATAACTATTTTCTTGCAATTTTCTTTTCATTTAATTATTTCTTTCAAGGAAAACATTTATGTTGAATACAATTGCAATAATTGCAACAATTATATCAATAAATAGTATATCAAGACTGCTTAATGTTTTACATTTTTTATTACTTAAGATAAATTATTTCTGATTACTATTATGAAAATGAGGAATATATTAATAACCTATACTAATTTTACTTTTTCTATATTAATATTGTAATACTAATTTATGTCAATTCTACGAATAAGACGTCAATGATGTCAGTTTAGTAGTGTAAGGTTCCATTAAATCTCAAAATAATTAAAATGTCAAAATTTAATTCTTGGGAGTGACATTTATTAGAAGGAGCAGCCATACACACAATGATGGGTCTAGGACCCAGAGGCAGGATATGCGGCATATGTTAAAAATTAAAATAATAAATAATATTATATATAAAACATGAAAATATTAACATCAAAATCATAATTTAAATATATATATATATATATATATAATAAAATAAGTTATATATTTCATAATTGATCTTTATATGACTTCATATTTTGAGATAGTTGAATTATTAATTTATTATCAATGTTATTGAATACTTCTCTCTCAATTTAAGTGACTAGATAATCTGACATCCATGCATCTCCATTTGATTACGCGACTTGTTTTTCATAATTTTCATAGTTGAAAAGATCTTTCCAAATATAAAATCATTGTTCACTTCAAAAGAAGAAAAATTAATGAGTAAACAACATGTCTTTCATTTTCCAACAACTTATCAAAATGATTATTGATTACTTTTAAAGAAGCAGATTCAGAAGTAATATACATTTCAACTATGTAAATCTCAAGTTGATTATTACACATCACCAAATTAATTGATAAAAAACACATGTATATAACTTTGCAAATTTAATGAGTCTTGTCATATTAAAACTAGAGAACAAATTTAGTATTTGTTAAATAGTCATAAAATTCCTTAAGTTGTATATTCATAATAATACAAAATTATTCAACATATAACAACTATTTTTTTTTACGAAACATTTCATATCGTTCGCAAAAAAATATAATTTAAAGTTGTAAAATTGTGGATAGTATACATAGTTTTTAAAAAAAATCAGGGTGTGTATTCACACACCCTAGGATACATGTAGCATCATCACAACACACCCCCCAAAAGGGATTAGTTTATTACCAAAATATGTCAAAAAATTATATCAATTGTCTTACACAACTTTCACATTTATCCGAACTTAAAATCATTTATGGGTAATATCAAAAGACTTTATTATTTTTATTATAGTCTTTATTATTAATGTTTGATTTTATTGTAAAATAACCAAAGGTTTGTATTTTGTAATGCAACAAGAAGTAATGATTTGAAAACTCATGCTTGTGAAGATGGGGACACCTATATATAAACCGAAAGACTCTATAAAGTTTTCAGATAAGGATATATTATTATAAATCATGTCTAAATCAATAAAAATATAACATATTAATTAAAAAATTAAATATATATTATTTTTTCTTCTTTTCCTGGACATAATATATAATATACTTTACGTCAACATATACTTTTCCATAAAGTATCAATGTTCCATATGATGAGGTTGGTCTTTCGTTTGCAGATTAGAGGAAGTCGTAGAAGGCCTCCTTCTAGAGGCTTAAGCCATCAATGAAATACCATCTTGAAATAGTTAGAATTCTAACCTTATACTTGAACGGACCGAGGGATAATTTTAAGTAAATAGTATCCATGTTGGGTATCATAAGGTAGTCTAATGATTAAGATGAAAGGGGTTTAAGGAATGAAGTGGAGGAGACTGTGAGTTCGAGTCTTACTCATAGTAAGTTTAAAAATTATAAAAATAAAGAATTATAAGGTAGTTTGATAATTAGGGAGAAGAAGCGCGGTGAAGAAAATTGATAATTTCATTCACACCTATAATAAATACTAACATATTAATATTTGTAGATAAAAAAATATATCCATATCCCTAGTAGTCTAAAATTAATCATTTTCTAGGTGAAGAAATTACTAAGAGAATATAACTTCTCCCAACAAAGCACTTTTTATATACATAATAACATAAATTGATAGTCTCACATTAGTTTAATGAGCACACGACCAATTGTGTTTAACTATATCCTTTATACATACATATATATAAAGTTGACAATTACTTGAAGTAATTTAGCTTTGTCGATTAATTTCTATTATTTTCATTTGACATCCAACAACTTATAAATAAAGTGATTAAAAAACTACCTCAGAGAATCACATGCAATAATTTAATTACCAAGGATCAAATTACAATCTCTCAAGTTCTCAACCATTAAATATGCCAATATTCCTTACAACAAATTTTATATATTTTATTATTGTAATTTTTGGGTCTATTTTTAACAAAAGCTTGATTAATTGTAGGTCCATTCTAACAACAAACAGTAGATGGATTAAGCAGCTGTCTCTCTAAAGATGGATTAAGCAGCTGTCTCTCTAAAGATGGATTAATTTTAGCAATTTACAATCTCTGACCGGAAATTAAAGAAACTTGGGCGTGTTTAGGGCAGAAAGTAAAAGTTCTTCAATGGTTTCAAATGTATTAGCCAATATCACTCATTTTGGTCAAGACAATACCAAATCAGAACCAACAATGAGCAGCAGGCTAAATATAAATAGCAACTGGCCAAACACAAGTTCTAGTCAACTAGATGGCAAAGATCAATCAAGCATATCAACTAGACACAAACAACATACATCAAACTCTTCAACGAATCATGCCAAATTGTCAGGTGAAAGACCTCCTCGCTTAAGTGCCAGGAGTGGTCTGGGCGAGGAGCCATCAGGATGTTTGGCACTGCAATTCTTGGATTTGCCGCTTGAGCACCAGATGTCGCTCAGGTGAGAGACCTCCTCGCTTAAGCGCTAGGAGTGGCCTGAGCGAGAAGCCACCAGGAGGTTTGGCACTACAATTCTTGGGTTTTTTCGCTTGAGCTCCAGATGGTTTAGGCAACCCTCTGGCTTGGGCGAGGCTACTACTACAAAACACCAGAAGAAATTACTTGCACTACAAGTTTCACATAACTCATAGCTCATATTTCCATCACATGTCTTTTAGTTAGTTAGAGTTAGTTAGGATATAGTTAGAATCTCTTCGGTTATAAATAGACACCATTTTCTACTTTTATGCATCATCTTTGGTATCAATAATAAAGGATTAATTTCTTCTTCATTTTTCATCTTTGTCGTATTTCTTATACATTAAGTCTCTCTTTGAGATCTTGAATCTCTTTCACTCCATAGTTTCTTTTTCTTATATGGTATCAAAGATCTTTTTCTCAAAAGACCTCTTCTACATTCAATGGAATCAATCATATCATCCATCAATTCCCTAAATTCACCACAAGACACATACTCACCCTATTATGTTCATCCTTCAGAAAATCCAGCAGCAACCTTAGTCTCACCTTTACTAAATGGTGAGAACTATCACCAATGGGCAATGTCAATAGTAATGAGCCTTAGTTCCAAGAACAAGATCCCATTAATTAATGGATCCATTCAAATGCCCCTTAAGTTAGACACCATATATCCAACTTGAGAAAGAGCAAATAACACTGTCATATCTTGGATTACAAGGTCTTTCCCCTCTATTTACCAGAGTATACTTTGGGTGGATAAATTTTATGAGGTTTGAGAAGACCTTAAAGAGAGATTTTCACAATTGCAGCAATTTGTAGCTAACCCGAGGCAAGGATAATTAGATGTTAATGGCTATTTCACAGCATTGAAAATTTTGTGGGATGAGCTAGATAAATTTAAACCCTGCCCAAGATGCACTTGTGAGGCCCTCAATGACATCAAGAAATGCATAGAAGAGGACAAGGTCATCGAGTTTTTAAAAGGTCTCAATGATGCATATAATAGTGTAAGGTCTCAGATCTTGATCATTGAACCTCTGTCCAACATGAACAAAGCACTTTCTTTAATCATACAACAGGAAAGACAAATATGTTAGGTATTAGTGGCCTAGGAACACTAAGAAGGGGGGTTGAATATGTGTAGCGGTTATCAATCACCGCTTCTTGCACCAAAACCCAACTGCTGGAAACAGCCCAGTTAATCGATTAACAACACGCCTTGATCGATTAACTAATGCACAGAACATAATGATCAGACAGGCAGATTGCACAGTTATTTAAACACAATTGAACAGAGATAATACAGATATTTTTACGCACAAATAATAAGCATATGGCAGTAAACAAAAATCCAGAATATTAGTTGCATATTCAATTTATAACAACAAGAAACTAAAAGAAGATTCAGAGAGAAAAAGAGTGCACAAAAGGATTTTTATCCTGGTTCATTTGCGGTCCACTGCAAACTACATCTAGGCCTCCCCTTCTGATCTAGGGAGATTTTCTTCTTCACAATATTGAGTTAAAGTATGAATACACACACCAATTCAATTACAAGCACATATGACGCTTCTTTCTTGAAATCTATGACCCATAAATCATTGGTTTGACTCTACCCTTCGTCTGAGAAAACCTTTCTCACGAAACAGCCTTAGCCAAGATTCTTGTCCTCAAATCAAGACCTTCCAGCCTTGGTGAAGAACCTCAATCTCTATGGTGATGTGACACCAAGAGATTAATCCAGAAATATACGAAAACAGATTAAATAGTAAGGTATACTAAGCACAATAATGCTTGGAATATAACAAGAAAATATCTAACGACTAACCCACTCACTAAACACTCAAGCTATCAAGAATCATGTGAGTTAATCAAACAGAAATCAGATAATCTCTCTATCAATCTATATAATGCATGAACATGTGAACCAGATAAGAATGAGCATATGAAATATGTAAAAACAACATGCAAGAATTCAGAACTCAATTCAGCATAAAAACTCTCTTCTCACACATGCAACTCTCTTGCAAAAACAGTAAACGAAATGCAAAAGGCTCTCTAAAATCAGCCCTATACAATAGAATGCAATGTTGCGGCTTTCTGAACGTTGCCTCTTATTTATAGCAAGTAGTTTTGGCAGTTAGATTCGTTGCAGACAGTTAAACGGCTAAAATAAAAATCAGTTATAACAAATAAAAAACATGTTAATCGATTAAGGCTACCCGTTAATCGATTAACCATGCAACAGAATGACACAGAAAACATTTGTAACAGAAAGCACTGATTTAATAGAAAAGTAGTTGAGTTAATCGATTAAGTCACCACGTTAAGTGATTAACTTACACATTAAAGTACATGTTTCGAAATGTAAACTTCTCATACGTTATGCACAGATTATATACATGTTCTAGAAATTATATTATGCCTAATATGCACGTATAACATGTATGAATAATGCATGAACATAGAATTAACTAGATGATATGTCTCATGGATATGTTACGACAATTAAGATGGCTTGAGAGACTAGCACCTAGGTTCACCTAACCTATACCCACTTATTACAGCACACATCCCAGACTACTTAGAATATTGACTCAATTTATATCTTGGTCTATATATGACCAAATGAGCATAAGGCATGTTGATTGTTGAGCCATCTTCAAGCTTTAATTGAACCTTGTCTTCATCAAAACAAAGGAAAAGAATTGTTAGTGTTATCCTTGACACTTTGCACTTTCAAAATATATGGGCAAGATTCAGATGCAAAAGCCATGACTTTTTCAGGCAATTGGAGAAGAGGATCATCATCAAATAGAGGTACAAACACGAGCTTTGGGAGAGGAACCCCTAGGACACTAGGAAGGGGTTCTAGGTCCAAGACCTCAGGGAATGGAAAGTTTTGCACACACTGCAAGAAGACTGGACATACCATGGAGACTTGTTATAGACTTCATGGTTTTCCAGCTAACTTCCAATTCACAAATAATGAACAAGTCAATTCCTTAAGAGTTGAGACACATCAGGAAAATAAAAAGAATGATCAGAAAAAGGGGATCAAGAGAACACCATCTTTAGCCTAAGTCGGGAACAATATAATGGCCTTGTCACCATGCTTCAGCAAAAAGACTCTCCTAGTAGTGCACAACAGTAGAATAATCATACTTGTGGGAACACCTCCAACATATTGTCTGCAACATTTACTTCTCACAATGAGGATGACCCAGGTATGTACAAAAATACCTATGGTAAGTCTTGGATTCTGGACAGTGGAGCAACAGATCATGTTTGCTCTACTTTATCAATGTTTTCTTTTTATCACACCATTAAGTCAATCATAGTAAGATTTCCAAATGGAAATTAAGTCAGTGCCAACTTTTCTGGCACTGTACATGTGTTACAAAATCTAATCCTGCATGATGTCTTATATCTGCCATCTTTCTCATATAATTTGATTTCTACCCCTAAGCTAGTTTCTTGTATGCCATGCACCATTTATTTTGACGAAACCTGCTGTAAAATTCAGGACAAGACTACTTTGAAGATGATTGGTACAGTTAGGATCATCAATGGACTATACATGCAAAAAGCTACTAAATTCTATCACAAAATCAACTTTACTTGTATTAATCATACTAATATTTCTGATTCTGAGTTATGGCACTATAGGTTTGGCCATACTTCTCATAATAACATGAACATGATTATGAACAAAATCCATTTTGTCAAGTATAATAAATCTCAGCTTTGTAACATTTGCCACCAAGCAAAACAAAAGAAACTTCCTTTTTCTATTAGCAAGAATCAATCTTTAAAAGAATTTGATCTCATACATGTTGATATATGGGACCCCTTTTCTGTAACTTCTGACATGAACATAAATATTTTTTAACCATAGTTGATGATTGTACTAGGTTCACATGGATATTTTTTTATGAAATGTAAGGCTGAAGTTTCACAGCTTCTATAAATTTTTGTTGCCTTAATTGAAACTCAATTTTCCACTAGAATTAAAACCATTGGAAGTGATAATGGTGTGGAATTTTTAATGAAGTCTTTCTATTCATCAAAAATGATTTTACATCAAACTAGTTGCATATATACCCCTCAACAAAATGGTATAGTTGAGAGGAAACATCAACATGTTTTGAATGTAGCAAGAGCTCTTCTAATACAAAGCCAAAGACCTAAAGTATATTGGTGTTATGCTATCAAACATGCTATGTATCTGATTAATTTTTTGCCAACACCTATTATGCATAATGCTTCTCCTTATGAATCTTTGTATTAAAAGCAGCTTGACATATACAATCTGAGAGTTTTTGGATCTTTATGCTATGCCAACACCTTAAGTCACTCTAGAGACAAGTTTGATCTCAAGGCTATGAGATGTCTATGTTTAGGATTTAAGGATGGTGTTAAGGGTTACATTGTGCTTAATCTCTCCACTAGGGCCTTAGAACTTAATATGAATGTCATTTTCCTTGAGACTATATCCCTCTACAAACCTAAGAACTTTAAATAGTGATACTTCTACCCCTTATATGGATAAACATGATTCTGCCACCTCCTATGAGGATATTTTCTCTCATTTTCCTAGTTGTCCTCCAATAAGTGATGTCTCCAATAATGAGGAAGAAATTGTGCATGAACAATATGAATTCACTTCACCTTCTCATCAACCTGCTACCTTAAAAAGTCTAGATACTAGAAAGAGCAGTAGAATATCTAAGCCTCCATCCTACTTATAGGATTATCATTGTGCCCTTATGCATAACAAACATCTTTCTAGTTTGTCCAAGTATCCTTTGACTTCCCTCTTGTGTTATAATTTTGTAGGTGCTTCTCATTAATCTAACATAATTTCTATTAGCACTCAAGTAGAACCAAAGACCTATGCCTAGGCCATCAAAGATCCAAAGTGGACGGATGCCATTTATAAGGAATTGCAGGCTCTAGAATCCAACCATACTTGGTTTCTTACCCTTTTACCTCCCAATAAGAATACTATAGGTTGTAAATGGATTTTTAAGATCAAATATAAGTCAGATGTGAGTATTGAGAGACATAAGGTTAGGTTGGTTGCAAAGGGATATACCCAAACAAAAGGAGTTGATTATGTAGACACTTTTTCACCTGTAGCTAAGATTAGTACTGTTAGACTGCTCCTTGCTTTAGCTTCTATATATATGGCATCTTAAGCAACTAGATGTGAATAATTCCTTTTACATGGAGATCTCTTTGAAGAGGTATACATGATTCCCCCTCTTGGCCTACATATTTCTGATCCTACACATGTGTGTAAGCTAGAAAAGTCCTTGTATGAACTTAAATATGCTAGCAGGCAATGGTTTGCCAAGTTGTCCACATTTCTAATCAAGCATAACTATAGGAAATGCAAGGGTGATCATTCCATGTTTGTTAAATGGGATTCATCCACATCTGTTGCTATTATCCTAGTTTATGTTGATGACATAATTCTTTCAGGAAATAACCTTTATGAGATTAATCATCTTAAGATACTTCTTGATGTAGCTTTTAAAATCAAAGATTTAGGGAACCTCAAATTCTTTCTTGGTTTTGAAATTGCAAGGAACCAGTCAAGGATTTCTATGAACCGAAGGAAGTATGCCTTAGAGATCTTATTTGATTGTGGCATACTAGGATGTAAGCCTACCACCGCACCTATGACCCAAGGATCTCACCTTTACCAAGATGACAGTGGCCATTACTCTGATATCCCTGCTTATAGGAGATTAGTAGGAAGGCTTATATACCTCACAAACACTAGGCCAAATTTTACTTTCTCTATAAATCAATTTGCTCAATTTATAGATTTACCAACTAACTTGCATTATAAGGTTATTGTTAAGATTCTCAGGTACATAAAGAACTCTCCTATAATGGGCTTATTCTTTCCAAGAAGCTCTATCATCCAATTGTAGGCATATAGTGATAGTGATTGGACATCGCCCTAACACAATGAGGTATATTTCAGGTTATTGTATTTACCTAGGTAATTCTTTAATCTCTTGGAAATCTAAGAAACAAAAGATTATTTCTAGGGGTTCTTGTGAGATTTTAATATAGAGCCATGGTCCTTACAACTTGTGAGATAACCTGACTCACTTATCTCCTTAAGGATTTACAACACTCATTCTCCAAACATGCTTTACTTTATTGCGATAATCAATCTGCCATTCATATTGCATTTAATCCTGTTTTTCATGATAGGACCAAGCATATTGAGCTTGATTGTCACAATGTTAGGGAACAATATGCTAATGGTCATATCAAAATCTTACATGTCCCTAGTCACTTACAACTTGTAGATGCACTCACCAAAGCCTTAGGTCCAAAAGATTATGTTATTATTCACTCCAAGCTTGGGCTCCTCAATTATATGTGCCCCAACTTGTGGGGAGTATTAGCCAATATCACTCATTCTAGCTAAGACAACACTGAATCAGAACCAACAATGAGAAGCAGGCCAAACACAAGTTCTAGTCATGACATCAACAACAAGATGATAAGGATCAATGAAGCATATCAACCAGACACAAACAACATACATCAAAATCTTCAACACATCAGGCCAAATTGTTAGGAGAGAGACCTCCTCGCTTAAGCGTCAAGAGTGGCCTGGGCGAGGAGCCACCAGAAGGTTCGGCACTACAATTCTTGGATTTGTCGCTTGAGCGCCATATGTCGCTCAGGCGAGAGACCTCCTCGCTTAAGCGCCAGGAGTGGCCTGGGCGAGGAGCCACCAGGAGGTTTGACACTGCAATTTTTGGGTTTGTCGCTTGAACGCCAGATGTCACTCATGCTAGAGGGCAAAAATATGGCATGAGCAACCCTCTGGCTTGGGCGAGGCTACTACTACAAAACATTAGAAGAAATTACTTGCACTACAAGTTTCACATAACTCATAGCTCATATTTCCATCACATGTCTTTTAGTTTGTTAGAGTTAGTTAGGATATAGTTAGAATCTCTTAGGCTATAAATAGACACATATTTCTGCTTTTATATATCATCTTTGGTATCAATCATAAATGATTAATTCCATCTTCATTTTTCATCTTTCTCTCATCAATAAAGTGTTTCTTATTCATTGAATTCTCTCTTTGAGATCTTGAATCTCTTTCAGTTCGTAGTTTCTTTTTCTTATAAAATGTTCAATTAAGAATAAAGTGTAATATTCATGCACTAACAATGTAAATATTTATACACAGTCCAGTGTATTATTCACCCTTCATTTGAATTAATTTTTTGAAGAGTTGAAAATAAATGATCGATGATATAGTGATAATATAAAAAACTCTTATACTATCTATATATACATCTTTTTCTCTCAAGAGTATAGTGTGTTTAGGGCTGAAAGTACAAATTCTTCAATGGTTTCAAATGTTCAATTAAGAATATAGTGTGGTCCTACATATCACTCTTTCTTCTTTTTTCAATAAGAGCACTGAGGGTGAAGTTTTCCTTTTTTGGAATATTCAACGTTGTTACATGTAGCAGTGGTGTCACCATTGTTTTCACTTGTTAAAGTCACATCTTTCAACTGGATTCCTTTGCAAGGGACTGCTTTGCTGCAATCAAATTTGATTGCCACTTTTGAAGCACTTGTTCCTGTGATGTTTTTGTACACCACGTTGCTTATTTTTACTGCCGAGTCCTGCAATAATGTAAATAAGAAAATGTGATTATGATAAATTTCATGCAATGATTTTTTTTGGTACTATCAATGATATTCTCTCACCCTTTTGGGTGAGGAACTAATCCCTTTTAGAATACGTGACTGCCCCTCCCAATAAGTGTCACTTTCAGGAATCGGATCTTTGACCTTTTGATCATCCTAAAGATCTAGCAGAATCTTACACCATTAAACCAATACCTTGTTTGGCATTTCATGCATTGTTAGAAGTAAATAAAAAGTTGTTCTTGTTGGATGGTATAGGATGAGAACTTTAGTAATCACCTGCTCAGGGCATGGCCCTTTACGATCACAGTAGTTTTGATCTATGATTATGGGATTAGTCACATTTCGCATTGCTATGTTCAGAAATTTGATGTTTTTTGCATATCCAAAACCTCCCTGTGTAGAGATAAAATGAAGAATGGATAAATAACAAATAACAACATTATTCTTTGAAAGTAAATACCCTTATCTCTCTATATGCTGAGGTGTGAGAATTGGTAAACAAAAATTAATTTGCTACTAATTTTCCAATTAAATTCATCTTTGTTTGGAAGAATTCTCATATTTTGACACATAAACAGATGATCTACTCATGTGAAAGAATGTATTATATGAAACATGTGTTTAGTTTTTGGTAATAAATATAAATCATACATGTATAAATATAATATTGAATAATATATGTCATGAAGTTATATAAAATGTTCTGACTTGTTTCTGGCATTTTGTTTGAAGAGTTTTCCCATGGTGATACATGTCAATTCACAAAAGACAAATGAAAAAGTACATGATTAGCAGGTTCTAACTAGTTAGGAGGTGGGATAGAATAAAGATCAACTACATAACCTTCTAAACTAAATTCTAATCCCCATATGCATATTTGAATAGTCCAATATTAAAATACGAAAAGAGAAAAAGAGATTTTGATAATTTAAATTAAGAATCATGTTTATTTCTATTATATGTTTTCATCTTCATTCAGTTTCGAACTATTAAATATTTCAATTTAGAAGAACTTCAATAGTGAAATTTCAATCAAATAGTGACATTGCTCCTATTGTCCCTTCATCAATATAAAAAGTTAAATGAAGTTGGTTCTTAAACTCATTTGAACTTTGGTAACACCAAAATTTAAATAAGAGTGTGTAACTCCAATTTATTCTAAGCCTTTATTCTCAACTATTTCAAATGTTATAGAGTGCCTAATAACCAAAAATGAAAATCTTACCTGCCATGACTTTATTCTAACTCCATTAGTAGATCCAGTCAAGGTGGCTCTGTTAACTATTACATTGGAGACTAAAGCTTCTGAGTTACCTGCTCCTAAGCTTCCAATACTGCCAAATAATAACACCAACATTTTTAACCAATGTACAATTTACCTGAACAAAACTTTAGCTTTTAAGTTATTTTCTAATCAAATACCTTTTTTTTATCAACAATAAAATTCATTAATAAAAATAAAGAGAAATTATGAGAACAAATAATACTTATATGAGTAAATTACACTAACACCTCCTGAGTTCTAGTGAATTACACTAACCACCCTTGTTAAGAAATAACTATAATCTTTTAAAAAAAAAAGTGATAAATGCAATTAAGTTAAACAAAACATGATATATTGTGTAAACAAGTCTAAATAATATACAAATCAATGTATATTTATTATTTTTGGTTACTAAATGCATCAACAATTCTAAAGAAATATTGTTTAAATCGCTCTTATAATATAGTGTAACGAACCAAAAATAATAAAGAAATATTGACTCATATATTATTTGGATTTGTCTCCACAATATATCATGTTTTGTTTAACTTACTTGCGTTTATCACATTTTTTGTTTAAAATATTACATTTATTTCTTATGCAGGAGTGATTAGTATAATGAAAGTATAAAAATTAGGAGAGGTTTGTATAGGTGTAAAAAAGTGAAGAGTAATTTGTATAATTTCACTAAAACTCAGAGAAATGTCAGTGTAATTTACTCTACTTATATCTACTTAGTCAAAAACTTTTTAATCAAATACTTGATTCCATGTCCTGGTCCACATTTGATATCAGTAGCACCAATATAATGTGACCCACTTACTATTGAAATACAGTCATCACCTTAAAAAGTTAAAAATAAATTAATATAAACAATTTATAATTTGTTTATATAAATTCACATGAATTATTTATATTAATTTTTCTTGTACATTTTTATTATACCTGTACCAATGACACTGTTCCTTATGTTCATATTTCGTGTTCCACTGATGTGAACTCCATCAGTGTTAGGGCTGTGTTCAGGTGCTGTGATCACTAACTTTGAAGCTTTAACATTGAAGCATTTGTCGAACCTAAGATGCATTTGTGGTGCATTTTTGAACTTCACGTTTTTCACTTTCAAGTTGTTGCATCCAGAGAAAATCACAGACTATATACAACATATTTTCCAGGAAAATAAAGCTAGTAACTATCACTTTCAGACAAACATATGTGTATTAACTGTGTAAGAATTATTTATATTGTCATTATATCATTCACCATTCATATTTAATTATTATTGACTTTTAAATATTAGATATACGTAATATAAATGAATGGTCAACAATTTAATGACTCATAAATATTACATTAACTGGGCATAAATATTAAAGATAAGTTTGATGTTACCATGAAGATTAACTTACAGTTGGTGCCTGTTTGCATGGCTGTGAAACAACATAATGAGATGAGATACATCATGGTTAGTAGTGAAAATCATAAAAATAAAATGTGAAGTCTATTATAATGGGAAGTAAGAAATATTTAGCTATGGGATAATTATATATTGGTTCCTTAAAACTCAACCCACTAATTGAAAATATTATTAATGATATTCAATGGTTATTCAAATATACATTATTCTCTAACAAGGTGAGATAAATCAAATTAAATACTTACAAGGGTTTTGTTAACTTTGCAGGAGTTCTGCCACCATTTTCTACCATCACCATTGATGACACCACCACCATTAACTACGAAATTGTTGACATTATCAAACATAATCCATAGCCCTCTATGTTTATATGCAGATATATCATGCCATGCTTTTATGGTTCCATAGACCTAACATGATGAAGCAGAAAAAACAGAAAAGTTACAGTGGTTTAGTTATTATGAACATGGAGTGTGGAATCAGTTAATTAAATTTCTGAACAGTGTTTTAAATTGTGGACCGCATCACATGATGTGGCCACAATATTACCGTTGTGGTGACTGCCGCAACTGCATCACACCGCAATTGTGGTGTAACGCTGAATTACAATGATACAAATGTAATGGATTAAACGGATTACAACGCAACCCGCATCATACCGTATTTGAGTCATATCAGGCCACAACGCAACCACATTGGGCCGCCTGAGACTACACCGATATCAAAAATATTTTTTCTCACAAAATAGTTCACACCGCAACAGCTGTAATTCTCATCGAAGTGACTGCAATGACCACAATCACAATAACCGCAACCATGACCACAATCGTGACCGTAACCGCAATTTAAAACACTGTTTTCTCAATGTATATAGCAGCATCTTACCTTAAAGGATGTATGGTGTTTGCATGGACCTGAAAATTTTACAGGCTTAAGATTGTAGACACTATATTTCGGTACCACAAGCGTTGCACCTCTAGAACATGCTTCATTCCATGTCTTCTCAAATGCCTAAGGATAATTAACACAAGAGAAAAGAAAAGTGAAGTTAGAGACATTAATTGAGAATATACTTTAATATAATAAAAGGGGTCCTTTTATTGATTTATGTTACCTCAGTATCATCACTTCCATCATTAGCTATTGCTCCATAGTCATTAACATTAACACTTTGTTTAGAACTATAATTTGTTTCATTATGTTTGTCCTCTATGTAAAAGCCAAGGCACAAACCAAATGAGAAGAAGATGATTAAAAGTGAAAGAACTACACTTTGTGGAGGCATCCTGAATGTTCCACTTTATGAGAAGAACAACAAAAGTTGAAGAGGTAATAGTTTAAGATTTTTGTGGTAAATGCAAAAGGATCAGGTTTATCTAAAGAGAGAAAGCAATGGGTGGATCGTGACATAAAAGGAAAAGGGTGCATATATGAAAATTTGGATATTACTGAGATGAAACAATTACTGGGTATTTATGGAACTTTGTGCTTGTTTACCAACAATTTTGTGGTAAACATTAACCATTATAAAGTTATATTATATATATATATATA
>NC_032012.1:20848827-20872157 GCF_001865875.1 Lupinus angustifolius
TATATTTAGCTAAAGATGTATTATGTCATGTTAATTAAAAAAATATTTTATGATGGGATGCTTGTTTCACTTTATAAAAAAATATTCCTCGAAATAGTGACTAAGAATAATGTATAAATATATTTTTTTACGTTGTAAAAAAAAAATTAGATATAAAACTTTCCTTAATACAAATATATTTCCATATTTTAATGTTTCTTATTGTAATGGAATAACAGGAAATGTTTCATTCCCACATCTATGATAAATTTACAATTGTACACAACATTATATATATATATACCCATAACCCCTGTTTCATTCATTGGTTTTCTTTTCACTCATTGGTTTTCTCTTTACATAATAATTATTGTTTTTCTTTATTTGTTATTTGTGCATTATAAAAATAATAAAATTGAGATTTTTCCAATAAATTTTACAGCGTAAAGTTATAATATTATAATATTTTAAAACTAATATCATTAATTATTCTTATCATAGTTTTAAATCTGTGCACTGACAATATAAGTTTTTACATTAACAGCATATTTTCCACAATTGATTTGTAATATTTTTGTTTGAGAGTCAATGGTGTATAATTTGCGGACAGTGTAAAAAATACTTACACATATATATTAATTCCTTCTTATTAACGTGTAGTTCCACTAAAAGTGTGTCATAATAAAAATAAGAGGACATAGGAGTGTTATTAAACTTGGATTGGTTAATGACTTGGTCAGGGTGTTGAGCCAATGAGCAACTGGTTCAACCAGTGGGTTAATGGTTGGATCTATTAACTCGGTTTGTATTAAAAATTCTAAAATATTCATAATATTACGTAAAAATATTTAATAATCGTATACTCAAAATTTAAAAACATTATCATGCGTAATTAAGCAACAAAGAGAACATTTTACTACTATAAAATGATAAAGTAAGTTGATAACATCATCATAACATATGAGTTATGTTTTAACTACAACAAACACATATAATAAGTTTAAAATTTAATTAAAGGATGAAGATTTTGTTATAATGTAAACCAGTGTTGTTAAAACCGTACCGGTTATCAAACCGGTCAGGGTACTGGTATAGTGGTTCAACCAGTGGTTCAGTAATTAAACCGCATGCCGGTTAAACCGGACATACCTACTTATATTTACATATATATAAACCTATAACAAAAAATTCCAAATAGGTAGATACTCAAATTTATAATCCATATTTATAATCTACTCAAAATTCACATAAATAAACAACTTTAAGTCTTTAACAAATTCAAAATCTAAATTAAAAAACATATATCAATGCAGAAGTATCACTTAACAACCACAAAATATAAATAAATGACATAACTTCACAACTCACTCTATAAAACAAATAAATTTAGAGTTTTAACATTTAACATCAAGGAATCAAAATTATCTTATATGAATATTATATTTTTCTACCAAATCCTATCTTCAGACAGTACTCCAAGATTACACGAATGTCACTGAGATTACACACGAATGTTAGGAACCAAAATGTGTAATCTAAATATGCTTTCGAAACATGTGCTTTGAAGTGTTGAAGAAGAGTTGGAAAGATGAGTCACCTTATAATGAGTTTTTAAGTTTTTAAGTTTTTAAAAAAAAAATATATATGTGTGTATAAACCAACCGGTTTAGTAAAATACCGGTTGGTTCACCGGTTTTGACCGGTTTTGATACTTGGTCGGTTCAACACCTGTACCGTACCGGTTAGGGGGCCGGTTCACCGGTTTTCCAGTTGAACCGGTCGGTACGATAAGGTTTTTATAACTATGATGTAAACTAACAAATGATAACATAACTACAAATAAGTTAACGGTACTTGTTTTTCATTGAAAAGCGACATCAATTTGGTTGTTTTTAAAAAAAAAAAAAATTTTGATTGACTCGGCCAGTCCGATCACCCGAGTCACTAGTTTTAGGATTGATCTGACCGAATCAACCCGATTTGATGCAAAACTAGTTAGATGAGAGGTTCAGATCAGTTAGATGTCCGGTTCATGATTGAACCGGTCGGACCAGCCAGTTTAAGTCTGGTTTTATAACAATCGGACATAATAATATTCATTTTAGAAATTGCTAATTTGCTAATCACTTTTGTTAAATCTTTTCATTTGATATGTATTTTTTTTATCAATACATTTGTTTATTTTAATTTAATCATTTACTTTTATACAATATTATTATACAAGAGATATACATTTTAAAAAGTTACTTTTTGGACTTTTTGGTATTAAAAATTATCTAAATTTTTTAATTTATTAAAATATATAAAAATGTCGATGAAGTTGTTTATTTTTTTAAAAGCAAAGAATAAATACCTAACACATTTGATGATTGTCATATTACTAAGAGGCTAATTTTAACATGATATAATATTTAATGAATAAAATTCTTCATATCATTTTAATTTATCTACACGAACAATCATCATTAACAGTGTAATTGGTGAAATTTTTTAAGAAAAGTATTGACAAAAATTATATCAATTCAAGTGATTGTTAGTGTAGATAAATTAAAGTGGTATGATAAATATAATTTACTATATTTCTTTACCTTCTATGTTTAATATAAGTTTTTGACCAACCGGAAATTTTGGAAGAAAATCTAATAAAATTTGTTAAATATGGCTATTAATAAAAAGTTACTATATTAAAAATGATATTAGATAGAATTGAGATTCATTAAGTATTACATTTTATAATTTTAGAAATTTATTAGTGGCATTACTCATTATTTTCAATGGGATAGTGTCATGACCCGATATTGGACTAATCATTTGATCTCTCCCAAATGATTAAATTTGTCACCCATTTTTAGCTTAAAATATAGAAAATTCTCTTGTGTCAAATTTGAAAAATATGATCTTTAAACTTATATTCTTAGTTTGGAAGTGGATTATAAATTCATGAAAATATTAGCAACTCTTTGGCCCATGTTAAAACTATACCACCACTTAGGGGTGAACAAGACCTGTCCCTACCTGTACACCTATTCCAACCCGATAATTTAGGGACGAGTCTGATTTGTCCAAATAAATAAAAAATGATAGACCTGTTGTAAAAAAAAGATGGGTTCGGGTCTATGTCCAGGCCACCCGACCCGTCCCTTATAGTTATATATCAAGAATATTTGAATAAGTATCTATCAATTATCATTATGTTCAGTCCACATAACTCAAATACCTACAACTCATGGATAATGAATGACTACTACGACGAGAGTGAAGGATATTGTGGCGCTTAAAAGTTAGTTATTTTTTTCTTCTCTATTGTTTATCATTTTGTCATTTTTCAACTTGGACATGTCCTTATCTTGACCCGTCTTATTTTGAACTCGTTCCTCACGCGTCCCATCCTAATTAGGGATGAGTTCGGGTTCAAAAATTTACTCGATCAATATTGAGCGACGAGTGAGGGACATGCTTAACACATTCCAACCCGTCTCACGCTCACCTCTACCACCACTAACTTGTTAGGTATCAGTGGCCTGGACACACCTAGAAGGGGGGTTGAATAGGTGTAGCGCTTATCAATCACCACTTCTCACACCAAAACCCAGTTCTGGAAACGGCCCAGTTAATCGATTAACCAGTGGGCTTAATCGATTAACCAGTGGGCTTAATCGATTAATCAGTGGGCTTAATTGATTAACGCACAATAGAAACAGAATTATCAGAGCAGTTATTTGCACAGTTATTTAATCAACAGATAAGCAAAAATAGAGTAGATATCTTTATGCAATATTAACAAGAATACAACAAGGTATAAGCATGCAAAATATCAGCTTCAAATTCGAATTAAAAATAGTAAGAATTATAAAGGAGATCAAGAGAGAACAACTTGCATGGATGAGTTTTTATCCTGGTTCGTTTGTGGTCCACTGTAAACTACATCCAGGCCTCCCCTTCTGATCTTGGGAGATTTTCTTCTTCACTATATTGAATACAAGTATAATCACATACACCAATTCAATTTACAAGACTCAAGATGCTTTTTTCTTGAATTCCTAGAACCTCTAATCCTTGGTTTGACTATCATTATCGTCTGAGAAAACCTTTCTCGCGAACCAGCCCCAACCAAGATTCTCGTTCTCAATTCAAGACCTTCTAGCCTTGGTGAATAATCACTTTATCTCAATGGTAGTAAGGCACCAATAGACTAATCCAATATACAAAAACAGATTACAAAAAACAAGGTTTACCAAGCACTAAAATGCTCAAAATATAACTATGAAAAACCTCAAAGATTAACCCACTCTCAAGTCACTCAAGCCATCATGCATATGTGAGTTAATCAAAACCAGTAAACACAAAATATCTCTCTAAGAATCTCTATCAAGAATGCATGAACATGTAAGAAAAGAATGGATGAGATTAAGCCTATGAAAACAACATTCAATACACAGTGAACAACTTCAACAAAGCATGTTAATCTCTCTTCCTCACACATGCATTTCTCTCTGTAAAATACAGTAAATCATGAAAATATGCTCTCTAATCAATTCTAAACAATAGTATGCACTTTCATAACTGCATGAACTTTATTATACCCTTAATTAATTTATTTAATTATCAAAACAAAATAATATATTCTTATTTTTGTGTCTAACAAAAGTTCATATTGCTCTCACATAATCCTAGTTATATTAGGGAAATCAAGAAAACATATTGTTAGGTGAAATGTTGGTTAAACTTTTAATTAAATAAATTATTATTTTTATGAAATAGAATCAATAACAAAAGACTACATTAATCACAACCTTGCTGCCCACTTTGATATAAAAAATGAATATAGATACAAGTGGACCAAACTATTAAATTTCATAAATTCATTTATCATGATTAAAATTAAGTATTTAATATTAATTAATTAGTTTTTATTATTAAATTGATTCAATATAAAAAAGAACATATTGGTCGTGAACTGATTTCATGTTTGGAGAATAGAAAAGAAGATGTAAGGCAAGTTGTCATTTGACTATTAATTATTTTATTAAATTGAATTCCGTATTCGAAAGCGAAATGATGATATAAGTTATAACCGAACTATTAAACTTCCATAAATTCATTTATAATTTTTTATTATTACTTTTTCAATAATTTAATTATTTACCCATTATTTAATTATTATTTCTAAATTATAAATAATATTTTTTACACAGATAAAAAAATATTTAATTATTATTATACGTGCATTTTATGAAACGCGAAAAATGACAAGGCAATGTTTTCCTAGTGATTCAGAAGTCAAAATTATTGTTTGATGTAGACCGAAGTTCTGCACAGAAATTACCAAGTGTCAAAGAAAAACCAAAATAGGTGAATATTGATTGACCCTAATTATAATAAATGCGAAGATACCAGGAGCGAGCGACAATTGGATGAGTTTGGATTTGGATCCTAATGGATGGATAGAAAACTATCCATCAATCCAAATAAATTCATTATATCACATTTTTAAATTATTTAATCTATCCATATCTAATGGATTTCAATCAATCCATTCTATCCATGTATCAATTTTAATGGATTGGATGGATGGATATCCAACCCACTTTTTTTTAATTTGAACAAAACATTCTAATAAAGCAATTTAAAGAAAAAAATTCTTTTAAATAATATTACTTAATAAAACATTTTTAAATATCAATTTTAAAAAATATTTTTCTTAACAAACACTTTTAAAAAGTGTTTTTTTTTAATAAGCAATTTTAAAAAGGTGAATTTGTGAAAAACATTTATAAGCACTCTTAGTAGCAAGAATCTCTGGTGCAACATAATTGGTAGGGATGTAAAAGTTCGGTCCGGTTTTTGACGCAAGTTAATGACCGAACAAGACACAAAGATATGGTTCGGTTCGATTAACCGCAAATTTTATTTAGGAATCGAACCATTCATTAGTGGTTCGGTTCGCAATTTTTTAACTTATTTAAAGAAAATCATTTAAGAAATAGTTGAACATAATTTGCAAAGTATAAAGTCAACTAAATGAGCACTAAACACATCAATAATAAAATATTTAATACTCTTTCTAGTAAAACAATAATAATTCAACATCTCAACGCACTACAAACTTGAAATTTTAGTCCACAAAATCTTCTGAAATGTTCAACAAAATTTAAGAATGACAAACTTGGTACCAATATTTTAGTCCACAGGCATGGAAATTCACGCTTTTTTGTTACTTTTTTATTTTTACTTTGATTCCTTTTTACACAATTTTTGTTGCTCTTTTCTTCTTTCTTTCCTGTGAGTGACCAATCTTTATATTAGCCTTTTTCGTTTTCCATGTGTTATTTATAGTAGTATTTTCTAACCATTTTATTAAATACAGAACTGAGTAGTTAAAGAAGATAAAATTGCATCCATGATAATTAGTAAAAAATGATCTTTTCATGACAAATTTTTTTTTTTTCATAGAGTACTTACAAAAAAATGGTATGTTACAAATATTTTGTTTTGCTTCAAAAATTACGGGAGTACTACTTTTAGATAAAGAAAAACATTTTTCACTCTATAAAATATTAAAATTATTATAATATCTATAAATGGATAAAAAATATTATTTATAAAACCATAAAAGTGACTAGAATGACTTTATTATTTTATTTTTATATTTTTATTTAGTAAAAAAATGTAAAAAATAAGTTGGACAAAATTGAATGTTCACAGTTATCGAATTGAGGTTTTAGTGGTATTATGGTAAGTAGTTAGTAAATAAATGAACATCAATTCTATATTTGAAACCAAAAACTAAAACTAGAATGCATGTTGAGATATTGTCGAATCCAAGAGACAAGAATTGAAAATGAGATTGAAGGAAGTAATACCGTCGAATCTCAAGATAATAATTTATAATGAAAAAGCAACGAAGGGTACTTTTAGATCTGGTAGACATAAAATTTAACATGGGACTACATAGAAGGGTATTATCGTATCTCAAGGATATGAAATTTAAAATGAGAATGCTATGAAAGATATTTTTAAAATATCTGCATTCATATAACAAGTATATACATAGTTTGGTTCATGACAAATGAAACAATATAACAATTGATTTAGTGGCCTTAAAGTGAAGGTCACGAGTTCGATCCTCTGTTTGGATGGTTTTGTTCACGTTTTATTCATTAAAAATGAAAATAAAAAGGAAACAACGTAACCGCAATTCAAATAATAATTGAACCGTGTTAGTATATAGCTATTCATGAATTAGTGCAGAATCCTAAACGTGTTTCTTTCTACCAAGTGACCTTAATTTCTCTATTAATAGAGATACTTGAAGGCATAATTAATCCATCCAAATTTTGATCTCTAAGAAATCATCCTCCATTTCTCTAATGCATGAGAAAAATGTAGGAAACATAAATTTTGTAAACTACTATTGAAAGATACATTTGATGTGTTTGTCCAAAACACATGAAGGTTTTCCAAAGTATCCTGAAGGGATTCATCCCATTTGCATCCAATATACTTAAATTGTGGGGACGAATCGAACCTAAAGTTTAGTGTGGCAACACACGCTTTAGAGGTTTCTACATGCATATCAATCAACCATTTCTTTGTTCAAGTGATGCAACATCTTCCCATCAATCAAGTATTCCATGGACATTCAAAGAAAATGAAGAACTCTTGAGAAGGTTGGATTAACAATCCAAGAACAAACAAGAGAAGGAAGAAAGATATAACAAGATGAATAATACCTCTTGATCTTTTATTGAATGAATATTTAAAAAATACAATTGAATTGTCTTATTAGTGAAGATAGAGAACTACCTATATGTAGCAAATTAATCCTAATTAAACTAACAACTTCCTAACTAACCTATACACTAATTTGACACATGTTAAATATGCCAATTATACAAAAACTTAACAATATAAGAAAATATTTGATGAAGCTTGTTAAATACATAGCCTTGGCCAGGGACAACTGATTCGGTCATATTGTTAGTGCCATGGTCTATTATGTGCCTATGGCCATCGGTTAGGATGCTCTTGATTGGCACAATCAGGATGCTTTGTGCCTCGGCCATTTTGGTGCGCATAATATCATGTGCCTCGGCCAGACTGGTGCAAATTCCCTCAGTCAGATTGTTATGCGCCTCGGCCAGACTGGTGCAAATTCCCTCGGCCAGATTGTTATGCACCTCAGTCAAATTGGTGCGAATTCCCTCGGTCAAATCCATGTTGGTTTCTCGGTTAGGTGCATGCTGGTGCAATATTTCTCGGTCACAAAATTGGCTTGGCTTATGCATAAGTTGGTTTGCACCAAAGGAGTTGAAGCTAATTCTTTCTTTGATACCCCCCACACACACACACACACAAGTTAGGGCACATATGTTGATGAGGCCCAACTTGGATTGTATAGAGGAATAATCATTGGCTCCCAATGGTTTTGTCAAGGCATCAGCTAGTTGTAAGTTAGAAGATATAGGGAGAAACTTTATTTTACCTGGGGTGCATTTCTCTCTGATTGTGTGGCAATCAAGCTCTATATGCTTAGTTCTTTCATGGAAAACAGGGTTAGTGGCAATATATATGGCATATTGATTATCACAATAGAGTAAAGCAGGTAAGTGAAAGTTAAACTATAAATCCTCAAGTAAATATATTAACCAAGTTATCTCACAACCTGTTATGGCTAATGCCCTGTATTCTGCTTAACAAGAACTCCTGGACATAGTTCTTTGCTTCTTAGATTTCCATGAGATTAGGGATGTACCAAGGTAAATACAAAAGCCTGTAGTAGATCTTATGGTGTCTGGGTAGGCAGCTCAATCATTATCACTATATGCCTTAAGTTGGACTATAAAGGTGTTAGAGAAAAATAGCCCAACATTAGAGGTAGCCTTTAGGTATCGAATTACTCTAAGGGCAACCTTATAGTGAGTTATGGTGGGTTTAGCCATAAATTGAGCAAATTGTTAGACAGAAAAGCATATGTCAGGCCTGCTATTTGTGAGATATATAAGTCCCCATACTAGCCTTCTATATAAAGAAGGATCTGAGAAGGCTTTAGTGGAGTCCTGATGCAGATGTTGTTCACTAGACATAGGAGTGGAAGGTGGTTTGCAACCAAGCATGCCAATGTCAGAAATGATTTCAAGGTCATACTTCCTTTGATTCATAGATATACCTTTGTTGTTTCTAGCAATCTCAAAGCCTAAGAAATTTTTTAAATCCCCTAAGTCTTTGATCCTAAAGGTCTTATGAAGAATGGTTTTGAGGTGATTAATCTCATTCATAATGATACCTGTAAGAATTATGTCATCTACATAGACCATAATTGTAGTGATTAATATAGAAGAGCTCCATTTAACAAACAAAGAATGATCCCCTTTGGCTTTTATGTAACCATTCTTGAGGAGAAAGCTTGAAAGCTTGGCAAACCATTGTCTGCTAGCTTGTTTGAGGCCATAAAGAGATTTCTCAAGCTTGCATACATGATTTGAATTAGGATCAGATAGCCCAAGGGGAATGGCCATGTAAACAGTCTCATTAAGGTCTCCATGGAGAAAAGCATTGCTAACATCTATTTGGTTAAAAGACCAATTATATATAGAAGCTAAAGCTAGAAGAAGCCTAACCGTGGATATTTTTGCTACATGAGAGAATATTTCTAAATAATCTACCCCTTCGGTTTGATTATATCCTTTGGCAACTAATTTTGCTTTATATCTTTCAATAGAACCATCAGCCTTATACTTAATCTTAAAGACCCATTTGCATCCAATGGCAATTTTATCATTAGGTAACTCAATAATAATCCAGGTATTATTGTCCTCTACAACTTGTAATTCACTATTTATAGCATCCTGCCAATGAGGTATTTTTATAGCCTGTGAATATGTCTTTGGTTCAATTTGGGTAGAGATGGAGAAGGCTCTGGTTTGGGAAGGTATGGACAAGTTATGGTAAGACAGATAGTCAGATAAAGGATATTTGGATTGAGTTGTCAATGTGGTTTTGTTAAGAAGGGCACAATGATAGTCTCTAAGGTAATTAGGGGGTTTAGAAGTTCTGTTACTTCTTCTTAAGATAGGCAGGGTATTTTCAATTTGATGATGATTCTCATATGAAGGTTGTAAGTTCTTGTTTAAAGGAGCATTGTCTGCATCGTCATAGGTTTGAGGGGAAGGCTGAGTATTACTGCTTGAGGAGGTACTATTTGAAGTATCAGGATTTATGTGTGTGAGGAAAAGGTCATCATAGGTTGTAGAGGAATTGTCATCAGAGGGAATAATTGTCTCAGGTTGAGTAGTAGTGTTGTGTTGATAAGGAAACATGGCTTCATAAAAGACTACATTCCTTGTTACCTCTAAGGCTCTACTTTTTAAATTCATGACAATGTAACCTTTGACTCCATGTTTGTATCCTAGGAAAATACATCTAACAGCACGAGGATCTAGTTTTGTTCTAGAGTACTTCTGTGTGCTTGCATAACACAAGGATCCAAAGGTCCTAAGATGTTGTAGGTCTGGCTGCTTATTGTAAAGAACCTCATAAGGAGTTCTTTTGTTTAAGATGGGAGTAGGCAGGAGGTTGATTATGTGGGAAGCATGTTTCACAACATAAGACTAGAAGATTTTAGGCAGGTTACTTTGTATCAATAGAGCTCTAGCAACATTCAATAAATGTTGGTGTTTTCTCTCAACAACTCCATTTTGTTGAGGAGTGTATATGCAAGAGGTTTGATGCAATATTCATTTACTTGCATACAGGGATTTTAGAGTGAATTCAGACCCATTATCACTTCTAATGGCCTTGATTTAAGACAAATTGAGTCTCAACCATAACTATGAATATTTGTAAAAGTTCTGAAGTTTCAGATTTTGATCTCATAAGATAAATCCAAGTAAATCTAGAACAATCATAAACTATAGTCAAGAAATATTTATGACCATGCATAGAAGATATAGAAAAGGGGCCTCATATGTCAATATGGATTAATTCAAAACAAGCTAAAGAATTAGTATTGCTAATAGGAAATGAAAGTTTCTTTTGTTTAGCCATATGGAAAATCTCACACACTTATTCTCTACTATTGTTGACAAATGGAAATTTAACTTTGATGATATCCATACATGTATGAGAGGCATGTCCTAATCTGTAATGCCATAAGTGTGAAGTATGAAAATTTGGATTACAAGTATTAAAAGCATTCACTGCATGAGGTATCTTTGTTGATTTTAAAACATACAATCCATTTGAGGCCTCAACTGTACCAATCCTCTTCGAAGAGATACTCTCCTATATGATACAACAAGAAGCATTAAAACACAAATTACAAGGAGAATCATGAGTAAGCTTTGATATGGACAAACGATTATATGGAAATCTTGGTAGATAAAGAACATTATGTAGAGTCAGATTAGGCATGAGAGATATAGTTCCAAATATGTGTGAAATAACCTCATTTCCATTACGTAGCTTAACTGTTATTGGTCTTGTTTTGTTGAAGTTATCAAAGTTTGATATGTTGCAATTAATATGGTCTGTAGCACCACTATCTAATATCCAATACATAGTTTTAAGTTTAGAGTTACCTTGGGTTTGGTCAACAATCTTTGCTGAACTAGCAGAAAGAACATTAGAGTGGTTATCTTTGTTGGAATGTTCATCAGTTCTCTATGTACTTGTGGTTCCTTGCAACATACTCACGAGTCCTTGATATTCATGTTTGCTTAACCCAAAGATCGTTTCTTCTTGATGTTCTGTATCCATTTTCTCTTTACTTTCATGATCTTCTTCAATGCTTGCTTGTGAAAAATTGGCATGTTCTCCCTTGTTGAATGGAAAATTTCCTGGAAATCCATGTAGCTTGTAACAATTATCCATTGTATGACCATTCTTCTTACAATGTGTACAAAATTTGGTAGATGAAATGGTCTTGCTCCATGTCCCTCTTCCATAGGTACCAACTCCTCCTCTTCCAGATGAATTATTGCCACCTCTGTTGCTTGTACTGTAGGATCTTCCTGAGAAATGTCATCTTCTGGGATTTCTTGAAAGTGTCATTGCCTTTGAATCCATGATGCTTCCATTTGTTTGTGTTTCTTGTTGTGTAACAAGGGAGAGAATCTTGGTCATACTGGGTAGAGGATCCATAAGCATTATTTGGGATTTTACTCAACTATATGAGTCATTCAAACCTTTAAGAAATATTATTGCCTTATCTTCATTTCTGTGTGCTAGAGAATTGCATGAGCACTTCACAAGTGGTATAAAGATGTCAAGTTCATCCCAGAAGATCTTGAGTTCAATGAAATAGTCTCCAACACTAAGGTCTCCTTGTCTGAAATTCGTGATTGAATCTTGGAGGTCTGCTATTCTAAAGAGGTTGCCTTGAGAGAACCTCTCACTTAATTCCTCCCAAACTTCTGATGTCTCATCTATCCAAAGTATACTTTGTGCAATGGAGGGTGAAACTGATCTTGTTATCCATGATGTAACAAGGTTGTTTGCCCTTTCCCATGTATGATATAAAGGGTCTTTTTTGTGTGGTTTTCTGATTGATCCATCTACAAATTCCCACTTTTCCTTGTATATGAGGCTTCTCTTCATTGACCATGTCCATTGGTGATAATTTTCTCCATTCAGCAATGGTGACACCAAAGGGTTGGCAGGGTTTTCTGATGGGTGAATGTAGTATGGAGAAGGAGGGTCATGTGTAAGGTATGCTAAGTAAGGTATTGAGCTTGAAGATAATGGAGTTGTTGATTGATCCATGATTTATTAAATGCACCAGATTTCTTTAAAAGAGCTCTGATACCATCAAAGAAAATGAAGAACTCTTCAGAAGTTTGGATTAACAATCCAAGAACAAACAAGATAAGGAAGAAAGAAATAACAAGATGAATAATATCTCTTGATCTTTTATGGAATGAATATTTGAAAAATACAATTAAATTGTCTTATTAGTGAAGATAGAGAACTACCTATATATAGAAAATTAATCCTAACTAAACTAACAACTTCTTAACTAACCTATACACTAATTTGACACATGTTAAATATGACAATTATACAAAAACTTAACAATATAAGAAAATATTTGATGAAGCTTGTTAAATACATAGCCTTGGCCAGGGACAATTGATTTGGTCATATTTTTAATGTCATGGTCTGTTATGTGCCTATGGCCATCATTTAGGATGCTCTTGATTGGCACGATCAAGATGCTCTGTGCCTCGGTCATTTTGGTGCGCATAATATCATGTGCCTCGACCAGACTGGTGCAAATTCCCTCGGTCAGATTGTTATGTGCCTTGGCCAGACTGATGCAAATTTCCTTGGTCAGATTGTTATGCACCTCGGTCAAATTGGTGCGAATTCCCTCGTTCAAATCCATGCTGGTTTCCTCGGTCAGGTGCATGCTGGTGCCATATTTCTCGGTCACGAAATTGGCTTGGCTGAAGCATAAGTTGGTGTGCACCAAAGGAGTTGAAGCTGATTCTTCTTTGATAGACATTTTCCTTTATTGATCATTGGAAAGCAATCGAGAAAGATCAAGTTGATTAGCCTTTTCTTGTTCCTTTTGTGGAATACTTAGATTCTTAGTTCGTATTTTCTTGGGTATAGAGGATTAAGCCACTTTGCAAATTTAGGGTTATTGAGAAAAGAGGTTACTTAAATTGATAAAAAAGTTGAAAAAATTGATGAGATAGAATAAAGATAATGAAGAAGAGATGATGTTTTAAAGAAAATTTAACTCAAAAACTTGAAATTTTGAGAGATTATGATGATTTTGGAGTCTAGAACTCGTGAGACGGGGGAGAAATTAGTGAAAAAATTGAGGTTTTCCTTTTATTGACGTGCATGTAACGAGTTACTTAGTCGAGGTAATTTGTTTCCCAAGTGTTCTGTCTTGGAATCTAGTAGTTCCCACTAATCAGTAACTCATATAGGGGTAATCAGTTACTCAAGTATATTAGAATTGATTTCCACAGGCCAATAATCAATTAATTGTATAGAGTATTCCATTACCCATTTATTTGTTACTTATTACCAATTTCTTCTAATCGGCTACTCGCATAGAGTAATCGATTTCTCAACTATTCTAGAACTAGTTACTAGTGTCTAAGAATCAGTTACATAATCTTTCTAGAACTTGGACGAACACTTGTAGGACTTAATAATAGGTTGCTCAACTAGGGTAATCAGTTACCCTACCATTCTGATTCATAATTTTTGTAACATATCCAAAAAAATATACAAAAAATCATCAAGCATTTCACAAACAATAAGTCAATAAAAATACTTAATGCAAATTTTACATCCAAAAAAACTAGAATCAGTATAACCAACCAAATTATATATCTCCATTGAGGGTACCATAATCCTACAATTGTTGTTCCTTTAAGATATTGCATTATTCTTTTAACCACAACAAGATGTAGTTATTTAGAATTTGACTTATACCTACCACAGATGTATACACTAAACATGATGTAAATTCTACAACTAGTAAGATAGAGTAGAGAGCCAATCATACCTAGATATTTGGTAATATCTATGTGTTTTTAGACTCATTGCTATCAACATATGTACTTGAAGATATTGGTCTGACAATAGCTTTGCATTCATCAATATCAAATATTTTCAACAGGTCTTTTTAGTACTTAGGTTGATTTCCAAAGATGATATCCTTAGTTTTCTTTATTTGTTGTCCAAGAAAGAAATTCAATTTGCTCATCATTGATATCTCAAACTTACCATAGATCATGTTAGAAAAATCACTACACAAAGACTCATTAAGATCCAAAAATAAGAAGAAAAAAACTATCAAGTCTATTCATTGACATTTCCATTCGTTTGGTAGATCGTCTTGAATTTTCTCTTTTAGCTGGGGTATCTCATCATTGTGCTTCACTTGCTCAATTACATTTTGTTCTTCTACTTCATTTGAAGTGACATTCTTTGATGCACCTAGTAATTTTCTTTCATCTTCTTCATCAAAAATAACAAAATTTTCCTCCTTAGAGGGGTTAGTCTCATCAAAAGAAACATACGTGGATTCTATAAGCTTTACTTGGAATAGAATAACAAAGAAAGATTTTTCATCAAATTTAGTATCAAGCTTTCCAAGAATTGTCTTTTTCATTATTCAAAACAAGATATTTACATCCAAAAACATGTAAGTAAGCAATATTAAGTTTTCTTCATTTACAAAGTTCATTTTTTATTTTCTTTAAAATAGGTATAATCAATATGTAATTACACATATAGCTAGCAATACTTAATGCATCAACCCAAAAATATTTAGACATATTTGTTTCATTTAACATTGTTCTAGCTATTACCAATTAGTTTGTCGTTATGGGTAATCTAATCCTTTATGATGCATGTATTTGAGATGGAAAAACCCTAAAGCCTTTATTATATAATTGATTTATACTAAGTAAATTTTGCTTTAAAGCATCAAGACATAACACATTGGAACATTACTTACCAACTCTACCTAATACCAGGGATTTTTCATTTATTGTTGCCTCACTTTCCTTCTTTTCTTCTTCAATCTTAGCCGTTAGCCTCTTTTGGTCATCATAGACTTGTTTAGGGCTCAGAGGAGCTAACACTACCATGTGACCATGGTGCATAAAGGAGACTTTGTTGGTGAAACCATTGTGGCTAGTGTTACTTCCATATTTCCATGGTCTCCCCAACAACATCTAGCTAGCTTCCATAGGAACCACATCACATAAGACCTCATCATAGTATTGTCCTATGGAGAATGGTACTATGACTTGTCTATCCACAACCAATTCACCCACATCACTTAACCATTAAAGTCGGTAAGGGGTGAGATGTGGTTTAGTTTCAAGGTCTAGCTTTGTCACTAGCCTTTACCTAACAAATTAGTGCAGCTACCTCCATCAATGGTCAACATGCATACCTTGCCTTAGACCAAACATCTTGAGTGAAATAGATTGTACTTTTGGCCCTCTTAGTGATCATTAGTGATCAACATTGTCCTTTTTGTAGGATATTGAGAGGCAATGTGACCATGGCCAAGACACTTGAAACACTTCACGTTTCTAGTCTTCCCATTGGTCTCCACGGCTGGTTGGGTGATTTTGCGGCTGCTCATGGCCTCCTTGGCCCTAAGGCTTTCTCTTTTTTGCTCATCTTTCCAATAGTGAGACTTTGAAGTACTAGAGGAGTACAAAGACTTCTTCCTCTTAATTTGTTGCTCTACCTTCATAGCTTTTAGTACTAGGTCACACAGCTCCACATAAGGTTGTAACTCTAACATATCTTGGATTTCAGGATTCAATTCATGAAGAAATCTAGCCATTGTTGTGTCACGGTCCTCATTGAGGTTAGACCTAAGCAAGGCTAATTCCATGGCTTTGAAATACTCATCAACTATTTGGGATCCTTGAGTGAGCCTTTGTAGCTTGTTATGAACATCCCTGTGATAAGAAGGAGGCACAAGCCTCCTCCTCATTACTCTTTTCATTTCAGCCCATGTATCAATGGCTACATCTCCACATCTCACTCTATCTTTTTGGTGTTGATCCCACCAAACCATGGCATACTCTTGAAATTCAAGGGTTGCAACCTTGACTTTCTTTGCCTCTGAATAGTCATGGCAATTAAAAACTTGTTCCATCTTTAATTCCCATACCAAGTAGGCCTCTGGATCACTCATCCACAAAAAGCTAGGGACTTTTACTTTAACACCATCCAGATCTCTATGCTCACAGTTAGGGCTAGTGCTTACACCCTCTCTTTGTCTCCTTTACCCACGGATTGGGCTAGCATGACCACGACCAAGGTTGCCATGGTTGTGCTCTCCATGTCTCCTTTCATGGCCACGGTTTGTTCCATCATGGCCATGGCTGCTATGTCTTCTTTCACTATCATAGGCACTTGAGGAATTGTGCTTATCCTCATGCATATCATGCCTCGACCTCTCCTCTCTTCTAGGCCTTCTTCTTCTTCTCTCATTGCCATTTGGATTGCCATGACTTTGTTCATCCATCCACCTATCATAATGGATCCTCAACTCCTCCAATTGTTGTTGAAGAGTTTGGAATTGGGCATCCATCATGTTTTGCAATCTCACGGTCATAGAGGCTGACCTTGGTGATATGGTAGGACTCCTCTCTGGACTTGACATTGATCAAGCTAAAATTAGCTCTGATGATAGTTGATGACAACCTCAAGGGGATGCCTTTAATTTACGGATCATTTAGCTTGATACTTCAGGACTTTTGGAGTCCAAATTCAGTTTTGGGGAATGAGGGCAATTTTGGGGTAGATGTGGCTTTGGTTTGGTGTTGTGTAATTAGGTTAGGGTTTTTTGTTTAGGATAGGCCATGGTTATTAGAGTTTATAATGTATTTTGGGCTGTTTTGAGTGAGGTAATGTGTATAAGGTTTAGATCAAGATAGGATGGAGATTTAGGGATAATGTTTTGGTTGGATTAATGGAGATGGTGGATTCACTTTTGAATGGAAATTATGTGAATGAGTTTGGAGGTTGAAGGTCAAGGTGGAAAAGAATGGAAGGTGAGAAATGCCACAAGCAAGGATGCTTGATAAGCTATGGAAGTCCGCCACAAGCAAGGATGCTTGATAAGAACAAGTATGGTGGCCACGACCAACCTAGGTTAAGGAGAAGTGCTCTCAACTAAAACAACTCAATTTCAATTCAAATTCAACTTAACTTTTATTAATCCAATCTGAATGTATAAATAGGCAAAGTTGCATTGGTTGAATAGAAAATAGACTAAGTCCAAATTAACTTGAATAATTGAAATCATAATTAAAACTTAGGCTAAAAATAAAAACGAAATAATAATGTAAACTCCTAATTAAATCATGTAAATGGTGCAACCAGAATGGTTGCCTTGGACTTGATTAACTAGGCCTTCAGTTAGCTTGGTTTCCATGGCCGTGTGATCCTTGTTTGATCAAGGGATGATCCTTAGCCTTTGTGTGATGGGTGTTGATCAAGTGACTTGCCAAATCTTATCTTTGACTTAGTGTGGCCGAATTTGTTTAAGAAGATAATGTATAGATTAGGTTGTTGTGGCTGATTTGAAAAGATTATGTTTGTTGGAAGCAACAAATCTATCTTCACTTTACTCCTTAATTGTAGCCTTGAATTGGATCAGATTTGAATTATCTAATCTTCATAATTATCTTCAAACAATTTGTTTTCTCCATGCCTTATCCCCTTGTTTGCCTTAGAGATAGAGTGTTAGCTGAATTGCCTTATCTCCTTGTTTGTCCTTATAGATAGATTATCTCCACGCCATCTTCCTTGTCTTGATGGATGCCTTGTAATAAAATGATCATGCCTTAATTCCATTGCTCTAGCCACCTCAAAACAAAAGGTCTAGCCATGTTGCCTTGTCCTAGCTTACCCTTGAGCCTAGGTGAACTACTTGGTCATGAATATGGACCAATGTTACAAATAATTCCCAACCCATATTAAATGAATTAAATACTACAAATACTTGAATGAAAATAAACCTAAGACTATTTGAGAATGCAATCTCATTTATTTGAATTAATGAAAATAAAATAAACCTAAGTAGAAAGTGACCTAAGGACATAAATGTCCTTCTCACACACCCTCTCTTGGGTCAATTGTGTCCTTTGAGACTTTAAGGACCCCTGCCTTGGCCTTGGCTCTAGTTGTAGGACCATCATGACTTCTCTTACCCTTGGGATCAAAGGCTGCCCTAGGAGGGTTTACATCAACAAAAAGCTAGGGACTTTTACTTTAACACCATCCAGATCTCTATGCTCACAGTTAGGGCTAGTGCTTACACCCTCTCTTTGTCTCCTTTACCCACGGATTGGGCTAGCATGACCACGACCAAGGTTGCCATGGTTGTGCTCTCCATGTCTCCTTTCATGGCCACGGTTTGTTCCATCATGGCCATGGCTGCTATGTCTTCTTTCACTATCATAGGCACTTGAGGAATTGTGCTTATCCTCATGCATATCATGCCTCGACCTCTCCTCTCTTCTAGGCCTTCTTCTTCTTCTCTCATTGCCATTTGGATTGCCATGACTTTGTTCATCCATCCACCTATCATAATGGATCCTCAACTCCTCCAATTGTTGTTGAAGAGTTTGGAATTGGGCATCCATCATGTTTTGCAATCTCACGGTCATAGAGGCTGACCTTGGTGATATGGTAGGACTCCTCTCTGGACTTGACATTGATCAAGCTAAAATTAGCTCTGATGACTACTTGATGACAACCTCTAGGGGATGCCTTTGATTTAAGGATTGTTTTAACTTGATCTTAGGCTTTGTGAATGTGTGAATTCGGTTTTGTGAAATTAGGGCAATTTTAGGGTGGATTTGATGTCGGTTTGGAAGTTTAAATAAGCTAGGGTTGGTGTATGGATTAGGGTTTGATTAGACTCGGTTAGATAGTGTATGGTAAGGGTGATCTCGGTTGGAAGGTTATGGTGAGTGAAGGTGGAAAAGAATGGAAGGGGAAAGCGCCACAAGCATGGAAGCTTGGTAAGCTATGAGGTTCGCCACAAGCAAGGAAGCTCAATAAAAACTTGTTAATGGTGGCCACGATCAACCTAGGGTTTTTAGGAGAACTTGCTCAACTAAAACACACAAATTTTAATCCAAAATAAACTTAACTTTATTAATGACGATTCAATTACATAAATAGGCAATCTGAATATCTTGGGCTGAAATAAAGATTAAGTCCTAATTAACTTGAATAATAAAATCCTAATTAAAACTTAGGCTAAAAATAAATATGACATAATAATATAACTCCTAATTAAATCAGGTAAACCTAAGGAAGTTCTAATTTTAATTCTTTGCACGGTTTGAATTTGGCGGAATAGTCTCCACGGTTTGGAAGAAGATTGAGATGAAATGATTTTCTTGATTTGAGGAAGCTTGACTTGAATTGGTGTTGTGTTGTTTGCTGGTTCCTTGCATTTGAATTTGGCCGAGAATATGTGAAGGCTTGGGTTATCTTTTTGGTTTTGAACTTCTTGAAATGAGGTGGATAAATTTGATCAAGTAAACAATTTTCTAAGTCACACGCCTATCTTGAATCCCTTATTTTTAGTCGCCCCTTATCTTCATGATGGCAAGTGGCTTTATCTTCTCACAATTATCTCCAAGGAAAATTGGGAATTCCTTTGTTGAGTCGTCCACTCTATCTTCTCCTACATTCTAGCCGCCTTGTCTTAAGCTATTTGCACCTAATGTCCTAATCATGACATCTTCCCTACTTGACCATGAATGGATAAATAAAATCCAATCCCATATTTCATGAATTAAAATTTTGACTCACTAAATAAATTCTAAGATAGAAATAAATCCTAAAACTATATGAGAATGCAATCTCATTTATTTGATTCAAATAAAATAACCCTAAGTAGAAAGTAACCTAAGGACATAAATGTCCTTCTCACATACCCTCTCCTGGGTCAATTGTATTCTTTGAGACTTTAAGGACCCCTGCCTCGGCCTTGGCCCTAGTTGTAGGACCATCATAACTTCTCTTTCCCTTGGGATCAAAGGCTGCCCTAGGAGGGTTTACATCATCCCATCCCCCTTCAAGTGAATTCGTCCTCGAATTACCTTCATTCTTATCCTTATTTCTATCATTGCCATGATCTTTCAAAGAATGGCTAAGTGTAGAAAACATTTCAGCCTTGGGAGTAGGAACAATGTCAAGTGTAGGTTCGTCCATGAACTTGGCTTTTGCCTCAATTTCCTACTTTTCGTCTTCAATCTTAGCCCTTAGCCTCTTTTGGTCATCATAGACTTGTTTAGGGCTTAGAGGGGCTAACATTACCATGTGACCATGGTGCATAAAGGAGACTTTGTTGGTGAAACCATTGTGGCTAGTGTTATTTTCATATTTCCATGGTCTCCCCAACAACATATGGCTAACTTCCATAGGAGGCACATCACATAAGATCTCATCAGGGTACTGCCCTATGGAGAAGGGTACTATGACTTGTCTATCCACAACCAATTCATCCACATCATGTAACGATTGAAGTCGGTAAAGGGTGGGATGTGGTTTAGTTTCAAGGTTTAGCTTTGACACTAGCCTTTAGCTAACAAATTAGTGCAGCTACCTCCATCAATGATCAACATGCATACCTTGCCTTGGACCAAACATCTTGAGTGAAATATATTGTACTTTTAGCCCTCTTCATGCCTCTTGACTTGGCTGCCCAAGAGCCTCCGCATCATCAAAATATCACCATTAGACTTGAATTTATCATCATCACACTCCTCTCCACTAGATGGTTCAGATTGGAACTCAACGACACCATTAGTGATCACCATTGTCCTTTTTGTAGGACATTGAGAGGCCATGTGACCATGGCCAAGACACTTGAAACACTTCACGTTTCTAGTCTTCTGTTGGTCTCCACGGCTGGTTGGGTGGTTTTGTGGCTGCCCACGGCCTCCTTGACCCTAAGGCTCTCCCTTTTTAGCTCGTCTTTCCAATAGTGAGACTTTGAAGTACTAGAGTAGTACTTAGACTTCTTCCTCTTAATTTGTTGCTCTACCTTTATAGCTTTTTGTACTAGGTCATCCAGCTCCACATAAGGTTGTAACTCTAACACATCTTGGATTTTAGGATTCAATCCATGAAGAAATCTAGCCATTGTTGCTTCACGGTCCTCATTGAGGTTGGACCTAAGCAAGGCTAATTCCATGGCTTTGAGATACTCATCAACTATTTGGGATCCTTGAGTGAGCCTTTGTAGCTTGTTATGAACATCCCTTTGATAAGAATGAGGCACAAACCTCCTCCTCATTGCTCTTTTCATTTCGGCCCATGTATTAATGGCTACATCTTCACATCTCACTCTATCTTTTTGGTGTTGATCCCACCAAACCATGGCATTTTCTTGAAATTCAAGGGCTGCCACCTTGACTTTCTTTGCTTCTGAATAGTCATGGCAATTAAAGACTTGTTCCATCTTTAATTCTCATGCCAAGTAGGCCTCTATATCACTCATCTCCAAAGAGCTAGGCACTTTTACTTTAACACCATCCAGATCTCTATGCTCACGGTTAGGGCTAGTGCTTACACCCTCTCTCTGTCTCCTTTGCCCACGGATTGGGCTAGCATGACCACGGCCAGGGTTTCCATGGTTGTGCTCTCCATGTCTCCCTCCATGGCCTCGGTTTGTTCCATTGTGGCCACGACTGCCATGTCTTCTTTCACTATCATAGGCACTTGAGGAATTGTTCCTATCCTCATGCCTATCATGCCTCGACCTCTCCTCTCTTCTAGGCCTTCTTCTTCTTCTTCTCTTATGGCCATTTGTTTTTCCATGACTTTTTTCATCTAGTCTCATATCATAATGGATCCTCAACTCCTCCAATTGTTGTTGAAGAGTTTGGAATTGGGCATCCATCATGTTTTGCAATCTCACTGTCATAGAGGTTGACCTTGGTGATATGGTAGGACTCATCTCTGGACTTGACATTGATCAAGCTAAAGTTAGCTCTGATGACCACTTGATGACAACCTCTAGGGACTGCCTTTAATTTAAGGATCATTTTAGCTTGATCTTAGGCTTTGTGAATGTGTGAATTCGGTTTTGTGAAATTAGGGAAATTTTAGGGTGGATTTGATTTCGGTTTGGAGGTTTAAATAAGCTAGGGTTGGTGTATAGATTAGGGTTTGATTAGACTCAGTTGGATAGTGTATGGTATGGGTGATCTGTAACACGTGAATTTTCTGCGTATGTTTTATTAATTATTTATTTAATTTTAGAAATTAATCGGTATTGAATTAGATTAAACCGTAGTTGAGTGTTAGTCTTGTTTTGTGATTTCCTATTTTTTGGTAAATGTTCGTAATTTTATGTGAAGGAAAGTTTTTGAGCTGCTGTCAGACCCAAATTCGCCCGAATTCTGCCCAATAACGTGTTTTTTAGTTCTGTACCCCATAATCAAATTCTGATTGCGCCATTGGCTTCGAAATATTATTTCGAGTCAAGGTAGACATCAAGTTTTTTCAGAACGCATTTCTAATTACTTTTCACTCTGAATTTCGTGTTTCGAAGTTCTAACCGGAAACCGAAATCGGGAGATTTTTATTATCCTACTGGGTATTAGCCGACAATACTCGGGAATGATTTGATCGAGAATATGTCATCGAAAAGGTCACATCACTTTCATGTAAGAAGCTTGCTTGTTAAACAAGCTAAAATACATATCCTCTTACACAAAATCCCCTAAATCACTCAACAAATCCTCTCACTCCACCACCATTAGACACATCACCTATGTTAGTCTAAACCTAATTACTTTACATTAAATTTTATGATTTGATGAGGG
>NC_032012.1:20872257-20872801 GCF_001865875.1 Lupinus angustifolius
CCACCATTAGACACATCACCTATGCTAGTCTAAATCTACTTACCTTGCATTAAATTTTATGAGTTGATGAGGGTGAGACTCTCCTATAAATACCCCACTCCATTCTCTCATTTTTACACTAAAATTTCCTATACAAACTAAGGTAGTCTTCTATGTTTCTTCTTCATCTTCTTCTCATACTTCATAGAAAGTTATGAGCTTTTATTATGTTGTTCATAACTTAGAGTTTATATTTGTTCTTTAAGTATTTTATGAAGATATAAGTAAAGAGGGTGATAATAAAATCATATGAACCATTATGTAGTTTTTGACCTTTGTAAATCTTGAAATTTCTTCCTTGTTCTTAGATGGAAAAACTATATCTTTGGACAAGGTTAGATGAGTTATTTTTTTGGAAATATTAGAAATTATTGTTAGTATTTGAATATATTTAAAGGTGATGATTTTAACATCAAAGGAACCTTTAATGTGCTTAGGAAAAAGTTTGTATTTTATTCTTGAAAGTTTATGATGTTGATAAGTTGTTGTTAAAAAAAAATTATTT
>NC_032012.1:20872901-20874328 GCF_001865875.1 Lupinus angustifolius
TTTTACTCTTTGATTTCCAAGTTAAAATAATGATTTGGGATAAAATATGATTTATTAAAGTCTTGACTTCATAAACTTAAAGTGTTATGAAGTTTTGGATATTAAAGTAGTAGAAAGTCTTACCTTAGGATTTATTTTCATGACTATGAAATTAACACTTACTAACCCTTGAGGTTTTTCCTAAAATATTAGGAGGTTTTAAGATGTTCATAAAAAGTTGTTGTATTTATTTTAGTTAACTTACTTTAAAGTGGTAAGAATAACTAAAAGATGTTTAGTATAAAATATTAAATTAAGAGTCATTCTTTTTTATGACTATGAATATAATACTTACTAACCCTTGAGGTTTTTTCCTAAAAAATTAGGAGGTGTTAAGATGTTCAGGAAAATTTACTTTAGTAGTATACTTGAAATAATGAGATTTACCTAAAAGTCTTGACTTTATAAAGTTAAAATCTTATGAAGTCTTGATGGTAAAATGATTTACAAATGTTGAATTTTAGTTAAGTGAACTTACTTTAAAATGGTAAGATTTACTTAAAAAATATTGATTTAAAAGTATTGATTTTGTTTAAATTGACTTACTTTAAAAATGATAAGTCTAGCTTAATGATCTTATTTTAAAAGATTAGTTTTAGTAAAAATATTTTACTTACAAAAAATAAGATTTATGAACTATCGGAAAAATGTAATGAAGTGGGAATACATGTCTAGAAAGGTTCTGTCTAAGGAAAGACTTTGTATTTAAGGGTGTCTTTACGACCCACCTCTCTTTCCTGGGAACTAGCTTGGTGTATATCCATAGATTACGACATAATTCTGGTATAAGTTTTGTTGAAAATCTTACTTTAAAACGTTTTATTTGATTGTAAGACTTTCAATGACAAAGGATGATTCAAGGATATTCAACCTTGAATCGGATGGACGAAAAAAATTAAATTCATTTTAAATCGAAAGTTTTATCTTCACGTAAAAAGTTATTTCACAAGTATAATAATTCGTCAGTTAACTAATTAATGTTATTTTGGCGTAATGAAGAGTTCGAGAGGAGATCAGATCAAGTAAGCCCACCTGCAAACAGAGAACCTAGCGACCCGACACACTCAGGTGAGGGAGAAAATATCGTGACACAATGGTGTCCGAATATGCATCCAGACCTCCAAACTCCCTCACAATTTTGGAGTTGCCTTGAGTATTAAGAAAGCTTCTACTTAATCAATTGTCTGTTTGTTTGGATTAAGTATGGCAATATTTCTTATACCAATTTATGTTATGTTTATATATGCAAATACCATGTTTACTCTTGAATTATAATGTTTGAATTATTATTATGAGAATGATATGTATGTGATAATTGTTAAATTGAAGGTTTAAAAACATGCGATATAAATGAGAAATATTTTCCTTGAGAAAAGTAATTAAAATGA
>NC_032012.1:20874428-20876752 GCF_001865875.1 Lupinus angustifolius
TTTCCTTGAGAAAAGTAATTAAAATGATATTTAGGCTCTTCTCGCTTGAGTGAGAAGTGTCTAGAGAAAATGAGTGTTTTAGCTCGGGGTGAGACAGCTCCCACTTGAGCTAAAATAGGCACCAAGAGAACTGATTGTTTTCTTGCTTAAGCGAGACAGCTCTTGCTTAAGCCACAAATGCCTCAAAAATGGATGTGCCCTCGCTTGAGCAAGACAGCTCTCGCTTGAGCGAGAGGGCTCCATATCGACTTGACTTCTTTTTAAGTCGTCTGAACGATAACTATCATATATACGAGAGCCTAATGGCATGTTTGCCATCAAGAAGTTTTAAATGTAAATAACTATATGAAATTCTTGAAAGTAAGGAATTGTTTTGTTAAAGGCGAGGGCCAGAAGGCCCATTTTGGGTGTTTTTGGCGCCCGAGCGACCATATTTTGCCCGGGCACGGACCAGACAGGTATGTTGACCAATTTTTGATGGATTTGTCACTTGAGCGATAGTCCCTCGCTTGGGCAAGAATCCGGAAGAGAATTGAGTATGTTTTGATGAGTTCGTCGCTTGAGCGAGAGACATACAATATTTTTTACTGTTTCTGATTGTTTGATTGCTTAGGCAATTGCCCTAGTTTGGGTGTGAAGTGTATTTACACTTGGGAAAGACCATGACTCAGACGATTGAGCCTGGTACAAAAAATTGACAAACTTATACAAGTACCTTTGTTCTTGCGCCTATTTAGGGCAATGTTTCCGACTATGATGTCGTGATTAGGGCGATGCCCAAAAAAATGGATTACATGATACCACGCAGCAAGGTCATCTGACCATAAGAGGCTTGGCCATGGGCCGTCCATGGTGATTCAGCGATGGTTCGTAGTGGAAGGGATGTTATTCCTCTATTTACATGTTGACATAAGATGTCCCACAAGAAGCATTCCTCTGGGAGATGTCTTAGGTTGGGCCGATCATATAAAATAATGATTAAAAAATTTAATCGGCTAACCTCGGTTAGTGTGCATACTCATTATGGATAATGAAGTAGTGGAGAGGAAATTTACGGGAGACGAACGAGCCCCGCGATGTTGAGAGGGATGACGATGGCGGTGGTTCGTCAGCAAAGTCTTGAGGGTGAGTCTAGGTGAGACCAGTCCCTTGTATTCTTGGATGGACAGTTCTTCGAAACAGATCGATCATATATCCTTGCGAGGAATAACTTTGGTGCGTTCAAATCGGCATATTATGGGACCTGTACTCTTGGTTATTTCTGAACAGTATATTGGGAGGATATTAGTGAAAGGATGGATGAAACAAGCATAACATTCATACATTGAGATTGTGGACTTTGATCCTCATAATATGAGATTATAACATCATTCATCATTGTGCGTTTTTATATGTGATGTATATATTGTGTTTATTATGTGTGTCTGCCTAGATGTGATATTCCGTTAATTCCATGTCGTCAATGAGTAATATTCATTAGATGTTTTACTCCCTTTTCTTTCTGTTTGTCTTCTATTCAAGTTTTATTCAGATGGATCATTCTACCAGGATTCTGAGTTACCTCTTTTCGATGTCCCATGAGGGGGAATGGAAGATTGAGGGAAACGGTTATACCTACGCAAGCCCTTGTGCTTTTTTGATTAGTGTACCTGTGTAGGGTATTTATTTTGCGAGTAGTTTTATTTGGGCGACGATTAGGATTTCGCCTTGTACTTCGTACCAACATTTCATGATATTCTAATGAAGTATGATTCAAAGTTATATTGAGTTATATTTTTATTACCTTTAGGTAATGGTGTTTTTGATTTTCCGTATTGTATGTTACTTAAAGTGATGTTCCGAAAATCAAACGAATATAAGGAAATAAATTTTATATGGCATCATTATTTATAAAAAAAATTACCATTTTTTAGCAAGATTTTTTGGAGTAATTTTCGGGGCGTTACAACATGGTATCAAAGCGGTTATTTTCTATCCGGCCTTGGGCATGGCCACACATGCTTTCTTGTATGATTTTGTGTGTTTAAATGTTTGCTTGTATTATTTGAATGAAAATACAACCAATGAATAATTTCGGTAGAAGGAGTATCTCATGCACGTCTAATGTTCACAGATTTAAGATGGATGGACGTGGAGCTGCGAACTTGGACTTCATGGCTGGAATGACTGCAGCAATTCAGGGTATGAATGCTTATTTGCATCAACTGAATCAACAACAATAACCACCAACTCAAGGATCGGCCCAGTATAGGGGCTTGGACGAATTCTGTCGTCGTCAACCCCCAAAGTTTGAAGGAGGTTTTGCACCAGATGCTGCAAATGAC
>NC_032012.1:20876852-20897536 GCF_001865875.1 Lupinus angustifolius
TTAGAGAGGATCTTTCGGGCACTTATTTGCACTAAGGAGCAGAAGGTCACCTATGTGACCTATATGCTTACTAAGGAGGCTGAAAACTGGTGGGAGTTTACAAGCCGCCAGATGGTGCATGAACAACAAGTTGTCAACTGGACAACTTTCAAAGATAGATTTCTGCATAAGTACTTTCCTGCAGATATGAGAACTAAGAAAGAGATGGAGTTCATGCGTCTGCAGCAGGGAAGCATGATTGTTGGAGAATACGCTGCCAAATTTGAAGATTTGGCGAGATATGCCCCCACACTACAATCAAGTGGGGAATGAAAGGTCCAAATGTGCTAAGTTTGAGGATGGACTCAGACAGGACCTGAAGGTGATGTTTGTACATCAACAAATACCAGATTTTGCAATTCTGGTTAACAAGCGCATGCTTTATGAAGAAAGCGTGAAGGCAAGGAATGTGGCGCTGAAAAGTGTCGTACCACTCGGAAATTCCTATGGAACTCAAAGAAATTTCAGGCAAGGACTTGGAAGGGGAAAGCCTTTCAACTGCAACCAGAAACCCTATGCTTCGCCATCAGGGAATCAACAGAGGAGTTTTAAGCCTTACAACAATAGAGGCTTCCGATAAGGAAACAACAACAACAACAACAACAAAATGAGTTCACCAGTTGGGAAATCTAACCTCAACACACCACCTTGGTGTTCGAAGTGCAAGGGGAAGCACTTCAGTGTCAACTGCCCAGTGTGCTATCACTGCAATCAACCTGGACACATCAAGACGATGTGCCCTAAGCTGAAAAGGGAAGAAGTGAATATTGTTCAAGCGGCAAGACCTAAGGCCAAAGGAAGGGGGTTCACCATGAGCGGAACCGAGATCGAGGGCAACAAAGACCTCATACAAAGTACATGTTGTATTAATGAGATTTATTTATTTATGCTGTTTGATTCGAGTGCGACCCATTCTTTCATATCTAATGATGTTGTTAACCGATTAGCATTGCCTATAGTGTCCTTACCCTATGACCTAATTGTATCCACACCCACAAATGAACCTGTCATAGTGTCAACTATGTGTTCTCAATGTCCCATTAACTTTAGATGAGAGTACCTTTGCAGTAGACATGATATGTCTACCCTTATCCCAACTAGATATCATCTTATGAATGGACTGGTTGTCTAACAACCATGTTCTTCTGAACTGCTTTAACAAAACATTGATCTTTAGTGACCCCAAAGACCTCATTGAATCCTATTATGAAACCAAAAGCACCACTACCAATCAAATGAAGAAACTCTTGAAAGATGGAGCTCAAGTATTTATGTTGCTAGCCTCATTAGAGAAGAAATGTGGAGAAGAGATTCAGTACCAGTGGTTAGAGATTTCTCTGAAGTATTCTGTTGGATGAGGTATTCTGTTGGATCGGACAGTTCTCACAGTGCAAAATAGACAATCTCTGACAACCCCTCTTTGCAATCAGGACCAATGAGAGGGATGCCTAGAAAGTGTTTGATACGACACCGTCCTGAAATGGACAGTTCTTCAGAACAGATCGATCATATATCCTTGCGAGGAATAATTTTGGTGTGTTCAAATAGGCTTGTTATGAGACCTGCACTCTTGGTTATTTCCGAATAGTATATTGGGAGGATATTGGTGAAAGGATGGATGAAACAAGCATAACATTCATACATTGAGATTGTGAACTATGATCCTCATAATCTGAAATTATAACATCATTCATCATTGTGCATTTTTATATGTCATATATATATTGTGTTTATTATGTGTGTCTGTCTAGATGTGATATTCCGTGTAATTTCACGCCGTCAATGAGTAATATTCATTAGATGTTTTACTCCCTTTTCTTTCTGTTTGTCTTCTATTCGCGTTTTGTTCAGATGGATCATTCTGCTAGGATTCTGAGTTACTGCATTTCGATGTCCCGGGAGGGGGCATGGAGGATTGAGGGAAACGGTTATACCTATGCAGGTCCTTGTGCTTTTTTGATTAGTGTACCTATATAGGGTATTTATTTTGTGAGTAGTTTTATTTGGGCGACGATTAGGATTCCGTCTTGTTCTTCGTACCAACATTTCATGATATTCTAATGAAGTATGATTCAAAGTTATATTGAGTTATATTTATATTACCTTTAGGTCATGGTGTTTTTGATTTTCCGCATTGTATGTTACTTAAAGTGATGTTCCGAAAATGAAACGAATATAAGGAAATAAATTTTATATGGCATCATTATTAAAAAAATACCCATTTTTGAGCAAGATTTTTTTGGAGTAATTTTCGGGGCGTTACATGATCTCGGTTGGAAGCTTATGATGAGTGAAGGTGGAAAAGAATGGAAGGGGAAAGCGCCACAAATATGGAAGCTTGATAAGCTATGAGGTTTGCCACAAGCAAGGAAGCTTGATAAGAACTTGTTAATGGTGGCCACGGCCAACCTAGGGTTTTTAGGAGAACGTGCTCAACTAAAACACACAAATTTTAATCCAAACTAAACTTAACTTTATTAATGACGATTCAATTACATAAATAGGCAATCTGAATATCATGGGCTGAAATAAAGATTAAGTCCTAATTAACTTGAATAACAAAATTCTAATTAAAACTTAGGCTAAAAATAAATATGACATAATAATTAACTCCAAGTTAAATCAGGTAAACCTAAGGAAGTTCTAATTTTAATTCTTTACATTGTTTGAATTTGGCTGAATAGTCTCCACGGTTTGGAAGAAGATTGAGATGAGGTGATTTGCTTGATTTGAGGAAGCTTGACTTGAATTGGTGTTGTGTTGTTGGTTGGTTCCTTGCATTTGAATTTGGCCGAGATTATGTGAAGGCTTGGGTTATCTTTTTGGTTTTGAACTTCTTGAAATGAGGTGGATAAATTTGATCAAGTAAACAATTTGCTAAGTCGCACGCCTATCTTGAATCCCTTGTTTTTAGCTGCCCATTATCTTCATGATGACAAGTGGCTTTACCTTCTCACAATTATCTCCAAGGAAAATTGGGAATTCCTTTGTTGAGTTGTCCACTCTATCTTCTCCTACATTTTAGTTGCCTTGTCTTAAGCTTTTTGCATCTAATGTCCTAATCATGACATATTCCCTACTTGACCAAGAATGGATAAATAAAATCCAATCCCATATTTCATGAATTAAAATTTTGACTCACTAAATAATTCCTAAGATAGAAATAAATCCTACAACTATATGAGAATGCAATCTCATTTATTTGATTAAAATAAAATAACCCTAAGTAGAAAGTAATCTAAGGACATAAATTTCCTTCTCACATATCATTTCTTGGGTCAATTGTGTCATTTGAGACTTTAAGGACCCCTGCCTTGGCCTTGGTCATAGTTGTAGGACCATCATGACTTCTCTGGTCGTTGGGATCAAAGGTTGCCTTAGGAGGGTATACATCACATCTTGTCAAGACAATTGATTGTGGGTAGTTTGATCTTAAATTATCAAAAACTCTAATTGCCCTAATTCCTAAAGTTGACCGGCCTAAAAACTTAATGTTTTATAGCATATTAGCATGTGCAAAGTGGTTTACATAAAAACCTATTGGGTTGTGTGTTTTAGTTTTCAAGCTTATGATTATAGTCCTAACCAATAGACATAGTTATTCTTAAGGATGGTGGTTTATCCTCTTTAGAATAGCCTTCTTTGTAATAGTGATACAACAAATAATGTCATTATCCTCTACAGCATTATTCACTAATGCTTTGTTTGGGAGTGAAGTTTTAGAGGGGAATGGAAGGGATTGCTTTGAAAAACCTTCCCCTTGTTTGGGAGTTGGATCACGGAGAAGGGAAGGTTTTGGAAGGTTTCTCAATCCCTCCAAAACCCTCCATGTGTTTATTATTAAAGTTCCCTCAATTTGATGTTTTTTGGAGATAAAATGTCAACATAGTTAAATATGTTTAGTAATAATATATAATTATATATTATTATCCATTTCACATTGTTAATTTCATTTTTAAGAGAAAATTAAAAAATATTCTTATATTATCATTAGTTTACCCTCCTTTTTCTATATTTCATTCTCCCAAGCAATGAAGATGATTTCCTTCTTTTTCCCTTCCCTTCCTCCTCTTCCTAACCCTTTGATCCCTCTCCTTCATTTTCCCCCTCTAACTCCCAAACAAAGCCTAAATCATTAGTTCTAAAAGGAAAGAAAAATGTGCAGCCCTAAAAGCCCAAGATAAATTATAAAAAATTATTAAAATTAATTATGAAAATGTCGCTTAAAATAAAGAAAACAAAAATAAGGAGTTATAAAAAATGTTTTAACTAACCACTTATGGTCTCAATAACGGGGAACACCATTTCAAAATATTTATTACCCAATTTTCATTTTTATATAATAAAAAATATGTAATGGGTAGTTATTGACTAAATAATGAAATCATCCATTTTTTATTTTCTATATCTTAAATACATTTCATATGGAAATTAATTTATTAAATAGTCAATTATTATCCTAATTATGGAATGATCATATTTTTTTAAAAATGTGTCAAAATAAAAATAATTTTCGTTTTCCTATTTGCATTAAAAATAAAATTGTATAAAATATATTTATGATTTTATAAAGATTTAAAAGATTATTTTTATTTATTCGTAGGTAATACAATACTTTTAGGATTTTTAGAATCACTAAAAATATTTTATACCCAAAAAGAGGATTTCAGGTAATTTTAAAATATTATGGTCCAATAATTATTTTTTACTCACTTATTGGCTCGACAATATTTATTGGGCTATTTTTAGAATAAAAATGTTATTTTCTAAAGTGTCATGGGATCCATAAACATCTCATTCAGATTTTTATAATTAAGGAAATAATCAATTTCAAATTTCAATTTGAAATAACATTAATATGGTAAAGATTAAAATAAAATTAGAAATTAATTATGGGAGAGCGTATACGCTCATAATCCTCTCAAAAATAATAATGGTGGAGATTTGTTTTAAAAATAATGTGTTATATTACTGTTATAAATAATAGTGTAGACTCATGGAAAAAGGAATCTAAATATAACAAGGAAGAAAATCTATTGTACAATCCCAAAAACCTAAAAAAATCATTGTCTCGCAGAAGAGATCTTTCTTTTTTGCCTTGTTATCCACTATAGTCAGGTGCACGGTTGGATTCTACACCCTTCACCTCCAACCAATAGGATTAGGTGGTTGAATGGTGGGATCATGGCTTGGTTGACAAGAGATGATGTCCCTAGTGGAGTTGTTGTGACTACACTGATGAGGATTGGTTGAATTAGTTGTGTCATAATAAATAAAACATAGATCATTTGTCTCCTCTAAATCATATTGATGGCTTGCAGACTCCTTAGTGTGGTAAGAATGACCTACATCTGGTGGAGTATATGGCAAAAGATTCTCATGAAATATAACATTTCTTGAGACAAAAGTCTCCTTGTTATGAAGAACAATCAGAATAAATCCCTTTGTTCCAGATTTGAAGCCTAGAAAAATACATTTTTTGGCTTGAGGGTCAAGCTTAGACCTATGCACAACAAAACAAAAGGCAAAACAAAGACTTCCAAAGACCCTAAGGTCTTGCAGGTTAGGATCTTGATTGTACAAAATGGTATAAGGAGTCTTCCCATGGGTAGTAGTGTTGAGTAGTCTATTTATCAGATATGTAGCATGCTTCGCTGCATAGCACCAAATTGTTTTGGCTAATTTAGATTGAAAAAAAAAAGAGATCAAATAACATTCAATAAATGCATATGCTTTCTCTCAACTATAGAGTTTTGTTGACGAGTTTCAACACAAGAGGTTTGGTGTATGATGCAAAGTCTTGATAAAAGGATGGCATAAGAAACTCAGCATCATTGTCACTTCTAATAATTTTAACTCTCTTTTGAAACTGAGTTTCTCCCATTTTTACAAAGTTATGAACAAGAGAATAAGTTTCAGATTTAGCTTTCATCAAAAATATCCATGTATATCTACTAAAGTCATCAATAATTGGAAGAAAGTACTTATATCCATGAAAGGAAATAATTGCAGACCCTCATGGAGCTACTTCTTGATATTGCAGACCCACTTCTCCCAGTGAACCTACATATGCATGTCTTGTTGGTGTAATTCACTATAGTTTGTGAGGATCGTATGCCTTGGTTCTCCTCATTAATATTGAGAAGCATTCTTGAATCATCAGAGGTCATACCTATAAGTTGTCCTTCATCTTGAAGCACAAGGGAGAAAACTTTGTTTATTGAAGGCAATGGTTTCATCAATAGAATTTGGGACCTTGTGGTTTGGTAATGGTCATTTAGCCCCTTCAAGAAACATATCACATACTCGGTTTCCTTATAGTTTTTCACAGTCTTCATCAAGTCACACCTACATTGAATCTTACATTTTCAAGAAGGTCTTGACCTAAGGGATTCCAATTCATCCCACGAAATCTTTAGAGCAGTGAAGTAATTGCTTATCTCCCTTTCTCCTTGTCTTATTCAATGGATTTCTTGTAACATATCACTAAACCTAAAGTAATCACCCTTGGCAAATCTCTCTGTCAAATCTTGCCACAAATCTTGAGCATTATCTATGTAAATGGTGATTTGCACAATATGTGAAGAGAGGGACCTTGTGATCAAAGAAACAACTATATTATTGCACATTTTCCCAAATATCATATCCACGATCATTGAGCTTTGGGACAGCAATAGAACCATCAACAAACTTGAATTTATTCTTGGGTAGGAGAGCTCTCTTCATAACTCTACTCCAAATGTGGTAATTGCCTCCTTCAAGATGGGGATACATAAGAATTGCTCTTGGATTCTCACCAGGATGCAAAGAATAGAGACTAGAATGGTTTTGAGTATACCTCTTAGGAAAAGATCCCCTTGGCTTTTTAGATCACTATCAGCCATTGGAACAGCTTTGCAGAAGAGACTTTGAGGAGAAGGTGTAATCTGGATTAAATTCACTCGCAGCAAGGATGTTGGATAGCTACACCGAAACCTCTAATGGAGTTTTAGTAATTTGAATGAATTTTGAGAAGTAGGAGAATATGCACAGTAGAGCTCTCAATTTGATAGCTTTGATACCATAAAAATATTCTTTGAAATATACATCTTCTAATCTTATTCAAAATGAGAAGCCAAAGGCTTATTTATACAAGAGAAGGCACATGACTTACAACACAAGTAACAAACCAAAATTGTTATATATCTCTACTAACTGAGACAGCCTATTAACTAACCAACTATTGGAAACAAGAAACAAAAAAGAAAGTAAAAGATACAAAAGGAATAAAAACAAAATAATGCGAAGACTTTGTTGTAGTGCAAATATTGTGTAGTAGAAATGAAAGCAACATTGCCTTCTCTTGCAGACAAGAAAAACAGCAATCAATCAACCAAATGGGCTGCTATGCTTAATCACTTAGACACAGTAAAATCTATTATTTCTTCCATGTTCTAAATCGATAGATAATTAAATAACAGTGAAAATATATTGTTTCTCTTTTTGTCGACCAAATTGAAATATTTGTTATTTCCTTTAATGGCTAGCCTTAGCCTAGTTTCTTTTTATCTTTGTAACTTTTTCTAGTCTCTTTTTTTTTTGTGCAATAAAGGGTATCCTATCACATTTTTTGATAAGGAACTAATCTCTTTCGGGATTCGTGATTAGGGATGGCAAAAACATTCGCTCTGTAGGTACCCGCTAAAATACCCATAACGGGTACCCATAAAAATAGCTTATGGGTAGGAGCGGATATCATGATATCCGCCCCGCGGTACCTGCATATTTATAAATTTATTTTTTAATTAAATAATTTATATATATTACGTTTTTATTATTATTTGATAATTATATATTATCTATTTTTGTATTATGTTATAATGAATTTTAGTGATTGAAATATATGATAAATTTAACCTGTGTATAAATTTTATTATTCATATAACAATTATTTTATATGTATTAACTATTATAAAATATATAAATATATATTGAAACTTAAAAACATGTGGGGTACCCGCAAGTGCCCGCTATCCATGCGGGTACCCGTAAATAGTGTGGATATGGGTACGAGAAAATACTACATGTGCTTGTTCCGCCCCGTTGTCATCCCTATTCGTGATTGTCCCTCCCAATAAATGTCGCTCACAAGAATTAAATCATCAACCTTGGGGATCCAATGAAGTCTTTTATCACTAGACCAATGTCTTATTGGTCTTCTTTTGGTCTTTAATTGTTTATTGGTAAATTTGAATTTATTCTTGTGAAATCACTCATAGTATTATATGATATCATGAAAGTAATTTTCAGGTTCTTACTTATAGTTCAATTTAATTGTAATATATACAAGTAATACATGGTCAATTACATGTTGTATGGAGAAAATTAAGCTAAATTCCAAACAACTAGACAATAATCTTTCATGTTTTAATTAGATACCCTAAATTAAGTTATACCGGATATTTGATAGCTTGTAAAAAATAATAATCCAATCCCATCATATCATGTGTTATTAATGCTTTACATTGCTATTTTTCTTATATACATGAATCCTAATTATTGTGATTTTAAGGCTGGTTTAAGTACTACCACGTGACTATTTTTATATCGAGGGCAACCCTAAGGCGTGTAGGAGGTGCCCAGCATAGGGCCTACTAATTCAGGGGCCCAAAAGATTTACCCATACCTAATTGGAGAGTAATGCAAATGGTTGAGAAGTAACTTGGCATGTGGAAACGATTTCATCTCCAAAGTTTTGAAACACATGATATTTTGCACACACAAATATACCAACAGGCAATTGTTACATTGTTTTAATTACAATTTAACAACCAACAAATTGTTGGTTTTGTAGTGTGAGGTCCAGCTAGATCTCTAGGATAACTAAAAGCTCAAATATTTGATTCATGTGAGCAGCACTTATTGAGAGAGGCAGTCACACACCCTGAATGAAATTAGTCCAAGACTGAACATTACTAGTACCAAAAGAATTATAATTTAACAATATATTACCACTATTATACCTTCAACATTAGTGTTTTATGGTTATATCCAATGAATTGTGAACATTGAGTCACTGTAGCTTAATTTTTTTTATATAAGGAAAAGTTAAAGAGTATTCTTTCACCTTATTACTAAGGAACTAATATCTTACGGTGTGCGGTTACATTTATCAACAAGTATCACTTTTAAGAATTAAATCATTGACATTTTGATCTACATATGAATCTAGTAGGATATTACACTTGTAGCATAAGTTTTATTCATTGTGTCCTCCATTTCTTCATAATGCAAGATGTTATTGTTCTTTTTCTACTCTTTACTTTAGTTGCTAAATATTTTTTTCATTTTATGCTCCCTAAAAAACACTTGTGTGGAAGTGAAGAGAGAGAGAGAAAAAAACAGCAGACCAACTTGTACAAAATTTGTTACCAAAAGTAGGTCATTCTTATAATTATGAGGGATTGGATGTGGGTAATGCTGAACAATCCAATAAAATTTGAATAATGAAAATCTTATCAATGAAGACGCTAGTAATTTTAATGAGTGTGATAATATACCAAACACGTCTAATATTGAAAATTCAGGAGATGGTGAACAACCATTCCTTCTTAATTCTATTGATATTTAGGATCCTCGAAATTGAGATAATATTTATAATAAAATAAGATATATTTTAGTTGAAATGAGCGCTATTAGAGTATTGAATCTTGAGTTTCCTTCCGATAACACTTATAGGCATTTTTTATATATTTATTATTACTCTAGAAAGTTGAGTAATGATGAGAGTAGTGATATACAATGGTTGGTTTACTCCTAATATATGGATAATGTATATTGTTTTTGTTGTAAGTTGTTGCAACATAATACCAAAAGAAATTTATTAGCAAGTGATGGATTCAAAGATTGGAAGCATCTTAGTGTGAGACTGGAAGAACATGAAAATAGTTATAATAGCATGATTAACATGAAAACTTGGAACGGATTGAGAGAAAGATTAGGAAAACATATAAAGATTTGCAACAAGAAATTCCAAAGGAGAAAAAGCATTGGAGGTCAGTTTTACTAAGAATTATTTATGTTGTGAAATGTCTTTCTTTAAATCATTTGGATTTTGGAGGAGCCAATGAGAAACGTTACCATGATAGTAATGGTAAAGTTTGGGCTTGATTTAGATGATTGTAAAATTTGATATTTTTTTGGTATTATGAAAGATATTTTTCGCCTATTTGGTAAGGAAGTAATTTCTTTTGAGATTTGTAGATATCCCTCTTAACAGGTGTCGCTCTCAGGAATCGAACCCTTAACTTTTTTGTCATCTTATGACTCTAATGAGACCTTACACTAGTAGATCAATGTTTTGGTCTTACAACACTAAAATTTGATATTATAATGCAAGATCATAAAATTCATCATCATAATCTTGGTTACAAAATTCAAAATGAGTTGATTTCTCTTTCAACTCATAGTATTAGAAGTTCTATTACTAGGATCATCAAAGAGGGAAAATATTTCTCTATACTTCTTGATTTTACCCCTGATGTAAGTCATCAAGAACAAATGACTCTATTAGTACGGTGTGTAAATATGTCGAGTGGTAAAATAAAAATTGAAGATTTTTTTAGAGTTCTTGAAAGTTGATTATACATATGGGTTATGACATTTTAATGAATTGTTAAATGCATTAAAGCTGATCTCAATGTTGATGATGTTCAGTGCAAGGTTATGACAATGGTTCTAATATGAGATGAAAAAACCAAGGGGTTCAAAAACGGCTACTTAATATTAATTCGAGTGGTTTATATATTCCATGTGTTTGTCATAGTCTTAATCTTACTATATATAATAATACGGAAAAATTCATGTGCCAAAGTCGTTTTATATTTTGGAGCTGTGCAATGAATATATACATTATTTTCAAGTTCTACTAAAAGATAGAAGATTTTAACCAATAATGTTCCAAACTTGAATATTAAACCTTTGTCTAATACTCGTTGGGAGAGTCAAATAAAAAGTGTAAAAGTTATTAGATTTCAAGTTCCTCGAATAAGATTGTTTTGTTGGAACTAAAAAAAATCTTGTGATGATCCTAAATCAAAGAGTGAAGCACATAGTTAGATTGGTGCAGTTTAGAATTTTGTTTTTACCAAGTATGATTATTTGGTATGACATTATCTTCTATTCTCATGATAAGTAAGAAGTTGCAATCTCAAACTCAGAATGGTCAAAAGATCAATAATTTGATTCTTAGAAAACACTTATTGAAAGGAACAATTATTATCCCAAAAGGAATTAATTCCTTCCACAAAAGATTGACAAAATACTTTTAGTAGTACCAAAAAAAATTAGGGTATACATAATAATTACTAAGAGGACGTAAGCAGTTGACTGATTTAGAACCCCAAAAAATAATGGTAATCAAGATTCATGTACCATATGTTGCTAGCCTAGTAAATGTTTGAGCATTCAATTGATATGTTAATGATGTGCCACTAAATTCCCCCACCCTTGTTTCTTATTGAAATTCGTCCAAATAGTAAGTTTATTTGACTTATGATATAAAGATGATCAGTTCAAATTCTAGAAAAATATATTTACTTCTCATCCTCACACCCCAAAGGATTGGAGCCAATATACTGTGCCATCCTTTAAGTCTGTTTGCAAGTTTATTTTTGGAGGAAAATGAAAAGAAAAAAAAAATGGAAGGGTTCATAGCTATCAAATATGCTTGTAGATGACATACAAAACTTAACTAACAAACAAAGGAACAACTACTAGAACAGGCAAATGTGTTAAGAGTTTTGATGGCCTCACTACATGAAAACATGTAAACATGCAAAAAATGAATTGAATGTATTAACCAGCCAGTATCACCAAAAGTGGCAGAAATGCATTTTTCTAGACATTTCCAATTTAACATGACAATTTGTATCTCACACATTTCTACTTCAAAGCAAAAATACATCACGAATGTCCTTTCTCTACGTACTGTTAATCCCTAATCCCTGAAATTTGAAAATTTAACAGAATGTTTTCAATTTTCAAAGGTGTCAGTCACCATCCTCGTACAATTTATCACACACTCCTTGTTTGGTTCAACACTTCAACTTATGAGAAATAATTGTTTAATTTATCAAAATGTCCCTCATTTCATATGTTTGTTTATTAGATCAGAAAAAGCTAATTTCAGCTTATTAGAAAACCATTCCTGCCAAAAATGTTTTTAAAAAATCATTAAAGGGTAAAATTTAGATAATAAATAAACATTTTAAATTATAATTGCAGTCGCAATTATGGTCCCACACGTTGCGTTGCATCCCAAATATGGCCCAATACGATTGTATTGTAGTCCAAATACATCAGTGTGGTTCCGTTGCAACACTGGGATACAGTAGAATCTTACATCACTATATCAACCATTTGTTGGTTGTGATCCACAATTTAAAACACCAATTTAAATATAAAATAAACAAAATCAATGTGCCAAAGAAAAAAAATAAATAGATAAATCCCTCAGAAAGCCAAGTATCAGCACGAAAAGGAGCATGGTATCAAAATCAAAATGAATTCCTCAACCTTTTCACAAACAAGGATTACTAAATTGCGAAAGGGAGCATCATTTTGAATTCAATTATTGAAAACCAAACTCCTCCTTCAGATTACTAAAATTTTCATCACAGGGAAATCAATCAACAAATGAGAATGAGATATAAGGATTACATTTGACGAAAAAAACGAAAGCTTTAGATGCTTCAGCATCTTTCTTCTTCTAGCAATGCCGTTGGCGGCTCAGAAATATGAAGAAACTGTGGTTCTCCGAACCCTAGAACTCTTTTCAAACAAAACGCATAGGACCACCACTACCATTTATATTTTATAATGTACTTTTTATTCCTTTTCCACTTTTTTTATAAGTGTAGTATATATACATTATTAATGTAAGATTTATACAAATTTATTATGACTAGAATTTTAGTTAAATTACAAAAATCATTTCTCACTTTTTTACACCTACACATACCCTATAATTTTTTATATTTTACTACATTAATCTTTTAATCGAAAAATGTAATAAATGCAATTTAGTTAAACAAAACATAGTATATTGTGGATGTAAATCCAAATAATATATGAGTCAATAACTCTTTATTATTTTTGGTTCGTTACGATATAGTATAAGAACAATTTAAACAATATCTCTTTAAATTGTTAATGTTTTTTGTAACCAAAAATAATAAAGATATATTGATTTGTATATTATTTGGATTTGTGTCCACAATATATCATGTTTTGTTTAACCTACTCGCATTTACCATATTGTTTGTTTAAAAGATTATATTTATTTATCATGTAGAGGTGGCCAATATAATGAAAGTGTAAAAATTAGGGGGTTTGTGTAGGTATAGAAAAGTGATGGGTGATTTATGTAATTTTACTAAAATTCATGAGTATCAGTATAATTTACTCAATTTATTACATCATTTGATATTCATATTTTACTTTTCTTCTAGGAAAAATAAATGTTATTGTCGCGCCCCGATTTTCGGCTACGCGACCTCTTAGAGTCGCCACTACATTTTATGGTTAAAAATGCAGAAAAATCTTTAAAGCCCAATCACATTGGGCTTTTAGATTTTTGATATCCAGGTTCAGGAGTCGATTACGAATTGGGGAAGGTATTAGCACCCTATTCGCCCGTAATAGAACGGTACCTTAACTAATTGCATACATTGAATACCCTTAATTTATTTAAATTAAATTGCTTAAACAAAATATTTTTTTTATATTTTTATTTGTGTCTGACAAGTTCATATTGCTCCTACGTATCCCCGGGTGCAATAGGGAAATCAAGACTACGTAGTTCTTAAAAAATTTAATTTGGTTTGATTAAAAGGTTTAGAAATTGGTTTGAATTTAATTGAAGTGGAATTAATAGACAAAGAGTCAACATTGATTGCTTACCCTCTTCCCACTTCGATAGATAGCAGCCGCAGTACAAGTGACCGCGACCGGTTCTCGGCTCGAAGCGAAGAAAAAGATGCAATACGAGTTGTAACCTCGCTATTGAATCCTAAAACAATTAAAACTTGTTATTATTTTTATAAAGTAAAGCTTAGAAATTTGTTTGAATTTAATTGAAATGGAATTAATAGACGAAGAATCAACATTGATTGCTTACTCTCTTTCCATTTCGATAGATAACAGAAGCAGTACAAGTGACCGCTACCGATTCTCGACTTGAAGTGAGAAGAAAGATACAATACGAGTTTTAACCCCGTTATTAAATCCCAAAAAATACTTAAAAACCAATTTGTTTTTTTTATTTTTTAATGACTTACACATTTTTAAAGATAGAGAATTAATAAATGAAGAGTCGACATGGGTCATTAACCATCTTCTCACTTTGATAAATAACAGGAGCAGTACAAATGACCACAACCGATACTTGGTTCAAAGTAAGAAGTAAGATGTGACACGAGTCGTAACCTCATTATTACATTCTCATGAAAATACTTTTATTTATTAAAAACAATCAAAACTTTTCGTTTAAAATATATTGTTATTAAATTCATTGATACTACATTTATATGATTAATAAGTAAACATTAACTTAATTTGGGGTAAGATCATTTCATTAATACAACAAATCAAACAACAATCAAAATATAACATATAAAAAAATAAATGAATGTAAAGAATAAAAATCATTATTATTACTATTATTACTATTATTATTATTATTACTATTATTATTATTACTATTAGTATTATTATTATTATTATTATTATTATTATTATTATTATTATTATTATTATTATTATTATTGTACACGTGAATAAGGGGGGATTGGGGTCTTAGAACTAGATTGAGATTTTGGGCAAATTAGATTAGAGAGGATTGTTCTTCCTCATTGTGCCCTCATACTCCATGAACTGGATGAAGAGTTCTTCGCCGACGGAGGATCAACGAGATCTGAATGATGGTTGCGGAGGAAAGAGCATAGCCACTCACGGCGGCTATTATGGGTACGAGAACTCGGGTCAACCCAACCGTGAGAGGACACGCCGAGCCTGAGGTGCGCTTTGACAGTGACGGTGGTGTCGTTCATGACATTGACGACGATAGGAGCTTGCATTTCTACGTCCGAACGCGACTTGGCCATAGATATGGAGTCTTCGGGTCCCAACGGCGAGGGGAAGAGAGTGAATCTTTTAACCACCTTATCTCCTTCTTCTTCTCCGGCCAACGTACTGGTACGGCACGACTTCTGGCTTCACACCTTGATTTTGCGGTGGTGGGGGCGCTGGAACATGTTGACATTTTTATTGTTTTCTTTTGGTTCATGGTTTACCGAATGAGACATTGATGAGTGATTGATTGTGGTTTTAATTTATGGGTTAAGGGGATAAATCCCATTATTGTTTTAATCTATTGTTTGATGATCCTATATTACATATGTTTTGTTATTAGAAAGAAAGTGATACTGGTTTAGACATTAGAATGATGTTAATGGATTCAATCTATGTGTTGTTTTTATTCATCCACTAAAGACATATACATTCATGAATATTCAAGGTCTCTATTTGTTAACAGTGAATAAGAAATACGTCTCTATTTGTTAGTGATCATCATACGAAATTGATATAAAATTACACATGTTATTATAGGAGGAATATCATCGATATATGAGGCATGGTATTGTACTATAATTAGTATGAATGTAATACACATTACTAACTTGAATTCGATTACTGCAATAATCCTGTTTTGGTAACTACACTACAATTCTCTTCTCTGTGTGTGAATTCCTCCTTAATTTCGGAATTATATTTTATCCTCTGATTTCCTCTGTTTTTTTCTTTATTCCGTCCCCCTTTCTTCTTTATTAACCTACTTAAAAAAATAGAAGCATAACCCTATTCCTTTAAAATTGGGTAACTGACTCCCACTCACATAGTGGTTGAGCCATTTTAGGAAACACATTTACTTCAAATCAAATTGTTATTTTATTATTTCCTATTTTCGGATTTAAATATTTATAAATACTTATAATAGGAATCAGTTTGTAATTTTATTTTTATTATATATTTCACATTTTCAAATTAAATATTAATATATATAATTAAAATTAAAATCAGTTTATGGGTATTAATAAAAATGTCTCTTATTGCAAAAAAAACAAACCTATAATGTTAATATATGCATATGATTAATGTGATGAGTTGATAATTAAACTTAAATGCCAAAATTCTTCATAAAATAACTCTAATAAATATACACTGAAATCTATTTTAAATGTTGAACATTGGACTGGACAAAAGTGAGTATTCACAGTTATGAACGATGTAGTGATTATTTACATGTCATAAATGTTACATACATTACACTTTTTTTTTTCTTTCTGTTTTCTATAATTAAGAGTGTTTTTAATAACTAATTTTTGTAGGCTTTGTTTGGGAGTTATGAAGGAAAGGAATGAGAAAAATCAAAGCCTTAGGAAGGGAGAGGAATGGAAGGGAAAATGAAGGAAATCACCTTGTTTGGGAGTATAAAATTTAGAATAGAAAGGATAAACTAATGATAATGTAATAATATTTTTTATTTTTGCTTTAAAATATAATTAACAATGAGAAATTGACAATAATATATAATTATATAATATTATTAAAAATATTTAGCTATTTGACATTTTTTCTCCAAAACATGTCAAATCAAAAGACTTCAAAAATAAACACAGAGAGTTTTGGAAAGTTTGAGAGACCATCTAAAACATTCTCATCTCCTTCATCCAACTTCAAACAAGGAAAATATTTTCCTAAATCATCTATTTTCTCCAAAATTTTACTCCCAAACAAAACCTTAGAAATTTCTGAGTGACTCTTCCATTCATGTAATAATTGTCTTTTCCGAAATTAAATTAGTATAATAGCCCATGATCTAATCACCTTAAGACCAAAGCCTAGTTGGCTTTTTCCATGGTTTCTATTTTTATTTCTTTTAAATCTTTCAAAGAGAAATTAATCAAATATTTTTTGTCCTTTGAATTCAAATTATATTAACTACAGGGCTGACTATAAAGCAATGTACAAGCCCAATGATTTGATGAAGCCCCTAAAAAATGTACCAAAAAAAGATGAAATTGTTTGCATATTGTGGAAATATTTATTCTAAGAGTACGTTTTATTGTTTACTCCTAATTTTCATCCTTTATTTTACATTTTTTTTAATTTTAGAATTACGATTTTAGTTTGAGTAACTATTTGGATGTGTTAACGCCCTCACTTGTCATTCAATGTCGTCTAAGAGTACATTATGAGGTAAGTGACCGTAAAGAGCCCTTAATTTTTAGAATATGCCCTATGTTTTTAGGCATTTATAATATAATTTTAAATATAAAAGTGAAGATGATTGTGAAAGAGTTTCAAATAATGAGGTGTTCCAATGGTCCTTAATGTAATTGAGATGACTGTGATTCGATTTTTGTCCAAACGTGTTAATATGGAGGAAAAATATATTTTGGTGAGAACTAAAGTAATATATTTTCACAATATGCAAAAGAATAATTTAGAACTAATATTATCCTATATATTATTGATTAAGTAATTAGGTCATTAGCTAGGAGATTAGAATAGTGTTAACAATATGAATATTGATGGAAATTAATTATATGTAGAGAGCTAAATTTACTTTCAGAATTTTAGTTTCTTTTTGTACTACTAAAGGTGGAATTTCATCTTTTTGGATAAGAAATTAATCATATTCGGTGTTTGTGACTGCCCTTCCTAATAAATATCGCTTTCAGGAATTGAACCATTGATCTTGATGATTTAGTGTGGTCTTGCACCACTAAACTAACACTTTATTGATTGAGAACGTTAGCCTAAAGAAAATATGTGAGTTTCATATTTTAAAGTTTTTAAAATGTATAGATTATTATCTAATGCAACAATTGCATATCTAATTCTCATGACTATTAATGTTACTATTTCATCTATAGAAAGAAGTCTCTCTATGGAAGATGTTTAAGCCCTCTTGTTATAGAATGTCACATAAAAGACCGGAGGAGGATTTGTCCTAAAACTTCTTGTCATTATGTCCCAAACTAATTATATCTCACCAAATAATATAAAAATGTTATTTTATGTTTTTTTTTACTTTTTTTAAGTATATGTCAATTCTCCATTAGACTGAGACACAATAGGATACAAAAAAGTAAGACAACTTATCCTCATTCCTAAACAAACCGTGTTGAAAATGAAAAGTTGGGGAAAGTTGAATTTGATAGATGGTTTTGTTTCAAAAAAAGTTAGAATGATGGTTCTTTTAATAAAGTTCAACTTCAATTTTGAGTGAGTTGAAATGTTATCCAAAATAAAATATTTGAAAACTTGGGGAAAGTTGAATTTGGTAGATGGTTTTGTTTCAAAAAAGTTAGAAGGATGGTTCTTTAATAAAGTTCAACTTCAATTTTGAGAATGAGTTGAAATATTATCAAAAATACATTTTCATTTTTCAAAGTTTTCAACTTCCCATAGTTTTAACTTTCAACTTTGCACAGTTTTCAAACGAGTCTCCTTTAGGCTCTGACAACATTATTATCTAAAGTATGGACAAAAGGAAAAAAGTGGCATTTTTTTGGTATTTGTATTTTAATTAATTATATAATATATATAATTATGTATGATATTATGATATTGTCTGATCTAACTGAAATCTATACATGATCTCTTTCGGGTTGAGTTCTGTTCGGGTGTTATAATACTAGTTATTACGGTAATGTTGATTATTTGTAAAAATGAGAAATATTACAAAAAATGATATATTACAAACATGTTTGCATTAGATATTACAAAAAAAAATATTATAGGAATATTTAATAACTTATATGTCCATATGTGCATTAAATAAGAAATATTACACAAAACTCCTCCACAAAGGAGAAACACAGAATATAGACGGCCAAAACTGATACACCTATTTCATATACTTCCAATGATTTTTATCCTGAGATGGAATTCTATGTTAGGTGAAGGCCAAAGAGATATTCTAAATAAATAATTGTTCAATATATTAACTATAATTCTTTCAAATATTTTATCAACCAAGTTGTGAAGAATAAGTTGAAACATGTTTTATATATGTAGTCAAAAAAAATATTTTTATCAAACTTATTTTTGTCACAATAAGTTGAAAAATATTTTTGTTCCTAATTTTAATAGTTATTTATTATTAAAAATATGTTAAACTTTTGATATTTTTTTCTCTGTTGCTACCTATTCGTACAACTTTTGTTATTCTTTACATGTAAAGTTTGCATTTTTTCATTTGTGTTAGAAACATTTTATCACTGAACATTTATAGTTTGATTCTTCCTCGAAGCATATCTGCAGATTAGTTTTTCTCTCTCTACACATCTCTTATTTCATTTATACACTTTTTGTTCAAATGAATCATTATTTTAATTTTTAGTTTTACATGTTTCTAAAATACATGTATCCTCCTCTTAAATAAGATAATGATATTGTTAGTTATTGGTACTTTCACTTTTGGTGTCATTATTAGCTATTTACTAAGTGAGTTTTGTATTTTATTTTATTTCTTCGATGATTTTTAATATATGCTGTGTAACACATTCATTTTGATTGTTGATTAAATTGTCCTAGCTCCATATGTATCTCATGAAATAAAATTTATGAAACCCAATTTTGAAGTAGCTTTTTTCTACTTAATTATATTATTGTTGTTACTGAGAGTGCAAAGCATCAAGGATTGCATTAGCAACGTTTGCCTATGTTTTGATGAAGACAAAGAATTAGTTAAAGCTTGAAGATGACTCAACAATCAACATGCTGATGGCTCAAGTGATGTCTTATTAGACTTAAGTTATAATTCTTTATTATCTTTTTAGAAGTCTAAGATGCTTGCCATAGATATTGAGTCTAGGTTGGGTAAACCTAGGTATGAGTCTCACAAGACTTAATAAAGTAATTAATCCATTAAAACGAGACATCATCTAGAAATATATGATAATTAGGTTCATGCATTTATATACATTGATTTTATGCATTAAAGGTATTATATTTTGGAAATCATGTATTGTATGAGCATATATCATTAAGTAGTTTACCATTTAATCATGTATTAAAAATACATTGGTTAATCGATTAACCCTATGGCTTAATCAATTAACGTGTATATTTTTCTGTTGTTTCAACAACATAACTGAAAAACCGTTTTTGAGAACCAAATTCTGTTTTGTATAAATACTGGCTTAATTGCAGAAATGGCTAAGGAAAAAGAAGAGAGAAAAACACAGAGAAAAGAGATAGATCATCATTGATTAGAATCTATTTTTAGAGAGTGTTGAATTAGGAGAAAGATTAGATCATGCTAAGGCTTTAGTTTCATATTCATATTCCATGATTCTTTTAAAAGCTTTCTTGCATCATTCTTGTATTTCTTGAAAAGAAAAAGAGATAGTTTTTTTATGATTGCATATTTTCAGAAACCTCATGCATGAACATTCATATTAGACTAGGACGTCTTGTGAGTTCTTGCTTAGGTTTTAGGCTTTAATCTTTATTGTAATATCCGAGTATTAAGTACTCATTCATAACTCAAAACATTGTTATTCAAGGATTGGGAAAATCCTAGCTGTGGTTAG
>NC_032012.1:20897636-20904099 GCF_001865875.1 Lupinus angustifolius
CTATCCTTTTCTCTTTTATATTTCAAGATGTTTTAATGCGTGTTTGGAGCTAATATTTTTCATACTTGTTCCTTGCTATGTTCTTGTTAATCTTGCACAAAAGTATCTGTTGTATATTTGTTTGTGTGTTTGTTAATAACCGTGCAAATTGTTGTTCTGATCATTCTGGTTTTGTTTAGATTTAATCAATTAAGCCCACTGGTTAATCGATTAACTAGGCATTTTTTAGCAATTCTGTAAAAAACCAGAAAAGTGGAACTTGAGCTTCACCACACCTATTCAACCCCCCCTTCTAGGTGTATTCCGCCACTGATACCTAACAATTACTAGATATTGGAGATCATAGCTACCATGATACATTTTGCACATTTTACACATGTGATTAATATCTTAGTTAGTTTGTTAAGAGTTTGTTAAGTTGTTACTTGTATCACAAGTTATCTTTGTATTGTGTATATAAGCACATGACTTGTAATCCTTTAATCAAGCAATGAAGATTCATAATATTCATTTTATGTTTCCACATTATTTTCGCAATATGGTATCAGAGCCTTCATCCTGAAGGCTTTGGTCACGCTGCGCATTTTCTACAATTATTCAAACCTCATTCATTCATTCATTCATGGCAAAGCAAAAGTTGAACTTGTTTATGCTTTGCTGCTATTCATTTCTTCACTATGAAGGTCAATGAGTAAAGTCACCATCAAAGACTCATTCATCAATGACTCCTTCATCAAAAAAAACCACACTTCCACGTCAAGATTTTCCATGGAAGATCTCTTAAGCAAGTCACTCATTGTAGCCTCATCAAACTGTATGTTGGCTTTCTTTATTAGTTCAGTTTTCATCTCCAAGAAGACCAAGATGGCTTGAAATGCTGAGAAGTCTTAACAAATAACAGGAACACACCTTCACGTGTTGAACAACACATCATTCAATTCCACCAAAGAAAACATCAACCCTTCACACCCTCTTTCTGAATCCAAGATTAATGATGAGATTCAAGAGATTGAAAAAGAGAATGGAAGTTAATTAGATTATGGTGTTGGGTAGTTGTTGACTGATTTGATCATGTGGAAAGATGTGCTTCATTCTTATCAAATTGTCAAAGAAGCCAAGTTGAGAAAAAGGGTTTTGCTAAGCTGAAAGAAGAAGCCAAGAGGTTGCATCCTCACAATGTTTCTGATAACTCTATAAGTACTGTAATTGTTGGTGAGGTCAATGGATCAAGTTTTATCAAGAATAGACATAGCAAGAGGCTTGCGATTAGTGTTTCCATTGTAGGGAGTTTGCTTACAAAGAGTTGAAATCTGCTACTAGAGAGTTTCATCCTAGCAGGATAGTAGGTCATGGATCTTTTGGCACTATGTATAAGGCTTTCCTTATATCTTCTAAAACAATTGCTGTTGTGAAAAGATCAAAGCACTCACATGAAGGAAATACTGAGTTTTTTGTCTGAGTTGTCCATCATTGCTGGTTTGAGGCACAAAACTTTTGTCCAGCTTCCAGCTATGGTGTGGTTGTGCTTGAAGTGGCTTGTGGTAAGAGGCCAACATTAACAGCCTTGCATCTTTTACTTCATTTTGGAGCATTTTGTTTTTATTGGAAAATAAAGCTATCTTGGAAAGCAAGATCAATAAGATCAACAAAATCAACAACAACAACAAGATCAATAACCATACACACTCTAATCATCACAATATCAATCTTGTCCAAAGAACAAGAAGAGATGCATTTTCTTGGGTTCTTTTGCATACTCAAAGAATCCTCCAACAATGTAAAACCATGAAAAACCCCATGGGAATATGGTCAAGATTTATGACCACGAAAATAATCAAGTGGTTGAGAAAATCCAATCACATGAGGATCGAGATTCTGATCCATCACATTGCTATCAAATCAAATTATCAAACTAGAGTCATTAACATTTACCCTCCAGCTTGAGGGATGCTATTGGAGATCAAAGCTACCATGACACATTTTGCACATTTTACACATGTGATTAATATCTTAGTTAGTTTGTTAAGAGTTTGTTAAGTTGTTACTTGTATCACAAGTTATCTTTATATTGTGTATATAAGCACATGACTTGTAATCCTTTAATTAAGCAATGAAGATTCACAATATTCATTTTATGTTTCCACATTATTTTCACAATACTAGATACAGTGGAATCCAGAAGTTGAGTTGTTCATTCATATCATATGTGTTTGTAGGTTCATTCGAATTGAAAATTAGAAATAACAATTGAGTTTACTATTCATGTTTTCTTTTTAAAAAGTACTACTACAATGAGTGTTTGAAAGTTAAATTTGAGGCATGACCACCTTATTGCTATTATTAATCATACAATTCTTAATTTTAAATATATAAAGAGTTCTTGCATACTTGAAAATTTTTAACCTTCAAAATAAATGATTCATTACTATCATCATAACCCAAAAAATATATGTGCAGACCAAATGAAATGAATCTGAGAGGAGAAATCACAAATGCAATTTAAATATGAATAATAAACAATAACTCAATTTCATTCTAAGAAATTTGCAATCGATGATTAATACATCATTTAAGATTTGAAACAAATAAAAAAAATTATGTATTTTTTCTCACTTAAATGTGTAAATATGTTCACCTACATTTTTTCAATAATTTAACATATCCTCCATTAACAATTATACTATCAAATTTGAGCAGTTGATTCATCAATAACTCAATAAGACCAAACAAATCTATTTCTCCAACCTTCTCACAATTACTAATTATTGATTTAAGTGTAGACACCTAACCAATTTCAAATCACTAATAATATATTATCATAAAACTAACTATTCGACAAATTAATATTTTTATTATCTGATATTATGATCTCACTTTTAGTAACAAAATCTTAATATAATCCCTTCACATTCCCTTATGTAGTTGTTTAATTTAAATTGAAAAAACTATACAATTTCATCTCATTCATTATTTGTATTGATGCATCTATACTATTTAATGTTTACTATTACTCTAAGAATTATTGTATTTTTCATCACTGAATTTTAATATCACAATTCAGATTATTTGGATTTTAATTTTTCCCTATTATAATTAAAAAATCAAATTCGAAAATGAAGTTTCTTATGACTTTTGAATATATTTTTAATAATAAAGACTCATATTCTATCACGATTTGATTTCCCATATTTTCATTAAAAAAATAAATTTTGAAATTGAAAAATCATTTCATTTTCTACCACCTTTAAAATATTTATTTAAAAAAATCACATAGTATCATGTTTCAGTTTCATATTTTCATTAGAAAATTCAAATTTGAAATTGTCATTTATTTTCCTTATATGTTTGAATAGACAAATACAAGAGTAATATTGTATTCTTAATAAATGCGAATGTAAGGGTGTGTGTTTTAACTATGCGAATACACATGTAACATGTATTTTCTTAGCAATGCAAATGTACTGGTAACATGTTTGTTTTTTAACCATATGAATGCATAGGTCACATGCATGTTCTTAATAATACAAATGTAAAGATAACACGTGCATTTTTAACCATATGAATGCACGAGAAACACGTGTGTTCTTAACCATATGAATACACATATAATATGTGTATTCTTAATCACACTGCAAAAAATACTGCCCCGTCGCATGAGTAACTTGCTAGTATGATATTAATGAGATTATGCCAGGTGCACATCACATAAATTATGTACTTCACATTAGGACAACCTCATCAAATCTTTTAAAGAAAAGAGCTCATAGGATTTGTCTGTGAATTAGCCAAATGGACAACAATTGATGAATTTAACGATGATATAACAAAATTGAAGAACAAACATCTAATGACATGAACTTATCTAAACAACATTAAGCTTATCTCATGGATGAATACATATTATAGACATTAGCCCAGAGTGAATAACATCACTAACAATATGTGTGAAGTTTGGAAAACAAAATAATTAATTGGGATATTTGGTAAATATCAAAACTAGAGATTTAATTCGGACATAATATTATCTTCAGGTACTAAAATATTTTCTTCTATTTGTTTCAATTTGAATATGAAACCCTAGAATCACTTGCAAACCACTTGTTTTGAGAAGAGAAACTGCAAACCAAAACAACAATTCCAACTAAATGTATTTCATCCTCAATTAACACCACCAACACAATCTTTAAGATTCAGGACACCAAGAACTACAAGAAAGGATGCTAACAAGAAATGATGAAAATATTTGATTTTATTTTGCTGAACTGTTTTTTGATGAAACTATTGTAATGATTAGATATAACATGTTTGTTGAACTATTTTATTTTGATGGAAATATTGTATTTGATATAATATGATGTTTGTAATGGATACTGTTGGTACAGCGGAAGCGATTGTTGCATAGTGTTGGCTACAAGCAACCAAATAATATGCATAAATAGAAGAGAAGAAACAAGAGAATTTGGTAACGGGATTCGGTGAATTGTGTCTACATCACCGGGAGCGTTGAGCGGCTACCAAGATATTATTAGAGAATAAGGATTACAAACCCTAGAACACTCATTGGCCCACCTACCTATGAGGTGTTTCTATTTGGTGCTTATATCTTGTGCACATTATAACAAGGGACCTGAGTCCAATATATAACATTGATATTCTACTTTATTCTAATACTAGGCAATGTGAGACTTCATATAATAACATATCTCAAACATCCCCAACAATCTCCATCTTGATTTAAATAGACGAATATCCCGGTCCTTAGAAAATCTAGACAAGAATCTCCACCTTATCGAATATATGACTTCACCTTGTTTAATGTCTAATTCTATTTCCTTGCTCCACTACAACATAGATCTTCTCAGTATCCTTGACGATGTTACCAAGAGTGTAGCTCTCCAAACTTGTAGTATAGTTTCTCGTACCGCCATCAAAAGGAACACGTCGAGCCACATATTGTTATGAAGTCTTTCGATATATTGAAACATCTACACAAAAGTTCACCAACAATCATTCTCTTCAATACTCAGTCAAACTGAACCTTAGAGCTTCCTTGGAAAGCCTCAACCACTACCACCATTGTCTACTCCTACAATACTAGTTCAAAAGAACTATCATACTCCACCATAAGGAGTATACCCACAACACATACCTTGCATCAATGCTAACCAATGCATGTGTCACATACTTGCATCCAAGTCAATGTCCATGTCACATCCTGCATTTCTTCCAATGCTCGTGTTACATCTTGCATCAAAGCCAATGCATATGTTACACCCTACATCAAAGTCATACAGCGCCTCAATGCTTTTGTGGATCTGCTAACAATTAATATTATTCTTTATGATGTCTCAGACACACCATTAGGATATTCCACTTCTCATCTCAAATGAGATCATCTCCCAATATCAAGAGATATATTGTCAGCACCTGTCTTAGGGCCAAACTCAACACATGAGTCCTCATCTCCACCTTGATCCTAATCCAAGACATGAATTTCTGGGATTCTGGATCAACATATATCGCCCTCACATTCCACTATGTTTTCTTCTCCTTCAACTCATCTACTCTATCTTTATCAATATCTTTGATGCACCTTGTCTAGCCATCATGCATTCACCCTCTTTAGCCATTATCTGACGTATGGGTTAAGAGTCATCTAACAATTGGCTCTAATACCAATTATTGGTGCAACGGAAGCGATCATTGTGTAGTGTTGGCCATAAGCAATCAAATAATGTGCATAAATAGAAGAGAAGAAACAAGAGAATTTGGTAACAGAATTCAACCAATTGTGCCTACGTCCCCAGGAGCGTTGAGCGACTACCAAGATATTATTAGAGAATAAGGATTACACATCCTAGCACACTCATGGACCCACCTGCCAATGAGGTATTTCTATTTGGTGCTTATATCTGGTGCACATTATAACAAGGGACCTGAGTCCAATATATAACATTGATATTCTACTTTATTCTAATGCTAGACAATATGAGACTTCATATAATAACATATTTCAAACATCCCCAACGGATACAATATTTGCTTTATATATGATACCTCATGGAGGTTTTATTTACATCATTAAGGTCACTCATCATATAACACCCTTAAAACTTGAACAAACAATATCATAATTTCATTTTATTGATAATCACTTTTGAATACATAAACATGATTTCCACCAATTGTCCTTAAACAACAACCTCTTCAAACACTATCTACTTCAAAATACACATCCATATAACACTAACAACAAATAAAACACAATACAATAGCTACAACCATAACTTTAACTTTACTAGACCATTTGACACATTATTTCATCATAATTTGAATTTCTTTCACATTAGCTTGCAACTCACTCATGTCCATTGCATTATCCCTTACATGTCATTCATTCACTGCTTGAATTCTTTCTCAATCTTCAACCAACATAAAAATTTACACAATATTTGTTCCCCCC
>NC_032012.1:20904199-20974951 GCF_001865875.1 Lupinus angustifolius
AAAACTGTCAAAAATAATTATTACTAAAAATTGGAAAGCAATGAATAGTGCTAATCTTGAAAAATGGACAATTATAGAAGTGTTTCTTTGAGTTCTTTGGGTTTTTATGTGTATGCAACAACAACCTTTTTTAATGGTACATTGGAGTTAGAAACCTTCTACACTACAACCTATTAACCACACAATAGCTACAATACATGCTCACATCAGAACTGCTATAGCTTTTCATTGATTCTGGCCGAGATTTAACTACTCAATCATAAAACTGATTTAGGGATTCGTGGTATAGAATTAGGGGAAAAGAGTGAGTAGAGATGATGGTCATTTCTTTAAGGTTGAAGATGATACAAAACAACGTCGTTTTGTATTTAATTTTCTTTTTTCTTAAAAATTAAACAAAATGACGCCTTTTTTCTAAAGATTTAATTTTAAAAACAAAGCGACATCATTTTGTTTTAAAAATTCGGCAAAAAAATTAACGGAAACAATGTCGTGTTGATGACATGTACAACATTTCAACAAGGATTATACATGTGTGGCTACGTTAATATTTAACATCCCACATTATCAACTATGTTAATGTTAACATGCATGTGAAGACTAACTTGTTCTATGTTACAAAAATTAGGCCAAAATAATAATTTGAATTTTAGGAACTAATTTGGCAATGTCAAAAAACTTGGGGGAGTGAAATGGATAATAACTCTAAATTTAATGTGCTTTGACTAATTATAATATATAAAATGGCACATAAACATATGATCTATAACAATGTCCAAGCTTTGATTTGTCTTGCAAATAAGTACTTCATTTTTTTAACTAATGATTGTAACTATTGTTAATGATAGATGGTAATAAATTATTTAAATTCTTAAAATTTATAACACTTATAATGTACTATAAAATACATGTGAGATACTAATGAGTGGTTGATTTAAGTGACATATGCTTAATTTTTGTGGATTTGGATGATGAGTTTCATAGTGAAAGAAAATGAAATGTATTTTTTAATTTTAAATTAATAAAGTTATATATTTATTTTTTATAATTATGAAATTATAAATAGACTTCCTAATAATTTACTACTATTTCTTATTTATTTATAAAAACGTTATATAGCTCTCATAATTTAAAATTAAAATATATGTCTTTCTGAAGTACTCTAAAATTCAAATCCTAAACAAGCTCAAATAAAGTTTTGAGTTTGAGTCATACATATGAAAAAACCTGTGTTGGAAGAGGTAGTCTATCTTAACATTTGGTGGATATTTCCGACTCGAATAAAATTGTGTATGAAGGGGATACATGCAATCAAGACAAAAAAAATATATAAGGGATTACAAATATACAACTAACATAACAATTTGGGTTGAATGTAATCACTTATGTTACATGTCGCCCTATGATTTGGCCACTAGAAGTATAATGCCACTAGTGCCCTTTTGTGATTGAGTGATATAAGAGTAATCACCATATGATATTGTAAGGAAAAAATAAGTAGTCTTTTAATTTGTTTTTAAACACGATTTATTAAGAGAAGTGTTGTTGCCAACCTTTCTATATGTCCAAATATATGAAGCACGGATTCGTCAAATACCCTCACATGTCGGTGTCCGACACGTATCCAACACAGATACGCTCAGATTCGCGAATGATACGTATCCATAGAGTATCCAAAAATTAAAATAAAATAAATAAATATTAAGACACGTATCCGATTCGTTTTCAATAAAATATAGGATATATAGATTCGTTTCCAATAAAACAAGATAAGATAGATTTGTTTCTAATAAAACAGTATAAAATAGATTCGTTTATAATAAAACAGGATAAGATAGATTCATTTTCATTAAAATATGATAAGATATATTTGTTATGGAGGACAACGATTTTAGGATAGATTTGTTTTCGTTAAAATATGATAAGATAGATTTGTTATGGAGGGCATGATTTTAAATTTCCATTATATTTTTTACTTTAGATATTTTGATTTACACTTATAATTTTATCATATTTTATGTGTTTTTATTATTTTATACGCGTATCCCTGAACGTATCGTATCCTGTATTTTGGGAAAAATGCATATCGATATATCGGATATGTATCGTACCCGACACACGTATCAATATCGGTGCTTCATAGTGTCCAATTATTTTTTTTTTATTCTTTAATAGAATATCTTTATGGAACTTATTAATATAACCTACAGAAATTTGTCTTAAAAATTAATGTTGTTTTTATTCTTTTATATCCCTTAAACAATATCATTATTAAGCATGAATACATGTGGTCCTTAGTGGGGACACAACATATTTATTTATATAATGTGTTCGAGGTACTTTTGATATATTTTATTTCAATCATATATGTTTTGGTTGTGCATTTCTAGAATTCTGGACAATCACTTATCTTTTTATGAAGCTTATGTAGACCAAGAAACATATTGTATATCTATAGGTATACAAGCTGATAGAGTTAACTTTGATATCAATGGTAGTTGCACTTACTTTCTTATGAATCAATTGATTCGTAACATTAAATGTACTATTGTTGTTTCCTTTATTATGATAAATTTAAAATTGAAATTCTATTCTGAATTAAAAAAGAAGTATATTTCTTACCTTGATATGAAAAATAATGCACTTAGTAGTTTTTTTAGTAATTTTAATATGAAAAGAAAGTAGAACAAATAAGGCTATAATATATATATATATATATATTATATATATATATATATATAATAGAAAATAATAAAATAAGATAAAAGAATAATTGAAATAAACTTTAAGCTTTTTTCTTCTTCACCTAATTCTCTTTGTTGTGCAACTGAAATAGCTTTAGCATGATTTTGATCGGTGCTCTTTTTTCAAATTAGGACAACTAGGAACTTCAGAGAAAATAAGAGAATACTATCTGCGCAAACAGATTGAGAGGACTTGACTTATTCAAAATTTCAAATGGAACAATAATAGCTTAACCTAAAACACATATTATATCTCTTAAGTGACTTTTGAGTAGTAGCTAGCTCTATACATACATATGGTTATGGGATCACATCTGTTATATTTGTTATCCTACAAGTCATACTACTGCATATATCACTAGCTTATGAGTGGTTGAAAAAATATATTGAAGTTAAAAAATTAATAATTAACTATTTTTCTAATTAATCATAATTGATAGTACATACAATAGCGTAATTTGTGAGTCAGTAGATGTGTAAACGTGTCCTATTAGTATATGTTGTAGTATCCGAAAGAGGACCATATCAGCTAACAAAGGCTTAACAATAGGATATGAAATCTTATGAAAGATGAATGATTAAACAATTGCCTGATTACTTGTGTCGAGAAAGATGATTTTGATAGTATTGAAAATGAGAAAAAATATTTCAGTTTTTCCAAAATATGAAAGCTCATAAAGAACAATTACAAAATTTTGTATTGGATTTTCTTATTTGATATTTCATTATTGTGGCACTATGAATATTATTAATTTATTAAAAATAGTGTGTGAAATCGATTGAGATGAATGACTGAATTATTGCATGCTTACTTGTATCAAGAAATATGTTTTTGATAGTATTGAAAATGATATAATTATTGAATGTTTCCAAAATATAAAAACTCAGAATAATTATGGAATTTTGAGTTGTACCTTCCTGTTTGATATTTCATTGTTCTAACACTATGTTATCGGATTTTGCATATCGCCCCATAATTCACATTCAAGTATGTGTTGTTAGAATTATATTGTACTTTCAGTGATATAAATTTAAGTAAGTGGACTCTTCCTGCTTATAATTCTAATGCTCATCACAATCCTTATGACACTTATTAACACAACCTGAAACATATTACTCCTTCGGTTCGGGACACCAATTCTTCCAAAGGGTCAGTGTCCCAAACCATGAAATCAACCCGGACAACAAGTCTATTTTTGTTAAGAAATCAGCCAACCTGGTAGCTTCCTTGATGATGAACCTAATGTGAACAAGTCATCCTCGTGCTAGCAAGACGTGAATATCATTCACAACCTGCATAAGTCATCATGCGAATAGATAGATATTTCTTCTGTAATAACCTACACAATCTCTAGACAATCTGACTCAAGTATGACATGGCGATGTTCCCAAATTCCTAGCCAACCTCAACCATGCTCCATGACTAAGAATTCCGCTAAGCTTGGGCAGCCAGTTCCAGAGGTAGCTATAAACAGTTTTTGCTAGTCCTACTTGTAAGATTTGGGAAAGACAAGTCTGATCTATTTTGCCAGCAGTTTCTCAATTGAACTTGGATATTGTCCAAGAATTTTCCATTGTGAAATTATAAAATTGTTGAAACATATCAGAGCATGCTACAAAACTATAGTGCTAGAGGGTATAAAATGCCAGAAGAGTTATCATAGGAATATCTCTTATGCCATTTGATGTGGAGCTCTATGATACAAAGAAGTGAGCTTTTGTGAAACATGACCAAAACACAGACACCAATCAATCAAACATGATTTTTTGTATCAACTGTATCAAAATAAGAAAAAGTGCAAAAACATTTCATGCCTGCTGTTTTTATTTTTGATGGGGCAAGGTAGGGAATAACAAATTCAAGTATTCAACCTCCAATTACTATAGTAGTATCACACTAATACTCAAAATCACAAACAAATTAGTAGAGTTATGAATATCTTTTACTGCTCCTTACCATGATCTTGTTCCATGGTCAGGGTTGGTAACATAGCCATAGCCTCACCTTCAATTACAAGAAGTTCGCCGTTCTTGAAACACTTTGTCTTAAACTTTGCACTGGATAAAATTGACAAAACACTCGATTAAAAACAAAATTACTCATCAAAATATATATATAATAGTAATGTCAGGTCGTAACTTACAGATACCGATTTTTGTTTTCTCTCAGATTAGTTGCTTGTACTTCACTAATAACTTGATCTCCAATATAGACAGGGAACTTAAAATTCAAGCTTTGAGATACATAAACAGCTCCAGGCTACAATTACCCATAATATTAGAAGACTGAAGGAGCCGAGAAAGAAAAGATGGAAAATCATCTTCAGGATGGTTTTCATAGAAGAATTGAGGACCCCATATTAGTGACTCAAGTTGACTAAATCTAATGTCTCCATGGTTATCATGCACATAGTAGAATCCATATTAATATTTAAATTCACAACACATAAAGCTTCTACTCATGAGTGCATATTTCATGCATGTCATAAAAATAATAAAAGTATGCATGGTAATTGGTAACTTGCAGGCATCTCACACTCTCTAATTCCCCGGACACATTTTAACATGTGCAACAAGTGGAAGGCAAGCTTGCCTTTATATTTGAAGGCACAATATAACTTCCCATCTTATAATTTTTCACTTTGATGTCTTTCTCTTTTTTATGCCATGTTTTGGGTCAAAGAAATTAATTAGTGTCCAATATTTAGTCAACAAGAAGGGTGTTTTATAGAGGTGGGGCTTGGATTCTGGAATCAACTTTAGGTTCTCCAAAGCTGTTTGTCTGTTGGAGGACGAATTCAATCATATCAATCATGGTATAAAATTTGATCTATGAAAATGAAGTCTGTAATTTTATTTCTGACTCATGTTCGCTAAATCTAATGGCTCCATGGTTATCATGCAAATGGTAGAATCCATGTTAATATTTAAATTCATCACATAAAGCTTCTACTCATGAGTGGATATTTCATCTATTTCACCAGAATAATAAAAGTATGCACGGTAACTTGCATGTATCTCACACTCTACTTCCCGTAACACATTGTAACAGATGCAACAAGTGGAAGGCAGCTGGCCTTTATATTTGGAGACACTTAAGTGCGCGATGCCACTTCCTGCAATTTCATGTCAGAGGGTGAGACTCGACACAACAATAAGATTGCTGCTTAGTGAACATGATGTCACATGTTCATATAAGGTGCGTGGTGTGTACATCTATCCTCCCCAAACTCAACTAGGTGAGAGCTTTGTGCACTGGGCCGTCTTTTTTCATGTTAGCCAAATAGCTGTTAATATTAACTGATAGCTAGAATGGATAGTTGACTCAAACTATAATGGACTAACAGGTCTTTCTATTCTCATCCCAGTCTAGCAAATTGTGTCTCATCCTGTTTGATAATATGTTTATTCACTCCAATCAGTTATTGGGATAGTTGACTCACACTTGATCTGTCTAAAATCAGTTTCCAGTTTTATTTCCTATTATTCCTGTTAGCTACTAATATGAGGATGGTTTTGTAAAAAATAGTGTACCACATAGCTTAAAATCACGCAAACTGTAACTTGCATATGGGTCCCCCCTTCATAGGTCCCCACACCCTTTAGTGCAGACTAATCTCCCTTTAGGCATAGACATTTTCCCCGGCCTAGAAATGGGGTTGTTTAACTCTCATCCTAGTCTTGTAATCATATGTTTTTTTTATTAATCTGTTTATCGACTCTAATTTAGTTTATTGGGATGATATTGTTGAATGTGACACTTTAATTTCCGTAGCAGGGATATCAAAATATAGAGGATTACTATGGGGGACTTACAAAATGTGATGAGATGATATGAGGAAAGAGCGAAGCAACCAGCATTCCATGCACCAGTGGACCTTCAAACCCAACACCTCGGGCAGTGGCAGCATCAGTGTGCAAAGGATTACAATCATGACTCACCTTGGAGTATTGAAGGACATCTTCCTCAGTAAAATACCTTGCTTTTCTCAAGACATCCCCTGGTTTAAGTACACGAGGAGTTGCAGAAGAAAAGCACCTCAGTCTCAGACGCTGGAGTTCACTAGAAAAAAATAAACTCCTCATGAGCATTCTTGTAAGGATTCAAGTGAACAGAACAAAGCCCTGATATGTTGTTGTCCACCAATAACTGGAAATGAAGCAAAATGCAACTTAATATACCCAAAAATGAAAGACAAAGTGACCAACTAAATGTTTTTATATCAAACAAAACCATCAACTAGTTGTAAATTTAGGCCAAACATTTTCATTTGTTTGATGTGGCAATTAAAGTTTTAACCTATAAAGACACAGTGATGAGGGTCAAATTAAATTGAGAAATGATGCAGTATGCATCATCATCAATGGTGGATCTTTTGCAGGAGCCACTACATTGATACAACAAGTCTTGAAGAAGAACGGTCACATGGTATCCTATTATCGTATACTCCATAAAATTGGATCAAGTTGGAGCATTTAAAACAAAAAACAACATCAAAACATTCAGCTTCACGCATTTTCCCCTCAACCAGAAATAATATATTTTCCTTAAACACTCCACAACAAGCACCACTTAGAAGGTTGGATAATATTATTCCTTAAGCACTCCACAGTGTACTTCTAATGCTCAAGCAAACCAAAACAAAGACAATAAGTAACTAACACACATCAGTTCAATTTGACTACTTACTTAACAACAATTGTGCATGAAAGATCGAATTAAAAGCACCCAGTAATCCAACAAATTTTCATTTTCAGAAAAAGCAAGAAATTGTGCACTAACCTAACATAACCGATTTCATGCTCATAGTAAACTTATTCTAGTGAAGAATACAGCTCACACATTTTATCATACAGCTTGGCTACAATTAAAATAACAACAACCAAGCCTTAATGCCATTAGCCGGAGTAGGCCACTAAAATCAAAATAACAACTGGATTAATATATACACCAGAAAACAACCCCAAGTCTCATCCAAGGTTTTAAATAATGGTTTTGGGCAGCGGTTTCAGAAACTTCAAAAAAGCATGATGTTTAGGACAATTGTAAACATTTGTTATTGGTACCATGACCATTGCATCGCGATATAGTTTCAGCGACTCCCAAAACCTTGTCATGAAATATGTCACGGTGGCGAACCCAGATTTAAAAATGAGGGAATAAAGATAAAATTACCAAATGGGTAAGTAATGTTCAATCCACAAATAGTTTCATTCTCTATGTTTTCGTTGTCAAGCTTTTCTCTCGCTGTGTGATTTTCTCTTGCTGTATTTGTGCGTGTTCCACCTCCTCCGTGGCAAACACGCGCTATGCCTAATTAATCTGCAAATTGTAAAAGATTCACTATTGGTTCGCAGAACGAGATTAAACGAGTATCAAATGCAGGATGAAGAGTGAAGAGTGAAGAGTGAAGAGTGATACTGGAGAATAAAACCTTAAAATTTCAGAAACATTAGTAGGAACTTATGCTTATAACACCTATATGCATCCAAAGGTCAATTACTCAATTGTTTTGAGAAACATTAGTAGGAATTAATTCATTGGTCATGAGAATATTGATAGTACTTTTTTTATTATTGTTAAACTTAAAAACTGCGGGTATTTAATTATATAACTAATATTATAAGAATGTAATATTTATGTATTATTAATGTAAAGATTTATATATATAGTTAGTATATTATTTATCATTCATTTTTATTAATTTTTGAAAGAGTCAATAATAATAAAACACGAATATTAGATGATGTAATTTTAGTATATAAAACTCATATACTCTATTACATACATTTTTTCTTATATTATAATGGGAGAGGATTCACTTACTCCAAAAGTAAGTTTAAAAAACTTACTTCATATCTTATCTATCAATTCTATGGAAATATAATAGTTTGAATTAGTAAGTATATCTAAATCTTTAGATTCCTCTTGAATTGATGGTAGAATAAAGTTTTTAATATTATTCTGTAAATGAATTTCCTCTCTATTATCATATATAGAAAAGAATATAGTTTAATTAATAATATTAGATTATTTTGAATTATGAAAATCTTCCACTAGATAAATGGATGGAAATAACTCTGTAAATGAATGAACTCAAATATTCACAAAATTTAAAAAAAAACGAAGAATTATACTCCAATGACTTATTTCATTGGAGAAAATTTTCCTTCACTCATTGTTTGGTTTAGATACTGTGTGTTCCATTTTGTGTACAAATTCATTTTCAGGTATCCCACACTTATTAACTAGGCAAAGTTTTATAAGATAAGAGAAATTGTTGACATTTGAATCCAGGTATTTATATTTTATATTTAATAGTTCTGAGCTGACTCTTAAGAATATTTATTAATTCTTTGATTCCTTGAGCATATAGAAAAAGTAGAGAAAAATTTATATGAAAACATATAATACGTTACATTTAAAAAAACAAATGTATTTTATGATTATTGATATTGTTATTTAAAATTAAAATTAATTAGGATTAAATTAGTAATATGTTGTTAGAATTTCATTAGTTGTCCTTACATGGTTTTGTCTTAACATAAGTTTTTTTTCAGGAAAAGTAATGGAAGATGATCCTCAAAGAAGTGTTGCAACTGAAGAAACCAACTTGGCTGAGTCATTGCACCAGCTAAGTTGGTGATGGCTTGGACAGTTGTTAGCCACTTAGTTGCAACTCTCATAATAGAAGGATTGCACATAAGGGTTAGTGTTTTAGTCGTAGTATAAATAACTGATGTAGAAGATTGTGTTAGGAATTGCAGTATCAGGCCTAGCCTAGATCTTAGGAAATACATTTATTCTAACTTAAAAAACTTACTTTATATTTTAGTCATCTATTTTATAAAAATCTAATAGTTTATATCTATTAACTAACTCAAATCATGTAAACTAATTCAAATAATATGAATCATTAGATTTTCATAAAATAGATGGCTAGGATATAAAATAAGTTTTTTAACTCCTAGAATAAGTAAATGAACCCTTCAAATGACAAATTTCAATTTACTAATACCATCTAGAAACATTGTATTGTTATTGGGCAAATGCAAACATGTGCTCTTAAGCAAATACCTAAATTCTTATCTTGGGTTAGCTATATATGAACAAGATGCTTTAACATGACCATTAACAAAAAAAAAACATTTATATTTAAATACTTTCAAATTATTTTGTTTATGATTTTTCTTAGTCCCTGTATTTCTAAAAATTAGACTAACATTCATTTGATCTATTATCCTAATGAAGCTTCAAATAGTCTTTTTCTTACATGTTCAAACTACCATAGATACTTATACAGAGGGATAATCACATATCCCGAAAGAGATTATTTCCTTACCCAAAAGGATGAGGTACCATTGGTAGTACAAAAAACTACCTAATACATGATTTTATAATTTTTTTCTACAACATGAACTATCCCAACTTTCTCCATGATGCATTTATTCCTAATTCAGTTCACTCATGTCCATCCCACCTAATATACAATTATTGTAATGCATTCATCTCTAATCATATCTTGCATAGTGTGTTATTCCTAATTCAGTTCACTCATGTCCATCCCACCTAATATACAATTATTGTTGTATTGAATTTATTTTATTATTGACATTTTACTCATCAATATTCAATTTTGTATTATATTGTGGGTTAGTTGTGCAAATAAAAAATCTCCCTAAGCTTTTAGTAAATTTATATCATATATGACACCTGAAGCACTTCATCCACCTCAATCGAAATATGATTTACATCTCCCTCAATTTCTTTATTGTGTTATATAATTGACCAAGATACTTAAATTTAAGGTCATGAGTATGATATGATCTCTGAATTTTACCCCCCATGAATCTCACTGGATAGGAAACTGGTGCACTGGATTTTCAAATGCAGGTGTTTCTAAAGCATATCTCCACATTTTAGTTTCCTATTTAATTCCTTTCTCCACTCTCCAATTAGAACAATATTGTATACAAAAAACATGCATTATAGTACCAATTCTTGGATATGCTCAATAAACACATCCAATACCAATATAAACAAGTAAGGACTCAATATTAACCCCTTCAATATAGTAAAATTGCAATAGAGAAAAGAATAACCACACACAAAATAGAGGTAATATATTTAACATAATGAGAATACCAACACACAAAAACATGTTATACTTCTAATTTCCCAACAAAAACTACCCCTTTATTCTTCAATTATTTCCCTTAGGTTAGCAAGAGCCTTGTTATTAAAGTGTTAAGCAGATATCTACTAGTGACCTAGATAACAAGTCTCAACATCTGAAGAAAATAATTTGCAAATATGGACAACAGTTGCAAACAAGATGTCTGGCCAAACAGTAATAAAAGTTAAGGCTAATGAACTGTGGGAAGCACATCTTCTATCCACAAATTGTATCACTCATGCCACTTACTGTGATTGGTTAGAACAACATTTAATTATTAAACTTTTAGTTTAAATATATTTTTTCAACCAATCAAGTGACACATGAAGTGACACTTTTTGGGACAGGAAATGTGCTCCCTGAACCTTGTATGTACATAACAATCTGAATTCTTAAGATTATCAAATCAACTTCAGCAAAATATAAATAGCTTCACAAAGGAGGGAAATTGGTCTTTTGACAACTACCAAACATGCTAGCCTTTGTTCACCTTCAACCAGAACACTCATACATGAGTTTTATCAGGGTAAGGTTATTTGGAGCATGATCTTCATAATGGTCTGTTCTTCTAACTGATCTTGCATTAGTAGATCAATTCCAAATACACTGTGTGAGAATAAGAATTCATGAGACAAGTGATAATATACTGGGCAGCCAGAAAGTACATTATATATGACATTTTATTTAAAATTATCAGCAAATATTGAAAGTACCATGGTATACAGAAATTAATCTTTCCAGATTAGAGAAAATGCATAATATTTCAGCACCACTAACATCATTGAATAGAACAAAGTGTTGTCATAGAGAACGGAGAAAACTAACCAAAGAAGAAGATAAACAAAGGTTACTAAAGGAAGTAATATTGCTTCCATATTTTTAACAATAATCCTGGCAAATCAATTGTAGAGATGAGGATGCGGTGAACATACAAGACAAGATAAAATTTAAGAATGCTTGAATTTGAAAGACAATAAGAGTAGAACCAATTGAGGAAAGATGGTAGAATCTTATGTTAAGGTGATTTGACAGCGTAAGAAGAAGACCAATCAAAGCACTGGTAAAGAGTTAATTAGACAGGGGACAACTCAGTAGTTGGAGGCAGAGAAAGAACAAGAAAAATTCTATATGAAACCATTAAAATGGACTAAGATCTAAATAGCCTTTCTGAAGAACTGCTTTGTGACAAAATACAAGGCCTCAATCATCTAATCCATATAACCGAACCCACTATGTGCATAAATGCATTGTTGTTGTAATCTAGGCAATATAGACAAATCACATATCCCAAGTGTCTATATTTTAATACTGCTAAAATTCCTTTAGAAATATCCAAACCTGTGAATGGAGCACCTGATATTGTAATGGGATAAGACCTAATAGTATAAAGAAGTTGATAAGCTCTTATGTACGACGCATTTGGTGTACATAATTTAAATAACCTTTATTTGGTGTGGGACCAATAGGTATTCTCTACGAGAGACAATCCTACTTGAATTGGGTGTGATCACTATCGTAGGCAAAGCTCTCGCTCTGAGTATTTAATGCAACTGCATACCCATGGCTCAAACTCAAGACCACTGGTTACCCCATACTAGCTGATCACGCATTGTGGTACATAGTTTACATAATCTAATAAAAGGGCGGCCCAATATATAAGGCACCCACCAAGGGGGTCCTGGGGTAGATGTACACAACATTATCCTCGCAAGCAAAGAGGTTGTTTCCAAGATTTGAACTCATGACCTCCATGTCACAAGGCAAATAACCTTAACATTGTGTCAATGCTTACCCTCTTTAAATAACCTTATTGTATATATAAATATACAGTGACTACATTACACCTTAACATAAAGGTTTCAATTAAAATAAATATAAAATAACAGCCTTAAAAAAACAGGCAGCCACAAGAAATCATCCATGGTGAAAGAATAAAAGCCTACTCATTAAATCCTAAATAGAAGAAAACAAACAAATAAGCAACAAACGATCTTGTACTATGAACACTGTTCTGTGGAAAATTACTTTCCCGCGAAGTTGAAGCAAGGAAAGCAGCTGGTGCCTTAAATGATCGACAAGCAGCTTAGTGCCTTAAATGATCGACAAGCAGCTCAGTGCATTACCCCAGAAACAGCATGTTAAAGTAACATGAGGAATCAAAGCACAAGCATCATCTGGGGCATCAAGCAGAGGTGTGAGTTCAAGGACAAGCAGTGTGACAATCCAAGATGATGATGCTGCATTGGCCAGAAGGTTTCAGAGAGAAATTGAAGGACAAAGCCGAGGAATTTGAATTCACAGTAATTCAAGGGATCAAACCTCATCATCATCTCTATGAATAAGGACAAGAAGAGGGACTACTACCCAAGATGACAAGACTGCTTTACTCTAACGCATACAATTGTTGCCCCTTGAAAGAATGCATAAAATAACAGGCAACCCAAAAATGCAATAATGTATATGATGTTCTGTTAAAATTACTACAAAAATATTAAAGCTATGCACCATGGCATACATAAGTTGTTCTTTTAAAATTTGATAAAATGAACGATATTTCCCGAATCACTAAAATCATAAAACAGAACAAAAAAGTATCAAAGAAAAGGAGAATGCTAATTGTGAAAAAGAAAATCCCAATTCCTAAAGGAAAAACAAATAGTTTTACCATTTTCAAGAATAATCTAAAATCTAAGCAAACCCCTTTATGACTTCTGCAGTCTGACCAAATTGCATATCACAAGGTCATTCGGAAACACCTAAGTTGACCAGGAATAGCCATCCAAGCATGCCCAACCTACGACCCTAGTTGCAGATGTGCTATTAAACAAAATTGTGTGATGATAATTTCACAGTTCTTATTTATGATATTCCACTTTCCAGCTAAATGATTTTAGCTACTGAAGCTCTTCTTTTCAATAAACTATGTTAAAGAGGAAGCACATCAAATAGCTGAAAGCCTAAGGCTAAGTAGACATACGATTTGACAATGATAATATAATATCTCATTTACCATAGTTTTTATTTTTTATGTTTCAAAAAACAAACAATCTATGCTTTTGCATAACTACAATTCAATAAAATTGAGCAGAAACTGTTACCGAATAGCAAACTCTGTGCAATATTGATATGGCAGTACAATTTTGCACAAATAAAAGACTTACAGTTTGTCAATGCAATGTCACCCAATCTGGAGGTGGCCAAAACAAGTTAAAATAATCCGGTTGACGAGACAACAGTGAAATTCGATCATCACCCAAGTGAAAAACACCCATACCACTTTCCAGTACATCAATGTTGAATGTATCATCTCTAAAAACCACACAATCCCCTTTAGCAACACACAAATCCGTAGCTGGAACACAAAACGCACAATCATCCCCTAAAAACAAAACCCTGCCATTCAAACTCTCCAACTCAACCCATCTCCTCTCCTCTTCCTCCAACCGATACAATCCAAACTTCATAGCTCTCTCACACCCAAGCTCAAAAATCTCATCACCATCATCACCACCACCTTCTCCAAGCATATCCAAACTACCAACATAACCCGAAGACAAATACTTATCCACCAGCAACAACTCACCCTCACATTGAACCAAAAACTTCTTATCACCCCCAAACACAGGTTCAGCCACAATCTCAACACCCAAATCCAACCCAACCCTCACAGTTCGACCCGTCCCATCTACCGCGAAAAGCCTCCCTTTAAACACACATACATCATCATAAGGCGTAGGCATATCCGGAATTATACTCCAACCCTCATCACCAGACCTAAACAAAGCCAATTTCCCTGAAACATGAATGGTAAGGAGCACAAAACTTTGTATATTCGATCCAGTCCACGAGAAAACAACCTTTTCCATGTAAAGCGAGCTGAAGGAAGGCGGACCTCTTATATTAAGCACAAATTCTTCCCCAAGCTCGACAACAGGTAAATGGTAGATGTCCAACAGCTCAGGTAAACTCGAAGGGGATGGCAGAATCGAAGATTTGATCGGGAACCGAGAGAGCGGGTGCCAGAGCTGGTTTTTTCCAGATGGATCATGGCCAATCTTGATTAACCAAGGTAGGAGAGGCTGTTGTTGATTTTGTTGGGGTGGGGTTATGAGAAATAGGGTGCGTTTGGAGAGAGAGAAAGTGGAATTGTGATTTTGATTAGGTGTTGTGGGATCGTTGGAGAAGATTGGGAAATTGAAAGGTAAGTGGTGGTGATTGTGGAGGTTGGGGGTTGAAGAAGTGGAGGAACGCCATGAGGAACAAACGGAACGGAATCGGAGAAGGTAGAGTGAGCTTTCAAGGCGTTGTGATATTAGATTTAGGAGTTCTTTTGGGAGTTGAGACCATTCTCCCATGTCGGACCTGATTTTGTTTTGGAGAAATGCAAAGGGGGAAGGAAGGGGGTTAAGGGAAGAAAGAAATTTGGATGTAAGGAAGGCATTTATATAGTCATTTTTAAGAGAAGTCACTTGGGAGCAAATGTCCCACAAAATTTGACATTGTGGATAGTAGTGGTGAACATGGGTTGCTTTCTACCCGGTAAAGTTGTAAAGGTGTGTATCTTATATCCTTAAATATTGGTTGAGTCATTTTTTGAATTCATACAAGTCTTAGATCTGAAGATAATCTAACCCTAAATGATGATCGAGATAATTTTTGAATCTGGACTCGACTCTAGACTCGATTAAATATAATGTATATATATTTTTGATAAAGTATTCTTATTATTACTTATTATTATGGATATGTAATTTAACATATAAAATAATGAATAAATTACCGACATCCCCTGAGTTTTAGTGAAATTACACAAATCACCCATCACTTTTCTACACCTACACAAACCTCCCATATTTTTAAACTTTCATTACATTGATCACCCTCTGCATAAGAAATAATTGTAATCTTATAAACAAAAAATGTGATAAATGCAATTAAGTTAAACAAAACATGATATATTGTGGAGACACGTCCAAATAATATACGAGATATATGAGTCAATATTTCTTTATTATTTTTGGTTCGTTACACTATATTATAAGAGCTATTTAAACAATATTTCTTTAGAATTGTTGATGCATTTTGTAACAAAAAATAATAAAGATACATTGATTTGTATATTATTTAGACTTGTCTACACAATATATCATGTTTTGTTTAACTTAATTGCATTTATCACATTTTTGTTTAAAAGATTACACTTATTTCTTATGCCGGGGTGATCAATGTAATGAAAATTAAAAAATAGGGGAGGTTTGTGTAGGTGTAGAAAAGTGAGGGGTGGTTTGTGTAATTTCACTAAAATTCATGGGGTATCTGTGTAATTTACTCTAAAATAATATATGTATATATATTTTTAATCATGTATATAATGAAAAGATTATATAATCAATTATACTTTACGACGAAAGAGATGTCATTACTTTGTACATAATTGAATAGAAATACAGACAAACATGATGACTGAGTAATCATGGAACGGGTTGCGCTGAATCATGTTTGTCCCTTACCCGACCTTAAATATTGATTGGGTCTAATTTTTGAACCCGAACTCGACCCTAGACCCAATGAAATCTAACTCTATTCGGACTCGATCATGATCATGCCATATCGGGTGAACGGGTAGGGCCGGGTCCTACTCACCTCTAGTGGATACTTGATTAGTATTTAAGTTAAAAATTCAATACTCGAGTATTTTCTGACAAATTACAAGTAGTGGTACCAATAAGGCGTTGATTTAGTGGTATAAGATTGTATTGGATCCAATGTTGTAAAACTCAAGCCAGATGTCAAATTAGGAGAAGTCTCGTATTAGGCTTAACCAGTTTAAACGGTTAAACCGACATGTCTGATCTGATGATTCCATACATAATTAGTAATTTTTATCTATAATTATACAGTTATATATAAATTATATATAAATGTAAAACTTTATATAATTAATAATTATGTATAATTATATTAAAATAATATTTCTTCATCTTTTTTGGACCATAGTAAAACAAAATATTAGAACAGTGTTCTATTTTTTTTTAAGTGAATCGTATAGTTTACGTCCCGGGTTAATCCGGTTTAATGGGTTTAACACAGTCGGACCAAATTTTTTCCAGTTCAAAGTGGTTTAACTCTCATTCGGTTAAAACTGCAAACCATAGCCATTTTCAAGCCCGACCAGCGGTCGAACCGTCCATTCCGGTCCAGTTCTCATAACACCGACCGGATCCCTAAATTGACCAAAAAGTCAAACGTCGATTCCTAGAAGCAACACTTATTGGGATGAGCAATCATATATTCTGAAAGGGATTAATTCATTATTAATAGAGTAATGGAATATGTTTAGTTAAACAAAAAATAAGTAATGGTAAAGAGATAGAAGATGTCTTCCCCCAGTTATATAACCATGCATAATTTTTTATTTATTCTAAAAGCAAAATTTTAAAATCGGAGTTCAAAACACAAATCTTATAATATATTTAAAGTTTGGTGTGTCATAGAGAAAATTTCAACATTGTAGTAATGATCATGGGTAATCATGATATAATGTTGTAAAACCCTATTGAAAATTTAGGTATAGTACTATATTAAAGGAAGATGGAACAATTTCTTAGGGTGAGAGATGTTGGAATGGTCAGTCATCCAAGATTAATGCTTTCTTAGCCATAAAGTAAGGAATATAAGTCTAACTCCCCTCCAGACAATCCAATACTATATTATAAGGGGAAATGATATTTACAATCCCAACATGGTAATGGAATCTCTAAAGAGGATCCAAATTCAATGAATATATTAGTTATACAAAAAAAATTAATAAGGAGAAATTAATTAGTAGAGACCATTTTTCCTTCCTTATCTTCCTTCTTAATGAATGTAATCGACAAAAACTATGATGTGCCTACTTTTTTACAACATTCACCCATACCATCTTCAAGTTTCCCACTAAAGTTTGGATGATTTTTGAGAAAGAATACACATGGTTACAATACCAACTTTAATCTGGAATATTAATTGTATGCAGTTCATCACTATTTACATTGTAAGGAATATGATATTGGATATGCAGTTCATCATTGTTATGCATAGGATGATAGGATGTGTAATATGAATGAGAAATCATTTTCTTTTATTTGTGTAGCTCGCAACAATTCTGAATGGCACAAAATAATCTTTACTGGTTGAGTCACGATCAAGTCGCTCTCTTTAAGAAGTTTCGTGGTACTGCTAAAATTGTACAAGCAAACTATCAATCACATTGTCTCCAAGATAAAACAATCTAATTCTCTATTATAAGATGCCTTACTGCACTGTAAGAATCACTCTCGAATAAACCCACAATATGGCTACTAGTGTCAATTCTCGATTTCCACAATTTGGCTACTTGTGCCAATTCTTTTCCCACAATATTGACTATCAGTGTTAATTCTCGAAATTCTTACTTTGGTTGCATGTGTCAATTCTCAAGTGTCACAGAAAAAAAAAAGGGAAGAAGGTTGCCGGAAATGCATCGGCGGAGTATTAGGAGGGAGAAGGTTGCCGGAAATGCATCGACGGAGTATTAGGGGGGAGAAAGAAAAGTTGATAGGTAAACGCCTTCGACTTGTGGTGCAAGTTATAATGAGGGGAGGAGGCCTGTATTTATAGCTTGAGGCCTCCAATGGATCCCCATCTGACGGGGTTACATGATCTGATAATTGGAAAAACAAATCATGCGGATCATAATCTCTTGGCCGAGATCCTCTCCCCTCACTCTCCATTCTCCAACCGTGATGACTATGTCAAACACGTGTGGCATGCGTGTGCTGACTTGGTCAACACACGGTCCAAACCCAAATATCCCAAAAATAATAAAATAAATAAATGTTTATTTAAATAGAATATTGGGCCCAAGCCCAAGCCCGAACTCGACCCAAGCTGAGTCGGCCAGACGGCGACGAAGGAGGTTGTGGTGATGGAGCGCACGCATGTGTGTGTGGAGGATTTTGTTTGTGTGAGTCCTCACCCACCCACAAAACCTATTATACTCCTTGGGGCACACTCCAAGGATGAAACTTAAGGCTTATCAAGCCTTTGAACTTCCCTCCTCCAAGCAATGTGGGACTTGGGGAGTTTTTTCATTTCACATCTCCAAAAATCTTCATTAATGGTCTCTTTAATATGCATTTAAATCACTTTAAAACTCATCATTTTTTCAAAAAATTCCAAAAATCCCCCACTTGAAATTAAAAAACGATTTCCGAGAATTTCTATGCTCGCAATAAGATTGTGCATAAAGAAAGGTGTCATGCGACTTGAACCTTTGCATAGTGAATAAGATCCAGATTTTACTAGAGTGACTCGTAGTCTTGAACTCTATTGTCAGCGTCAACCCACGCACAACTTTTTCAAAGGGGTATTTTGTAAAGTGCGTTCGTTAATGGTCATGCACGTCTATCCTAGTATAGTGAGCGCTCTAGAAATTTATGCCCCAAAATTTCATAGGAAGCATCTCCCACTTCTACATTCACATAGGTGAGTCTATCAAGAGTACTCTTGTAGCCTAGGTACTCCACTCCAATTGGAGTATAGATCTCGTTAAGAGTTTTAACTCATCCTTACATATGTTGCAGGAATCATGCTTCTCATAATTTTATAGCATGTTCATTCTCATATCACTTCACAACTTGTTATTACCCATTGAACATATTTCTTGGGATCTCTAGTCAGTTAGGTTGGGTTACCATCATGAGTGATCCTCATTCTTAGGTCAATAGTCCTATATTCTTAGAAGTATAGTGGACTTTCTCTCTAGCTAGTCCTTTCGTCAAAAGATCTACTAAATTATTTCAGTGCGTACAAGATCCACTCTAACAGCTCATGTAGAGAGTAACTCTCTAATGGAGCTATGCTTATGACGAATTTGCTGTTTCTTACCGTTATAAAAGTGGTTATCTATTTTGCAATAGCTATGGTACTATCACAATGTATCAACACAACTAGAATTGGGTTTTCCCATAGAGAAATATCTGCAAGCAAGCTTCTCAACCAGCTTGCTTCTTCACTAGTTGTTGCTAGTACTATCATCTCAGCTTCCATAGTGGATTGAGCCAAAATAGTCTCTCTTTGACTTTCAAGAAACAGCCCCATTGACTATGCTAAATATATAGCCACGGGTTGCTTTGGAATCATCTGAAAGAGTGTTTCAATCAACATCGCGAATCCTTCTAAGGCAGTTGGAAACCTTCGGTAATGTAATTCAAGGTTCATTGTTTTCTTAATGTAGCTCATTATCCTTTCTATAGCATGTCAATGCTCCATACTAGGTCTACTGGTAAACCTGCATAATAACCCCACAACATAGGCAATATCGGGTCTAGTGCAATTAGTGACATACCGAAGGCTGCCAATGATGCTAACATACTCAGCTTGCCTTACACCTTCATCAGTGTTCTTAAAAAGTTTTACATTTGGATCATATGGTGTGCTAGCAGGTTTACAGTCAAAGTATTTATATTTCTTTAAGATCTTTTCCATATAGTGATATTGATCCAAAGAAATTCCTTCTTTTGACCTAGTAATTTTTTACCAACGATTACACTTGCCTCTCCAAGGTCTTTCATATCAAAGTTGTTACACAACAATGATTTCACATTATTCACAACATCAATGTTGGAACCAAATATGAGTAGGTCATCCACATAGAGACATATGATAGTGCAAATGTCATTTTCTATTTTGTAATAAATGCATTTGTCACTTTCATCCACCTTAAACTCATTCAAGACCATTAAGTTGTTAAACTTTTCATTCCACTGTTTAGGTGTTTGCTTAAGACCATACAACGACTTATCTAACTTGCAAACCTTATTTTTTTGCCCATGTATTACAAAACCTTCAGGTTGGTCCATATAGATTTCTTCTTCCAAATCACAATTTAAAAAAGCAGTCTTAACATCCATTTGATGTACTAATAAATTATGTATCACGTCGATTAATATTAGTATTTTAATTGATGTTATTCTAGTAATAGGTGAAAATGTGTCGAAGAAATCTACATTCTCTCTTTGCCTGAAACCTTTAGGTACAAGTCGTGCCTTGTATTTATCCATTGTACCATCAGGTTTCAGTTTCTTTTTCAATATCCACTTACAACCATTGGGTTTGCAACTAGGAGGCAAGCCAGCTAAATTCCAGGTCTTATTAGACTCTAGAGAATCCATCTCATCATTTATAGTCTCTTGTCACAAATCAGCATCCAAAAAAGTCAAAGCTTCTTGGAGGGTTGATGGATCTTCTTCGAATGTATAGACCATATAATCGGGTCCATATTCTCTAGTAGTCCTTATTCTCTTACTTCTTGTAAGTTCTATTTCTAACTCATCGTTATTGTCATTATTGCTAATCATAGGTATGTGACTAGTTGTTGTGCCCCCACTATTCCTCAATTTAAAAGGGAATTTCATTTCATTGAAGTCTACATCATTAGACTCAATGATCACTTTTGCCTTAAGCTCATACAACATGTATGCCGTGTTGTTTACAACATACCCAATGAATACACATTCATAGGCTCTACTTGCGAGTTTGACTCTCTTGGGACCTAGTATCCGGACAAAGGCCAGACAATCCCAAGTTCTCAAATAAGACAAGTTTGATTGTCTATTCTTAAAAATTTCTTATGGTGAAATTTTGCTTTTAGCCTTGGGGACTCTATTTAGCACATAGCATACAATTAATAAAATTTTACCCCACCAAGAGGGTGCTGCATCAGAACTCAACATAATAGCTACAACTAATTCAGTTAGAGAACTATTCTTTCTTTCAGCTTTACCATTCACTTAAGGTGAATATGGTGCAATTGTTTCATGAATAATGTCATTTAATTTATAAAAATCATTAAACATGTTAGAGTCATACTCAATGTCTCTATCACTTCCGAGTTTCTTTACTTTCTTGTTGAATTGATTTTCAATTTCAGTTACATATAACTTAAATATGTCAAGTGCTTCACTTTTATTTTACATGAGATATATATAAGTAAAATCAGAATAGTCATCAATAAAAGTAATAAAATAGCATTCACCATTTCTAGTTAACGTTCCATCTAATTTCCACATATCTGAGTGTATTAAATCTAAAGGCTCAGATTCTTGCATTATTGATTTATGTGGTTTTTTTGAAATTTTTGCTTGACTGCATGATTCACAAATTTCAAAATCCCTTTTAGATAACTTTGGAATTAAACCTAAGCTACTCAAATTTGAAACTGCACATTCATTAATATGACAGAGTCTAGAATTCCAAATATTAAAATCACACAACATGTAAACAAAACCATAAATTTTATTAATAGAAACATCAACATTTAATTTAAACATGTCATCAGTGGCGTACTCTTTCCCAACAAATACCTAATTCCTAGTAAAAGTATACAAGTCAGCTCCTATAATATGAGCAAAACCAACCTTATTAAGAAGAAAACTGTAAACTAGATTCTTCCTCATCTCTGGAGTGTGCATCACATCTTTGAGAATCAGAATCTTCCAGATGTAAACTTCAAATCCACATTACCAGTTCCAACAACAACAATGGTGTGGAAATCGCCCAACATCAACTTCTTGTCATCAGCATCCGTGTATGTTTTGAACATAGCACAGTCATAGAAAACATGGTGGGATGCACCAATATCTACTCACCACCCATCAATTCTTCCAAATATAGTGACCTCACTGCGGTTCTGATTCTTGAAGTTAGTGCCATAAGGCTTCAGAACCACACTTGAGAATTTCTTCTTAGTGCTATCATTGGAGACAATCAGCACCGCATCTTTCTGATCTTGCTTACGAGCCTCTTCTTCAATACGAAGACGAGTGATTAGAAATTTTCCAAAGAGATTTCTTTGGTCTTATGCCTTAGAAGGTTTTTGAAGCCCTTCCAGTTATGAGGCAGCTTGTCAATTATGACAATCACTTGATATTGCTCATCTAAGGGCATACCCTTAGAAATGATCTCATGAGCAATTTTATGAATATTGTGGGACTAGGACTCTAGTGATTTATCATCAGTTATCTAATACCTGAGGTAGCGACAAACATCATACTTCTTAGTCCTAGCTTCTTCAGTATCATATTTTTCTCAAGCGCATACCAAATTAATTTGGTAGACTTGTATGGGCTATAGTAATCGTAGAGATCATTAGACAACTCATTCAAAATGAAGTTCTTACATAAGTAATCACTTTCATTCCATAGAGCTATTTCAATTGCCATTTTATCCCTTTCCTCTTTTTTAGCCTCATTTGACACCACTAGGATGTCGGTTTTCAGAACGTGGGCAACATTTCTCATAGTGAGGAAAAATTCCATCTTATGTTGTCGATGTTTGAAATTTGACCCGTCGAACCAAAATGGCTTGTTCAGGTCATAGTTGTTTGGTCCAGTAATATTTTCTACGAATGTCATTGCAGTAGAAACGTCTTTAAAATGTTGTTTGTGTAGCTCGCAACAATTCTGAATGGCATGAAATAATCCTTACTGACTGAGTCACGACCATGTTGCTCTCTTTAAGAAATTTCATGGTACTACTAAAATTGTGCAAGCAGACTATCAACCACGTCGTCCTCAAGATAAAACAACTCAGTTCTCTATTATACGATGTCTTACTGCACTGTAAGAATCGCTCTCGAATACACCATAATATGACTACTTGTGTCAATTCTTTCCCACAATACTGACTACCAGTGTCAGTTCTCGAAACTCCCACTTTGGTTGCCTGTGCCAATTCTCAAGTGTCACAGAAAGAAAGGGGGGAAAGATTGTCGGAAATGTGTCAGTAGAGTATTGGGGGGAGAAAGAAAAGTTGATATGTAAACGCCTTCAAATTGTAGTGCGAGTTATAATGAGGGGAGGAGGTTTCTATTTATAGCCTGAGGTCTCCAACAGCTCCCCCATCCGACGGGGCTACATGATCTGACGGTTGGAAAAACTGATCACGCGGATCGTAATCTCTTGGACGAGGTCCTCTCTCCTCACTCTCCATTCTCCAATCGTATTGACTACGTCAAACACGTGTGGCATGCGTGTATTGACTTGGTCAACATACAGTCCAAGCCCAAATAGCCCAAAAATAATAAAATAAATAAATCTTTATTTAAAAAGAATGTAGGCCAAAGCCCGACCCGACGTAGCTGGACGACGACGGTGGAGGTGGTGGTGTGTGCATGTGTGTATGAAGGGTTTTGGTTGTGTGAGTCCTCACCCACCCACAAAACTCATTGTACCCCTTGGGGCACACCTCAATGATGAAACTTAAGGCTTATAAAGCCTTTAAACTTCACTCCTCCAATCAATGTGGAACTTGAGGATTTTTTTTTCATTTCACATCCCCAATAATCACATTAATGACATATTTAATATGTATTTAAGCCACATTAAAACTCATCATTTTTTCAACAAATTCCAACAGTTACATTCAATATAGAACATTTCAATAGAATAACAACATAATTGCATTAAGGTAAGCATAATTAGTTGGATTCCAATGAAAAGATGTATAGAAAAATGTATTTGGGTTGATGTCTCATAGTCCTAGGGTTTGAGAGAAGGAAAGTGTTCTCCATTGGTCGATTCTTCTCTCTCAGTTCTTCGTTTGAGTATAATCCAATCTTCTATCAATAATAAATTCCAATTCAAGTTTTGTTTCTTAATTATTTATCTTCTTTATCTTAACGTATTAGTGTCTCCCTTGTAGCTTTTGAAACTCATTCCACAATTTTTTAGAGAAACAAAACATAGGCACTAACGATCTATGAATTTTATATACTATTATTCTATTATTAATTATTCATATTTAATCATCATTGAATTTTCAAAATAATACAAATGAGTGGTGAATAATATATTTACTATATAAATTTTTATTATTACATTTTTTATGTTATTCTATAAGCGTATTAGAAAACCAATTTCTTTGAACCCACAATGTGTTATCTAGTATATAAGGTCCCGCTAGATCCTTAAGATAATCAAAAGGTCAAGAGTTCAATTATTGGGAGCGGCACTTATTAGGAGGGGCAGCCACAAATCCCGAAATGGATTAGTTTCTTACCCAAAAAGGTGGGAGAATACCTTTGGCAATACAAAAAAAAATCAATTTGCTTGGAAGTATATTAGATTATTCTCTATCATTACTAGCACTCAATTTTCAATATTGCAACTTAACTTGTTTCACATGGTTCATCATCATTCCTTTTTATCCTCCTTCCAAGTATTGTGTGGAGGAACTTTGGCATATGGATTAAATATCATCAATATTTGTTTCTTGCTTGTACATAGAAAATCTCCCCTTAATCTTAGGATCATCTTTGTTTCACGGATGATCTTTTGTAATGTTCAAATTATGTAGATACGTTTAGTATTACCCATATTCATGTTTACCATCAACAAACAACTTTAAATGAACATCTTTACTCTTCACTTTCTCAAACATAAATGTTCTTTCCATAATTAAAAACATCATTGAACCTGAAATTTTAACATCCCCTATAGTCTATCCATTCTGGAATCTTGGTTAGGAGCATCACAATTTCTAATTTATTTATTGCTTTGTTTACCTATCACACTCATAAAGAAGAAACAAAAAATGAAATGCTTCAATGTAAATTCCATTTATGTTTTATTCATCAAAGAAAAAATGCTTATGTGATTGTTGATGAAATGAGAAAAGGTAGTAAACTTGAGACCAAATCATTAGCGAAATAATACTTAAACCTTCATATGCTCTATAATCTTTTCATTTGCTTGTTCAAGAATTATGATCTTTGGCTCAGAAACATTTCCTTATATTTGAGAATAATTTGTGTATTCATATGAAGGAAGCTTAATTCGTCGAATCTAACTTTTGATTTTATGATTTATCAACAACTCCGAATTGGATTACTTTCTCCTCAACAAAAAAGTTATTGGGCATAACATGCTTCAGTAGTTAAGGAATTGCAGTGTGTTACATCTACTTTCTGAACACTTGATGGCAGGTCTTGAATACCCTCAATCTTCACACAATAACTCACACAAATACTTGGCAAGCAATTAAAATCTTGAATGCATGTTGAGAATGATAAAAAATGGATAGACCATGCATTTATGGGTTTGTTTGGGAGTTGGATTTTGGTGGGGGAAGAAGGGAAATGGAAGACTTGGGACCATGAAATACATTTGTGAGATGACTCCCAAGCCTTCCATTTTCCTTTCTTTCCCTTCAAAATCTAACTCCCAAACTAACCCTAAGTCTTTCACGTTTGGAAAACTCTGCACTTCTGAAATGCAATGTCTCCAAATGGCTTCTTTGGATCCTTCTAAATGGTTCCCTGAATTAAGAACATCCTCATATTGTAGTTTAACAAAATTTGGAAACGTAGATATGTTAATTGTTAAATGTTGGGATCTCTTACAACTTGTCTAGTCTACATGGTTAAGCCTAGTAAGATTACAAAAGGAATGTGGAAGCTCCTTAATAGCAAATTCATTCTTATTATTTTCCAATGGCTTATCCATGTTTCTAATTATGTGATAGAAGCTATCAAGCATGATATCGATATGAGTATAGATAGACCTGTCAAGACGGGCTATCCGGATTCGAGCTATCCGGACGGGTTCGGGATATCCGGACGGGTTCGGGATATCCGGACGGGTTCGGGTTAGCCCACTTTTCATTCAGACATAAGCAAGTCGGACTAAAAAGCATGGTTAGATTTTAGTCTCTAAAATTGTAGCCCAAGCTTGCCTAAAGCGGGCTACGGTATATGGTGGACTGGCCTATATAATGTTTTATCAAAAAATTTAAATAACACCTCCATCAAACTTTCTCCTTTTCTGCCCCCTCCACGGGATATGCCTTATGGTCAAACTTTCTCTTTTTCTGCCCCCTCCACCATCATCAAGTAGCATAACACCTATATCATTATTTTTAGTAGTCTTATTGCATTTGTCAACATGACGAATTAAATGTGAAGTTTCATTCTTAGTTGAATAACTCAAAGTTTTTTACATCCTAAACACCTAGCCTTTTCTTTCCCATCTACAATACCAGTTTTTCAAAGTATCTCCATGCACCCGAGGTTAGGACCTTACCACTTTTCGATTCTGGTTGAGAGGTTGGAGGTATACCCATTTTCTGTTCTGATTGAGAAGCATTTGTACTCTTTTTTTCATGTGCATTTCCACTATTATTTTGTGTAACTCCGACCAATGTTTCTAATATCTCACAATCATCAAGACTGGAATATTGACTTGTAAAGATGAAAAAACAAACGAATAACAATGTAAGTCAAAATTTTAATACAAAATGGAAAATTAAAAATGTAATAACAACAATAAAAGAGAAAATAGTGAAAAAACCTCCATTGGACAAGTGAAAATGTTTCTAACTTAAAAGCTCTTTATCCAACTTCAGTATTAAAATATTATAATTTAGATGTTGTGTAATTGTTTGACATACTTGAACATCTAGAGTATAATTTAGATGATGTTGCAATGAAGTAGAGCACTTCCTAGTTATTTAATTGTGTTGTTATTCAGTAGAGCTCATTGTTGATGAATTAGCCAACAAATATGCTGGAAAAATTGCATACTACAAGCTTAGCACTGATGTCAATCCAAGTATAGCTACAAAGTGTGACATTAGAAGCATACAAACAGTTCTTTTCTTCAAAAAATGGAGAGAAAAAAGAAAGCATAACTAGTGTAGTTGTCAAGTCAACTTTCAGCAACAATGGATAAATATATTGACATATGATGTAAGAAAAATTTGTAAAATATTGGTATTTGTATTGTGCAAGAAATGACATGAGTTGAATCGTTGAGAATGAGAATAGAAACAATACTTTTTAATTTTATTTCATTCTCTTCCATGCCTAGAAGGCTAATGCTAGTGTTTTGTTTATAAAGTTATGGACCATCTTTCCATCTTCATCTAGATTCAAATACTTACAATAATATTGTGTACTCATTTTTAATAAACTAACTCCTAACTATGTAATTGTTTGACATACTTGAGCATCATTTTTGTCTCAAGTATACTATTTAAATATTTATGTAACTATTAATTAAATCATGGCTATAAAATAAACCTCACTGGAAGCTTCTTAACACTGAATCATGTAAAGTGAAAATGGAACATCATCGATATCATACCTTGAACATAGATGGAAGGTCAAATGGGTAGGCGATATGCGACTGTGATGTTGAGAGTTGAGATGTTGAGAATTGAGTTTTTAGAATTAGAATATAAACAATGCAACACTATTAGGATGGGGAAATGGGAAGAAAGTCAAATAGGCAAAGAGGATGAGGAAAAAATATGATCGACCAATCAAAAGAGTCTAACAAGATATCATTTTATCCACAAGAGTAAATTTTGGCCTGAACCCGGATTTATTGTGGCCTGGTATGATCGAGCTAAAATGTCAAGTTTAAGCAAAATGCTTGAAATTTAGTACTCAAGCCCTATTTCTTTTCGGGCTTTGGCGGGCTGGCTCGCTATACCCAACCCATTTTGACAGGTCTAAGTATAGGGTATGATACAATGCGTATATAATACATTGATACAAATATTTTTGAAAGTTCAGGATACGATATATTTGGATACTTTGCATATAAAATATGCCCATAAAATACATATTGTCATAAAAATTCATTGTTTAGTGCCCATAAATAGAAATAGTATTAATCCCATATAATTCATGATCAATATTATGCAGAAGCATTTCTTCTTCCTTCTCTATGCAATACACTAGCTTTATCTTTTTTATCTCAATACAATTTCACTTGATAGATTAAATTTTATATTTCTCTCTTCTATTTAACTAATTGTATGTTATGTTTATATCTTTTTTCCTCCATCCTTAACTGCTTTTGATTTTGTATATTGTTTGGGGTCTAGGTGGTATTAGTGAAATATTTTTATAGTATTAAGGATTATCTGAAAAATATCTGATTTATAATTTATTCATTTTATTAAATGGTACTATGAATACGTAGATGAAATATCAGAGAATATCAATATCACATATGAATATGGTAAAAATATTGAAGTATCGACACTTCATAGTCGGGAAATACACTTTTCAACATTGTTCAAATTATATGGTATATGGAGATCATGGATGCGCACCATATAGGACTATGACAATAGATTGTTTGAGACCAAGTTGGATTGGTTAAGTGTTGGCACTAACCAATTGTGATGGTGGAGAAATTCAACAACAATAACTTTGACACATGTAACTCCCAAATTAAGTTCTATTTGCTCGGGCAAGACCTTTGGAGTGTTGTTGGTGGCATAGAGACAACTACACCAACAAACGAGGAAGACAAAAGGGATTGGAAAATTAAAGTTAGGAAGACAATGTATGTGTTGTTCGTTGTCATTGAGGATGAGTTCTTGAAGAGAATCAAGGACTTGACAACACCCAAAGAGATATGGAATACCTTAGCGATATTGTTCGCTAGGAAGAGCGATGCTAAGTTGCAGCTGCTGAAGAACAAGTTTTTGTCTCCCAAACAATAAGACATGAAGGTAAGTCACTACTTTACTAAAGTAAAATCTATTTTACAACGAAGTTTCAAAACTAGATCTAAAAGGAGCACTTTTTGAAGCAAGGAAGAAAAGAAACATTATTTTGGAATAAAAAATCCAAAATATAGTGTTGGAGAGCATTCAATGATGGGCCAAGGAACCCACTTTGATAGAGTTGGAGAGCATATTGGAGAATATAAAAGTTTTAGATATTCAAATGTCTAAAGTTTATATTAACGAATAAGATAAAACACTTTTTAGCAAAAAGGATGCACCTATAGAAAACAAAGCCCTTGTGAAGTTTAGTAGCAAGAGAGAATACTTAAAGAGATGACAAGGTTTGGAGGGGATAGAACAAAGTTTGCAAAGGAAATGCTAACATGAAGGAGGTCCATAACGAGGAGGAGCTAAACAACTCCATTACCTAAACTATCCATAGAGCATAAGTATCACACGAAGAATGGCAAATGTTACCATTGCATAAGCATGAGTCATTTTGCCAAAAAACGTTGGTTCAAGAAGGTTGAAGGAAATGTAGTCATATTCGGCTATAAAAGAAAGTGAAGAAGAATGTAACCTTGAAGTATCAGCTGTAATTAAAGAATAAAAGATTATTGAAGACTCTTCCAAAAATAGGAGTTAACAAGTTTGTGTTGCACACAACTAAAGGAATATGTTCTTATTACATTTATACTGATTAATTAGTCAATTATAAGTATGGTTGGATTGTTGATTTTCGTTGTTCCAACCATATGAAAGGTGATGATAAGAAATTATCAAGCAAGAAAGAATATAGAAAAAATAAGTGGTGCTAATCGATGACAACATTGTGTTGTCGATTACACATGTTGATTAGACAAAAGTAGTTCCTCATCATATTTCTTATTCATTACATATCCAAAATGTATATCATGTACAAGAGATGAAGATGAATTTATTGTCTATGTCATAGCTTATAGCTTCAGGAAATTATGAAATGGTTGGATTGAATGATGTCAAGGTTTACATGAATTTGAAGTCGTTTGGGACACTGATCCTGAAAGGAATAAAACTTGAGTTAGTATATGTAACGTCAGTAGACCAACATACGTAGCCAAGACAACAAAAAATGACACTACTAATTTGTGGCACGTTCGTTTAGGACATATGAACTATGGAAAGCTCAAGATAATAATGGAAAGATCTTTACTAAAAGGTCTTAGTCAACTTGAAATATAAGGGTATGCTTGGTTTGTTCATTTCCTATTTTCATTGAAAATGAAAAATACAACTCAAAATGTGTTTGGTAAGATCTTAATGAAAATATTTTCTAGAAATATTAAAAATAGTGAAAAATTGAAAACATCAAAATCACGTTTCCATTATTTTCGCTTGTTGATGTAGTTAAACATGTTTTCCTTGTTCATATATTTTTTAATTCTTTTCTTTGCAAATAGATACCCATATATGGGTTTCATCTATTTAATTTCTCTATATTGTTATGATTATTAATATTTGACAAACTCTACCATCTATTCTCTTCTTTATTTATTTTTCAGTTATTTTCCATTTCGTTTATACCCATTTTTCTAAAAAGATCACATTTTTTTTATTCTTTTGAAAAGAGATTATCTTATTTTGTTTTAAAGTTGCTGGTATTACTAATAAGAAAACATGCTGATAGTTTTTCTTTACAAATATTTAAATTAACATATAATTCATATATGGAGTATAATTCAAGTACGAAATCAAGTGACTTGTTCTATTTGTTGGTTGATCTCTTTAATGTTGTGGTTATGGCCTATCTTCTTCCTTTATTAAAGATACAGTCTTCAATTTCTTATTTGCCATGTATGCATATAGGTAAATTCTATGTTATCCTTCAATTTGAAAGAAGCAAACATAAAGTTCTTTTTATATTGCCCAAATTACTATATGATGATTAGGAATATTATGAGGTATGCACTTACTACTTTATACAACATATAGATAAAACCATAGCATATGCAACATATATAAAACAAAGTCTAATTCCTAATGCATCATGTAATGTGTATAATTTTAGAGGAAAAAAATGTGTACCGAGAATATATAAGTTTTATACATTGTTATTGTATCATCTATTATTCATATTTAATCATTAGTTAGTAATGCAAATAATGATGTATGATGTGTTAACTCTGTGTAAATCTGTACACCAACAATGCGTATATATTACAATCATATTTTTATTAGTTAGTCTAGTAGTACAAGATCCCACTGGATCCTCAAGGTCGAATGTTCAATTTCTGAAAGCGACACTTGTTGGGAGGGACAACCACAAACCCAAAAAGAATTAATTCCTTACCTAAAAGAAAATACACTTGGTAGTACAAAAAATAATGCAATTATATAAAGTTAGATATCTTGACCAATATTTTGAAGAACATTTCGATTGACGAACAAAACTTGAGCCAAAATATAAAAATGTATAAATATCAATGCTAATGAAGGACCTAAAATGGCACAAGTTCTAACTCCTATTGTAAATTGATTATGGCAAAGTTATCTCACACCTTAAGAATATTTATATAATCAATAACCATAATTTTATAAGATATGAATTATATTATATTTAACATTAATACTATTTTTTATCTTATTTAATTGTCCTTTCCAACAATTCAATAGATTTGATATTATTAATATGTTTGTGGATTTAAATTATACAATTTTTTTGGATAACAATATTAACAGCTTCCAAACTTAGTAGAAAATATTATTTCAATTTCACCTTTTAACTCTATTAAAAATTTGATTAATTATTAATAGAAGTATAGCTAAGTACATTTTTATCATTAAAAAATAAAATAAAATAAAATCACATTGAAAATATACAAAACAAACATATTTTTATCTTTTCCATTTTTGAAAAATAAAATGTAATATGGAACCGAACAGTTTTCAAATTTTCATTTCATGGAATTGAAAACTATTTTCAGGAAATAGAAAGAGAAAATGAAAACAATAAATATTTTCACAAAACAAACATAACCTAAGATTATATTGTATGTGTTTGATTGTCAATATGGTAAGGCACACCAACTTCTTATGAGGATTCAAAGTTCTAGGCAAAAGTGTTGCTTCAGTTAGTTCACTCACATGTATGTGGACAATAAAACAACCATTAGTGAGTGTACATCATTATATTATTACTTTTGTTGATGGTTATTTTAGATATGTATGAGTCTATTTCATGAAAGAAAAATTAGAAGCTCTAAACTAGTTTAAAGAGTTTAAATGGTATGCAAAAAGTGAGGTAAAGCTAAAAATTCATTGTATTCATACTCACACTAGAGGAGAGCATACCTTACGTCAGTTTATAACTTCTCGAGGGAGTACAATATACAAAGACAATTAACTTATCTCTACATATCGCAATAAAATGGAGTTCTCAAAAGAAATTTTTTGACATCTAATAGAGATATGTAGAAGCATAGTCCATGTTAAAAATATGCCTACTAAATTTTGTTTTGTTTAATGATTTTAGTGAGGTTTAGGAACCTCTAAAAGTAAATATCTTCCACATAAATACCTGAAATTAACTAAATAAAAATTTACTCACTTGCTTTTTCAATGCAACAAACTATTTTTGTATTATATTAAGGATTGAAAATAACAAATTCTTTTAAGTTTTAATGAATTTTTCTCCACGATGTTGATCTTCTAGTAAAAAAGAGAACGATCTCCCAAAATTCCGTGAAATATTTAACAAAACTTTAATGAAATAAAATTATCAGATAATTAAATTAAGTAAAAAAATGAAGATACTTTTAATCACTTACCTTTAAGGTTTAAACCCATTCTAACTTTTTTCATATGTAAATATTATACCCACGCGTCATAACAGTTCATGCTTACCTATAAGACAATGATCACAATGTTAAGAAAAAAAGTATTATCTCCTGTCGGGAATGAATTATATTTTATCGAGTAATATAAAAATATTATTTTTTATTTTTATGATTTTTATTTTTATTTAAGCCTCACTTTTTAATTTGATTAATATATAAATGAGACATAAAAAATGGGATATTATTCCTCTTTCATTATCTTGTTTCTTTCAGACTCCAGCTGTGTCTTGTCGGTCCTTCCCTCCAGGCTGCGTACTAACAAAAAATCTAATAATAAATGCTTTGCCCACATGTGAATTTTTACTTAAAATCGTTCAACTTGATATTAATTTAAATAATACTATATTCCTTAAAATATAAACGTTATATACTCCAATTGTGTTCAATAACTGGATTTGATGATCATTAACTTTATAACCAAAATTTTAATTCAACATTTTGCTATATATACATTAGTAACCATTGGGATCTTCTCTATTTATAAAGAAATTGAAGAAATCATATTTTTATACTCAAAAGTTAGTTTTAAAATAAAAAATACAGTAATCAAGTTAAAAGCAGTTTTAGTGATTATTTTTCATACATCTAAAATTTGAAAACTCACTAATAATGTCAAATGAATGAGAGGAATACACAATGACAAACAATATATTTATTCTTATTTAGATCTCACACATTGTTTTATAATTTATTATAATTCCCTATAAAATAAAAACAATATATATTTTTTCCTCACAATGACAAATATTATTTTTATTTAAGTCTCACGACATCTACTTTTTTTCCACAAAATCTCTCTCTCCTTGTTCAAGAACAACAAAAAAATGTTGTTATTTAGAAGCAAAAGTAAGAAAACAAGAATAACACAATGAAGAACAAAATAAAAATGTTTTTATTTTTTTAAGAACAATACTAAAAACAACCATTATCATTGCTCTAACATTTATCTTATTAAAGTTAAAAAAGACATATGAGAATATAAAAGAGAATCAGAGCAATGATGAAGCAAGAAATATCATAAGACACAATATATGGATTATAGAAGGTGGGGTATGAAAAAGGAGGGTAAAATCCTTCTATAGTAAGAAAAGTAATTTCATAAAATATTTTATTTATTAGTAATTAATTTATAATATCATATATGATATGTTATTTTCTTCTTATCATGTGAGGCAATTTGTAGAACATTTCATGAGAATATATCATTACAATACTACAGAATTTATATTTTTGTTGTAGCAAGATTTGAATTATAGGATTACTTTGAGCTAAGTTTTAGTATAAGAACAACTTTACTAGTGTATGGTAACATTACACAAAAATGTATAAACTAGTCAATTAGATTACTTGACTAAACGCAAACTATATGTTGATATTTACTTAAAAAAAATCAATTTAATAAGTGGTTTTAAGTTTGTTTACATTAAGTGTTTGATGTAGATTATGGAATATAAGATAGAAATTTATGTCACTTTACACTTATTTCCCAACTTATAAGCTAATATTTTAAAACAATTTTGGCCACTAAATTAACTTATCAATCTTCAATTTTTAACTCCATCTTAACAACTTTCAACTAATTTATAAGTTTTTAAATATCTTATCAATTACTCATGTCAAACAAAATATAGCAAAACAACCAATGGTAGGAGGCCTATCCATATAGTCCATAATTCTTTTGTGGGCAAAATATATAAATTTTACTCATTTTATTTAACTGGTTTTGTCTATCAAGCGTGTGTGCATTTTTATTGGGCAATTCAGATGATGTACGAGCATAACGTAAAGAAAATGAAGAAAAATTCAAATAAATTAATGTGATTTAATGCCTCAAAATTGTGATACAATGTGATTTATTTAACTTCATATGATATATCATTTTTTTTATTTTTTCTCTCCAACTACTTTATTTAAATTCTTTTTATATTAATTTTTTCATTTAAATTATTTAATAATATTCATGGGTTATGCACATGCCCGTTTACCATTTTAAAATGGACATGATATGCAATTTTGTCATATGATAATATATGCACACTTTCGTTCGCTTAAATTTTGAGCTTATCTACGGACATGAACGAAACAGATAAATCACCTCATTTTATTATCTCTAACACTAATCACATATACACACACATAAGATAGTCTTTGCCAAAAAAAAGTAAGTGTATATTTAAAATCAATTTTAAATATTTTTGAGCCAAAAGTACATTTATAAGCCTTTAGGATATGGAAAAATATATATAAAATGAGAATATATGAGTTTTACACTATTATTATATTATATACCATTTATATTTAATCACCTGATTATTCGGGAATTTTACATTTGATGATATACTAACTAACTATTTTACATTCACAATGAATGTATATTAGTCAGATATTATTATCACCATCATACACCTAAGACCATTTTTAAATTTTAGCTTTTAGATCTTAATCAGAGACCAGATGTTGGTTTGGTGAGAAAAATTATTGGGGGTATTATTATACCAAAAATTAACATTATTGAGTGTATGATGCAGATCCATTTTGGTTTTCAGCTCAGACACACAAACACACAAACACTCTCTTTGCATATGAATGTTGTCGGTGGTGGCATTAAAGTCCAAACTCGAAGTTTACTTTGTCCCTTTCTTCTTATTTAAGCCATTTATTTTTTAAATATATTTATATTTATTTACAGCTATGCACATTCACACGCTCTGAAATAAAGCTTAAAGCTTTCAGTGTAGAAACATAGAGAGAAAACGTTTCTCTAGTGTTCATCTTTTTCTGTAGGTATACTATTCAGATCCAAGTTTCATTCTTTTCATTTATGAATCTTTTGTTACTTGTTGAGGATTACTAAATCGACCCTTTTTATATCTCTTTATTTTAAAGTTATTTTGATTTACTCTTGGCTTCATTGCTATAAAAAATTATCTGGGTTGGTCAGAATTTGAGTGATTCAACTGATTTGGTGATAAAAATCTATTTTTTGAGGTTAATGTTTGATGTTACTTGCAAAATTCTGTTATGTTTGATTGACGGTGAAGTTGAGAGTTGGAAGTCCTGTCTTTATTTAAAGTAGATTTCAGTTCAGTGTCACTGATCTTGATGTTAAGGACATTTTTGTTTGATTTGATGAGTTATGGTGCAGTGTTACCAATCAGAGTTTGTCAGATCTAAACCTTTTCAATTTGATTATTGTGTTGGAAAGTAGTGATCTGATTCATGGTTTTGTTCTCAGGTGTCTTAACTAATGTGTGATTGTTGTTGAGCTTGAAGCCTTGAATTATCATCTGATTCTTATTGGCTTCTGATCAAGCTTATAGGAGCCTATGATGGAGTCAGAAGGGGAAGCTGGGGTGAGTTATATGAATTTTCCATTTTGTTTCTCTCAAATTGTATTAAAATATTGTTGTTGGGGTGCCAGTTATTGTTGATTGATGCTTAATGACATTTTCGGATACCATTTTTGGATACTCAGGCGAAGCAGATGAAGGTATTGGGTGGCAAAGTCTGCCAGATCTGTGGTGATAATGTTGGGAATACTGTGGATGGTGAACCATTCATCGCGTGCGATGTTTGTGCTTTCCCAGTCTGCAGGCCGTGCTATGAGTATGAAAGGAAGGATGGGAATCAGTCCTGCCCCCAGTGCAAAACCCAGTACAAGAGGCACAAAGGTAAAATCAAAGTAAAATCTGTTGTCTATCATAAGTAATTTTCAATATTGTTTCTGCATATATTGCAAGTAGCAAGCTTAGGACTATAAAAGTAAAGTAAAATTTTGATACACTTAAAAGATATGAAGTTTGGATGGTAGAAATTGACTTGTTCCTTGTGAAGCTAGTGAGAAAGATGCTAGGTTCATCATATTTTACAGAAAATATATCTTTTGCTTAAAGAACATTGCAACAATGAACTATAGTACTGGATTCCTACAGCTATAGACATGCTTTAGACTAAAGTCAATAACAAATATTGAATACATGAGTTCTGCACTCTTGGATTCAACAAATGAGATATTGCTGGGTGTAGGCTTTGCCTCAATCATTACTAGTCTAGGCTATTTCTTTTTCCTTGAAGCCAAATCTGCTAAGTGCATGAATAGTTTAGAGAAGAGTTTATTTATACTTGATGACCTTTTCTGATTGTACCATTGGGAGAATATTGCAGCACTTAGGTATTTGACTTTAATATGTGACTGTAGTTCATTGATGAAGGAGACTTTATCTTAGTGATTAACTTATTGTAGGCTTGTTGATCTAGGTAGTGCAAACTGCAACACAAATTCATTAAGTAATTCGGTTGATGTGTACTTAGGAAATTTTTTCATACACCAAGTTTCCTTTAGTTCAATTTTGTTGTATTTCCATCACTAGGATCGTATGATGCAAGATATATACTATTAATGCACACAATGTATTTTTCATGATGTCATGTCTGATTTTGATCATCAATGCCTAGTCAATATTTGAAGAACCTAAGTTTTTTCACTCTGATCAGTAATTGCCCTGCTTTTTTAATTGATTCCAGGCAGTCCTGCAATTCTCGGAGACAGGGAAGAGGATGGTGGTGCTTATGATGGTGCCAATGACTTCAATTACAATTCGGAAAATCAAAACCAAAAGCAGAAGATCGCAGAACGCATGTTGAGTTGGCAAATGGCGTATGGGCGAGCGGAGGATGTTGGTGCTCCAAATTATGATAAGGAAGTTTCTCACAACCATATTCCTCTGCTGACCAGTGGACAAGAGGTATGTCAGCTAGCTCGCTTTGATATTTTCTCACAAACCCCTCGCCCTGCCTTTCGAAAATGTTGACATTCTCCCTCATCCCTTTGATCTTTTTGATTATATATACAATTACAGGTTTCAGGAGAATTATCTGCAGCTTCACCCGAGAGGCTGTCTATGGCATCTCCCGCAGCTGCTCGTGGGAAGCGTGTCCATAATCTTACATATTCATCGGATGCTAATCAATCACGTATCTCTCTCTCCCCTTCCCTCTCTTACTTTGTAAAAGTTTCATACATTGTCGTATTTTATTTTTCTTTATCTAGCTATCTGATATTGATTTAGGCGTTCGGTTATATTCCTTGTGCAGCAAATATTAGGGTTGTGGATCCAGGATTTGGCAATGTTGCATGGAAAGAAAGAGTTGATGGCTGGAAAATGAAACAAGATAAGAATGCTGTTCCGATGAGCACGGGGCAGGCTACTTCTGAAAGAGGAGTAGGAGATATTGATGCTAGTACCGATGTGCTTGGGGATGACTCCTTGTTGTGAGTACTCCTTTATTTAACTATAAGAATATGTACTGCCTATTTCTGTCGTATGCCTCTTTTCTCTGGGTGATTTTGAGTGGCATTTGTGATTTATAACATATTTACAGTTCTTTTTTCTTTTACGGGTTAAGAATCTCATTTCCTGTTCTGAATGTCATGTATGATTTATGACATATGTAAATACCCAATTTTTCCGTAGTGACAACATATATACTATGTCATGACTGATACTTGGAGGGTTTGTAATCAACTCTGTTGTAAAAAAAAATTATAGTTGTGTTGAATAAGCAAAATCATTCAATCAAGTCTCTTGTGCATGAGCCTGATGCTTCTTATTATGCAGGAATGATGAAGCTCGGCAACCTCTGTCTAGGAAGGTTTCTCTTCCATCATCTAGGATAAATCCATACCGAATGGTCATTGTTTTGCGGCTGGTTATCCTCTGCATTTTTTTGCACTACCGAATCACAAATCCTGTGCCCAATGCATATGCATTGTGGTTGATATCCGTTATATGTGAAATTTGGTTTGCCTTTTCATGGATATTGGATCAATTCCCTAAGTGGCTCCCTGTGAACCGTGAAACATATCTTGACCGGCTTGCACTAAGGTAGGGCCTTTCAAGGCTATCTTAACTTTTCCTTACTGTATAAGGAAATAATCATTTGGAGAGTTTCATACTTGTTTTCCTTTCACTCTAATATTTTTTAAGAGAAAAAAGTGTTGCATTGACAGTGTATGAGTTTTATACATCGTTACTGCGTCATTCATCATCTATGTTTAATTATCATTGACTCTTAAAAAACTAATACAAATGAATGGTGGATGATGTACTGGTTGTGTATAAATTTTTACATTGACAGTGCATAAATATTATACTCTTCTTTTAATTCAAAAATCCATGTGCTGCAGGTATGACCGAGAAGGGGAACCGTCACAGTTAGCAGCCGTTGACATCTTTGTCAGTACTGTTGATCCATTAAAGGAGCCCCCACTTGTGACTGCAAATACTGTACTTTCTATTCTAGCTGTTGACTACCCAGTGGATAAGGTCTCCTGCTATGTGTCTGATGATGGTGCCGCCATGTTAACATTTGAAGCACTGGCTGAAACATCAGAATTTGCACGGAAATGGGTTCCTTTCTGCAAGAAATATAGCATTGAGCCCCGAGCCCCTGAGTGGTATTTTGCACTGAAGATTGACTACTTGAAAGATAAAGTTCAACCATCATTTGTCAAAGAGCGTAGAGCAATGAAGGTAAGCAATTGACTGAAAATGGATTATTCTGCTGTCTTGACATGCATGGTTCTACGCACTACTCATGTGTCTTGCATCTTTTAACGTTGCTTCCTTTTTCTGTTTGACAGAGAGAATATGAAGAATTTAAAATTCGTATCAATGGACTTGTTTCAAAGGCAGTGAAGGTTCCCGAGGAAGGATGGGTGATGCAAGATGGTACACCATGGCCGGGAAACAACACTAGAGATCATCCAGGAATGATCCAGGTAGTTTATTTGTCTGTTTGTTATTATTATTTGGTTGGTTCAATTCTCGTGATTAAGATAAATTCTTGCAGTCTAGTGTGCCTTATACGTTATCTTCGGAATTATCCTTCATAGTTATTTTAAAATAAATCATCTCAGTCTCATCTACCTAGATGAAGTAATTGTTAGATACTCAATGATTAAATAATGTATATTGATGGATTGCTTTGTTGCATGGCCCTGTTGATTAGTTTTTAGGTGTATCTTTTTGTTTTCATGAGATATCTTATCCTCTTCCTGTAATCTTCTACCTTTTCATCTAATAGTATTTTTTTTATTATAAAAAATGTATTTTCCAATTTATAGTTGTTCTAAAGATTACTCTTGTAATGCTATTTGTGTTAATTTCTTACTCTTATGTAGTTATTTACATATGGCAATTTTGTTGTTCCATGCCTTAGTTCTTGGTTGGGAATTTGAGTAAGTTTTAATTGTGTCATTTACTAAGTTTACATCTCTGGTTTTCAGGTTTTCTTGGGCCAAAGTGGAGGACTTGACACTGACGGTAATGAACTTCCACGTTTAGTCTATGTTTCCCGTGAAAAACGTCCAGGGTTCCAACATCACAAGAAGGCTGGTGCCATGAATGCACTTGTGAGTGATTTTTTACCCTACAAAATATGGAAACTACTTATATCTATCAATGAACTTATCTGGTTATTAATATAACTGTTTCAGGTTCGAGTAGCGGCTGTCCTGACTAATGGACCTTTCTTATTGAATCTTGATTGTGATCACTACATAAACAACAGCCAGGCCTTGAGGGAAGCTATGTGCTTTATGATGGATCCCAACCTCGGCAAAAATGTTTGCTATGTCCAGTTTCCTCAGAGATTTGATGGTATTGATAGGAATGATCGATATGCCAACCGTAATACTGTTTTCTTTGATGTAAGTAGAAGACAGTATATTTGATTTCTGTTAGTGTTTTAAATAAAAGAGTTGTGTTAATGATATTCAGCTTATTTTACTCGTTTTTTATTTTCGAGGCATGTATCATTGCTTGTACTTAACATATACATGATTTAAAATTTTCGATTCTTATTTCTTTTTGTCTATTTCTGAACAGATAAATTTGAGAGGTTTGGATGGCATTCAAGGCCCTGTTTATGTGGGTACTGGATGTGTCTTTAATAGAACGGCTTTATATGGTTATGAACCTCCTATTAAACCCAAGCATAAAAAGATTGGAATGCTTTCTTCACTCTGTGGTGGGAGTCGAAAGAAGAGTTCAAAATCTGGCAAGAAAGGCTCAGACAAGAAAAAGTCTAGCAAGCATGCTGACCCAACTGTGCCGATCTTCAATCTCGAGGATATAGAAGAAGGAGTAGAAGGTATTCCTGTCGATTTTTGTTCTTGCCATCTATGTACATTTCACTAGTAGGTCAACCATTTAAACTATAATTGGCTCATTGTAGTTATAGAATATCGTGATTTTTATTATCATTCCATTTCTGAAAGAAGAGTAGGGTAGTTTGCTTTCCAGATTCAGTGGTACCTTCAACTTTGCTTCCTATAATATTTTAATTTGACGGACCATATTGTGATAAATTTACCTGATCAGCCCTGCACGTTTTCGCTATTTTTTAGAAATTATTTGGTGCATAGCATGGATAACAATTTATTTTCAGTTGCTTTCAATTATTTAACCCTTTCTTCTCTTTATACAATCTTTAATCAGGTTCCGGGTTTGATGATGAGAAAACACTACTTATGTCACAAATGAGCCTTGAGAAAAGGTTTGGTCAGTCTGCTGTTTTCGTTGCATCTACACTTATGGAAAATGGTGGTGTTCCTCAGTCTGCTACTCCAGAAACTCTTCTTAAGGAGGCTATTCATGTTATCAGCTGCGGTTATGAGGATAAAACAGAATGGGGAAGCGAGGTATGATGTTACCTTATGTTTGATTCTCTTCTGTTTCTTTTTCCGAGACCCAGTTGTTTCCCATTGATCAGATCAGTGCATTTACACACATTATTTCCTTAATCCCACTAGGTGGGGTCGGCTACATGGATTGAACAATGCCATAATGCTCTATCATAAATTATATGCAAAGTCAGTCCTAAGTCCAGATTACAGATGAAGGTTGTGTTCGGTAGTTGACAACCAACCTAAAACTGTGTCGAATCCCTATGATTGTTTAATAAAAAAACTGAAATAGAAATTATATGGCAGAACAATCAAACCTAAAACATTGTCGAATATCTATACTTGTTTGATAAAAAAACTGAAATAAAAATTATATGGCACATTTGTTTCTGTCTCACCTTTCTTTAGTTTATTAGCATTTCTGTACTGAGGTGATCAACTTTTTGTTGTGTTCTGCAGATAGGATGGATCTATGGTTCTGTCACAGAAGATATTCTTACCGGATTTAAGATGCATGCCCGTGGTTGGCGGTCTATATACTGCATGCCCAAGCTTGCAGCATTTAAAGGTTCTGCTCCTATCAATCTATCAGATCGGCTGAACCAAGTGCTTCGATGGGCTTTGGGTTCGGTTGAAATTCTTGTAAGTCGACATTGTCCCATCTGGTATGGTTATAGTGGAAGACTAAAGTGGCTGGAGAGGTTCGCATATATAAACACCACAATCTATCCGATCACTTCGATTCCCCTTCTCATGTATTGTACCTTACCTGCTGTATGTCTCCTGACTAACAAGTTCATTATTCCACAGGTTTGTGATTTTTTCATAAATATTATGCAACAAATAGCATGTTCCTTTTTGTCTTAATTGGATATTTTCTTTCACAATACGGGCAAAAAAAGATGATGAATATAATTAACCAAATGTTGCATTAAAAATGATCATAGGTGGTTTATATTTTTCTTGATTAAGAAGTCTTTTGGTTCATAATCATCCTAATTTGGAAACATATTCACTGAGATGATATCCTACATTGTAATTTTCATATATTTTCTACCACAAGTTACTTCCACAACTAACATAAGAGGCTTGGAAACTTGCATTCAAGACTTTATAACTTGAAACATCTCAGTTAACTTCTCAAAATGTGATCTTGTGACTTATTTTGTATTGCTTGCAGATTAGTAACCTTGCCAGTATATGGTTTATCCTTCTCTTTCTTTCCATCTTCGCAACGGGTATCCTTGAGATGAGATGGAGTGGCGTTGGAATTGACGAGTGGTGGAGAAATGAACAATTTTGGGTTATCGGTGGTGTTTCAGCCCATCTTTTTGCTGTGTTCCAAGGTTTACTCAAAGTGCTTGCTGGAATTGACACCAACTTCACTGTTACCTCAAAGGCATCAGATGAAGATGGAGATTTTGCTGAACTCTACTTGTTTAAATGGTCAACCCTTCTCATTCCACCAACAACTCTTCTCATCATAAACTTGGTCGGAGTTGTTGCTGGTATCTCCTACGCTGTAAACAGCGGCTACCAATCATGGGGTCCCCTCTTTGGTAAGCTTTTCTTTGCCTTTTGGGTGATCATTCATCTCTACCCCTTCCTCAAAGGTCTCATGGGACGCCAGAATCGAACGCCAACCATCGTGGTGGTCTGGTCTATTCTGCTTGCATCCATTTTCTCACTGTTATGGGTCCGAATCGATCCGTTTACAACAAGAGTTACTGGTCCTGATGTGGAGCAATGTGGAATTAACTGCTAGAGAAATAAAAGCTGGAAGATTTTGAATAACTCTTGTCACTCTCATGGATCAATCAAAAATAGCATGTTGTGATTGTTTTGTAATTCTTTTGTTATAGCTTATGATATTTGTCCATGCATGTTTAAATTATATGCAACTGATAGTTGATGAAGAAGAAACCAAATTGTTTAAGGTTGTTATTTTTTTGTGTAATATTTTGGAGATACCTTCCATTTTTATGGATAAGATATTAATATTATTAAACTGTTAATGAGAAGATTATATTGTTGTATATATCGTTGGCACCTTAAGATTTTTTATTCTAATTTCGTTGCAGTAGAAAATCTATTACTGTTACATTTGCTAACACTTTCTTATAGGCTTTACATGACTTTTGATCATTATACTTTTCTGTTTTACCTGGATCAATCCTGCTATTGAACTTAGCTAAATCCTTTTGGGGGAATTATAAAAATGGAAACTAATTTATTTTTTGATTGATGCTTAATAACAATCAAGTTTTAATCTCATTAAATGGAAATTATATTGATTGAACAATATGATATTATTATATCATAAGATATTTATTGATTTTTAAATATTTTTTAATCTTTTCGCCTATAATTTTTTTCCTGTTTTCTCTTTCTCTAGAAATTAGATTAGTTTATATTTTATTTACTCTACTGTGGCTTCTATCATTCTCCTTAATACGTAGTCAAATTTAAATAAAAGATAAATATTATATTAGACTGTTGACACCAAACAATTAAAATTTTATTGAATGATATAATGTGGGTGAAAATATACTTAATTTAGTTCATCTATATTAACTATTACTTGTCATTATATTTGTGATCAATAATAAATAGTTATTTTGTTAAAAAATAATTAAAAAAATAATTATTAAAATCTTGAATGAGATGAGTAGAGAAGATAATCACATAAATTAGCAAGTATAGAATACTTTTGTTCATTTTAACTATCGGTTATTTTGTTTACGTATGTTGTCTGACACATGACATAAAATTGGATTTGACGTTTCGATGCTAAACACCTCAAATAAAACATTTGTTTTAATAAATTATCTAGTAATGAAATGTCTCACTAGATCCTTAAGATGATTAAAAAATTGGGAATTTTATTATTGAGAGTGATACTTATTAGAAAGGTAATTATAAACTCTGAAATAATTAGTTTCTCACTCAGGGAAAAAATATTCTTTAGTAATATAAAAAAACATTTATTTTTATAAAGGATTTATGGTTGATTTAACAAAGGCTTTACTTTTTATTCATTTGTACCCAAACAAATTTAACTTGTAGTTAACTGTCAGCTCATATGAATTAGCCCAGAGTATATATATATCTATATGCTTGCCTAACTTATGGATTAAATTAAAGATGATCATAAAGCAAATGTGAGAGTAAATATGATTTATTAAATAACTAGAAATGATATGTCAAATGTGTCTATTCATTTTTAATTAGGTATTTTTTATTTATAAAGTTTAATAAATTAATTTCCTTATTATTATTATTTATTTTTATAAGATATAACTATTATTTACTATTGTGACTTTTACCTTTGGCAAAATAAATATTTATACATGCATAGCATAAAACTAATGTTGATTATATAATTTACTTAGTTTAAAGTAATTGCATAATTTAATAATTTATAAAACCACCACAAATGTTTTAAACCATGATTAATCCAAGTATCATGTTAGGCCAAATGTTCAATTCTTTTGAGTGATCCTTGTTGATAGGACAACAATACACTTTAAAAGAGATTAGTTTTTTATCTATAGGGTGATAGAATACCTTGATAAAAAAAATCATGATTTTATACTTTTGAGTAAAATTTTTTCAACATAACTAAAATTTTAACGAGTACAATTCTTTTTTAAACCATTATATAAAAAGTATAGTTTATAACATGTCATACTATTTATTTTAATAAAATATCATAGTATTTTATTTTCAAATATGTTTTTTTGTATAATTAAATGTATCATCATTCTATAGGTAAGAACTAATCATTTTTTATATCGTTTATAGAAATTAAACTTTTAATTTTTTGGTATAGAGATTTAGTAGAGTTTATACTATTAAACCAACATCTTGTGAGTACTAATATTTTATTTTAATATCATACCATAAGTTATATCCTTCTCTCTCTTTTCTATCTAAATAACGTATTTTAAGAGAACCATTAAAGAGAAATGTAGGATAATATGAAATTTCTACTCAGATTCAATGTTGACTTTTAATCCATTTCCAATTTGAAGCAAAAATCATAAATTAAGATTGTCATGAAGTCCTATTCACTAACATTTACTTGTCGGTTTACATATACTAATATATAATTATATATTCTGTTATATAAAAGTAAAACATGTGTAAATGATATTTAGGTAAATAAATATATGTAATTTCTATATTCCAACTTTGCCCTTATTATTATATAAATGCAAAATATGGCTAAAGGACATTCAAATAATTAAACATGTATAACTTCATCCAATTTCATTTAGTAACTACCATGACATAATTTCCATATTCTAATTTTAACTATAAGAAACTTTCATCAATGTATCACTAATATTCTACACATTCTCCTACTTCTATTTTCTCTCTTCATAACCCTAAGAAATGAAATGATAAATAGTCAAATGATGCCATCCTAACCGACCTACGAAGTTTTGATGAAGACAAGGTATAATGTAAAAGCTTGAAGACTTGGACATCTCCACAAACAACACACCAAGAACTCAAGGTCAACACCATAGAGTCTAGGATTGCTTTTTATATTCTAGAGTTCTAAGTTGATTGCCTAGTATTGAGTCTTAGGTTAGGTAAACCTAAGATGGAAGTGTCTCACAAAAAGTCTAAAATGGAAAATCATATAAAATGATGCATAATATCATCATACATATATATGATAAATGACACTCATGCATTTGCATACATGCATTCATGATTTTGTACTTAAAGACTTTATTCTTTCTAAAAATCATGCTGCACGTTCATTCATCATATAGGGTATTTACCGCATAAAAAGAAAAACCATTTTAAGTGTTTTTAATAAATTAACCTAGTTGGTAATCGATTAAATCCTGGAAGAAATCCTTAATCGATTAAGGAAAGTCATAATCGATTAAATGGAGTTACATAATGTAACCTCCCAGGATTTCTGCTCATTAATCGATTAAGCACAATTTTAATCGATTAAGCCATAACTGAAAACTTGTTTTTAAAGAACCCTTTAATCGATTAACGTGGTCATTTAATTGATTAACATATGTTATATCAGTTAGGAGCTAATTATGTTATTTTGAAACATAATCCATTTCATTTTTAAAACAACTTTTTCACCTTCATTAAGCAAGAACCGAAAAATATCTGAGGGAGAGAGAATAAAAAATTCACTGTGCTAAAAAGTTTCAAAGCTATCTTGATGTATCTTTGAGTTTTCTTGCATGAGCTTCAAGAGTGAAAAGAGAGAAAAGAGAGAAAAGAGAGAAAATCTTTTGATAGCGCAAAATCATTTCATTCAATTGAAAACACTTCTTGCATGATTTCTTAATTGGGTCTTACGACTGTGTTTGTGAGATCTTTTTGTCAAGGGTGGTTAGAGCCGAATTTAGAGTTGTAATCCGCACATTCTAGTGTGCAAAGTAACTCGACAAAAATTCTATAATTTGAGGAGAATTCTCGTGATGTGTGGTATCATCACAGGTTGAGAATTAGGAGTCTTCAGTAGATAGAAAGTCTTGATTCGAACAAGACTTTCGACTAGGGCCAAATTGCGCGAACGATGTGGTATCCAAGTTGGCATAGATAAGGGGTCAAACCGGGCTTTGTGCCTCATCGGTTTCAAGAATGAAGTTTATGTCTCATTGTATTGGAAGTGTGGTTGTAAATTACAATTCTGATTAGTGAAGAAAAATCTCCCAGATCAACCGAGAGGCCTGGATGTAGTTTGCAGTGGACCGCAAACGAACCATGATAAAAATTCTCGAGCACATTTTCTCTATTCCTATCTCTTTATAATTCTGTCTTAATTGCTCTCTATTTTGATTAGATTACTGTGATTAATTGCTTGCTATGTTAATTTGCTGTTAGTCAAGAATCAATCTTAGGATAGTAAAGATCAAGAATTATCACGGTTTTTACGAAACGAGAAAACTGATTTTCAAAGTAAAACAATCAAGATAATCGATTAATGTTCTTATAATAATCGATTAAGTGAATTATCTTTAATCGATTAACTGTAGCAGCTTTGTATTCTGCCCAAATATTGGAAAAGCGAGACTGGTGATTCACGATATCTGTTCACCCCCTCTAGGTGTAATCATACATTATTGGTACCCAACAAGTGGTATAAGAGCTAGTATGAAAGTGCTAGCTTGGCCGCTAATTTGTTGATCCAAGGGATTAATCACTATAGGTTCCACAAACCCCTTGGGCGGTGATGGCACATCCATTAACCACCATCCGATTTTCAATGGCAAAGGGTATGCCTACTGGAAAGTGTGCATGCGAATCTTTATAGAGGCTATAGACACAGAGATTTGGGACTCTGTTGCCAACGAGCCTTTCACTCCACTTCACTTAGTAGATGGTGAACCCAAAGAAAAACCAAAGGGATTGTTGACTGACGTTGAAAGACGTAAAGTCCAGCATAATCTCAAGGAAAAGAACATTATAACCTTTGCCTTATCTTACGACGAATTCTTTCAGGTGTCACAGTGCCTAAATGCAAAGGACATCTGGGGTACTTTGAAAGTAACCCAAGAAGGCACAAGTGAGTTTAAGCGTGCTCGATTAAATGCTTTGACTCATGAATATGAGTTGTTCAGAATGTTTCCAAATGAATTGATAAGTGAATTGAAAAAACGATTCACTCATATAATAAATCATTTAATTGCTTTAGATAAGACTTTTGCTATTGGCGAACTTACTAACAAAGTGTTACATTGTCTTGATAGGAAATGGCAACCCAAGGTAACATCAATTATGGAGTCGAAATACTTAGACACTATGCCACTAGCAACTCTCTTTGGCAAGCTCCAATAACACAAAATGGAGCTGAGCCGCTTAACAATGCATGAAGATTCAGATCGAAAGAAAAATGACATATCTCTGAAAGCTACATCTTCACAATCACAAGAAGAGAGAGACGATGATTATTCAGGGTCTGAACTAGATGATGAAACGTTAAATCTTCTAGTTAGAAAGTTTGACAAGTTTCTCTAGAAGAAAGTAGGATTTAAGCGATTTCAAAAGAAGGAGGCAACCGATTCAACCAGACATGGCAAAACTCCCAAAGATTGCCTCATATTCCATGAGTGTGGCAAACCGGGCCATATGAAATACAAATGCTCGAGTCACCTCAAGAAGGTTGAACACGATAAAAGCAAACCATAGGACTTCAAATCCAAGAAGGCTTACATTGTGTGGGATGTTCGGAGGACGAGACGATGATTAGCACATCCGATGAAGAGGAGACTGCCAAATTGTGCTTAATGGCTAACACTCTTAAAATTGGCAGCACAAGCGATCCGGATGACCCGAGTGAGGTACATTTCTCTGAATCTTCTTCGTGTTCTGATGAGTCTCCCACTTACGATGAATTATATAGTGCATTTGTCGAGTTGCATGAGGAACTTAAGAAACTGGCAAAAATAAATGTAGATAGAAAACGAGTCATTTTGTTGCATGAAAGTAAAATAACTAAGATGCAAGAGGAATTAAATGAATTGAAACTAGAAAATGAAACTCTAGATCTCATCTACTCATCTGCCTCATGTAGTTGCGCCACTAAATTAATTGAACCCCTATATGTGATAATTGTGATATTTTAAATGCTGAAATTTCTAATTTGAAAGATAAATTGGCAAAATTCACATATAATAGTTATAAGCTGAACAACATACTTGCTACATCTAGAAATGTAGGTAATAATGGAGGTCTTGGCTATAATTCAAAGAAAAATAGAAGACCATATAAGAGACAAGTAGATTACATGCATAATAGGAAAAATCAAAGATTGCGTACTTGTTTTTATTGTGGTAGACATGGTCACACATCTATATCATGTTACATTAGAAAATATGGAATACCTAGTGGTAAATATGTGTGAATACAAAAAAGGAAAGAGTCCTTGATTACTAACAAGAAAGGACCCAACATAACTTGGGTACCTAATCAATGCAAGTAAAAGTGTTTTACAGGTATGCCTTAGAACTCAGGGACAACACTTGTACTTAGACAGTGGATGTTCACGACATATGATAGGTTACAGATCGAAGTTCCTAGATCTCTCACTAAATGGTAAAGGTTATATCACGTATGTAGATAACAACAGAGGAAAGATACTAGGAGTTGGGCGAATTGGAAATGCTTCACAAGCCGTAATAGAAAACGTGTTATACGTCAAAGGATTAGAACACAATATGCTAAGCATTATCCAACTGTGCGATAAAGGAAACAAGAGGAAGGTTGTGTGCGATGATGTTTCAGGTGCACTGGAAAACACATACACAAAGAACATGGAGAATGAGAACGAGGTTCAGGATGATCATGAGATAAATACATATCATCAAGAAATGCCTATGGTGTGGAAGACAAAGAAGGATCATTCGCTCGACAAGGTCATAGGTGATATCTCATCGGGAGTGGTAACTCGAAACCCGCTTAGAAATTTTTGTAATTTTGTAGCATTTGGGTCTCAGGTCGAGCCTAAGCCCATCGATGAGGCCTTAGAGGATGAACACTGGGGAATATCTATGCAACAAGAGCTAAATCAGTTTGAGCATAATAACGTATGGGACTTGGTCCCTAAACCGAAAGATCACCCCATAATAGGCACAAAATGGGTCTTTAAAAATAAACTAGACGAGTCGTGTTTGATTATATGTAATAAGGCACGTTTGGTTGCCAAAAGGTATAATCAAGAAAAAGACATTGACTATGATGAAACCTATGCCCCTATTGCGAGGTTGGAGGCTATACGAATGTTGCTAGCCTTTGCATCGATAATGAACTTCAAGCTCTTTCAAATGGATGTAAAGAGTGCGTTCTTGAATGGATATATTCAAGAAGAAGTGTACGTAAATCAACCGTCCGGTTTTGAAAATCATAAATTCCCTAATCATGTGTATAAGCTCAAAAAGGCTTTATATGGCTTAAAACAGGCTCCTAGAGCATGATATGATAGATTGAGCAGTTTTTTATTAGAAAAGGGATTTGAAAGGGGCAAAGTTGATACTACAATCTTTATTCGAAAATAAAAAAATAATGTGTTATTAGTACATATTTATGTAGATGACATTATATTTGGTGCTAATAACGATTTGTTGTGTAAGGAATTTTCTAAAATTATGAGAGGAGAGTTTGAAATGTCGATGATGGGCGAGCTGACATTCTTTCTTGGGATGCAAATAAAACAAACAAACAATGAGATATTCATACACCAGACCAAGTATTGCAAGGAAATCTTGCAGAGATCCGATATGGATAAGTGTAAGAAAGCGATGACACCCATGGCACCATCCTGCTATCTCGAGAAAGACGAAAAAGGTAAAGCAATTGAGGTAACGAAATATCATAGAATTATCGGTTCTTTATTGTATCTAACTGCTTATCGACCCAATATAATGTTTAGTGTATGTATGTGTGCTAGATACCATGCTTCACTTAGGGAATCTCATTTTAGTGCGGTAAAACGTGTTTTGAAATATCTTAAAGGAACACAATCTTTGAGTTAATGGTATCCTATGGATGCTTCCTTATCCCTAATAGGGTATTTCGATTCTGACTTTGCGGGATGCAAGTTAGACCGGAAAAGTACTAGCAGGACTTGACACCTTTTGGGCAGCTCCCTAGTATCATGACATAGTAAAAAGCAAGTTTGCGTTGCTTTGTCTATCGTTGAAGCCAAATATATTGCCGCAGGCCTGTGTTGCGCTCAAATCCTATGGATGAAGCAACAACTATCAGACTTTGGTTTAAAACTAGTAAAAATTCCTATAAAATGCGATAATACTAGTGCCATAAATCTATCGAAAACCCCAATTCTGCATTCTAGAACTAAGCATATAGAGATTAGACATCATTTTCTAAGAGATCATGTTCAGAAAGGTGACTGCATGCTTGAATTTGTTGAAACTTCGAAGCAATTAGCAGATATTTTCACAAAGCCCCTTCCACGAGATACTTTCTTTGTGTTACACAGAGAACTTGACATACTTGATAAAAAATATCTAAACCGATTTGCCTAGAGTAATTATGTGCCTTTGCTTGATCATGATTATATGCTTATGAATGATATGTGTTATGAATGCATGTTTCCTTATTTAGATGATATTCATGACATTTTTTATGCTATATTAGTGTGTCAAAACCCGTTAGGTTTGTATCTTAGATGAACACTCTAAGCATACTCTATAAATCTATAAAATGCACTGAAATCTGTGATAATTTCTGTCAATTATTGATTGTTTCTGAGCCTTAATCGATTAATTTGAGTTCCATTAGCCAAAATAAATTTTCATCTTGCAATTTAATCCATTAACAGTTTGTTTAATCGATTGTCTGGGCTCAATATTTTTGAAAATTTGAAAATTATCAGTGATTAATCAATTATCGTCAAAATTTAATCGATTACATGGGAAACAAAATCCCAAATTCTGGAAAATTTAAGTTGGTTAATCGATTAACCCACTACATATAATCGATTTACAATAGTCTATATCAGATTCAAGTGTCATTTTGGGTCATTCTTCACTTAGAACCTTAATCCTCTTTTCTTCCTCCCTTCTGAATCTTTTCCCAAAATTGAGTATTCCAATAGAAATCAATAGCTATTTCGAGTGCAATTTAGTTTTTCCATGTACATTCAACCATAAATCACCAACAATTCGAATCCTATCCATATATCCATCTTTAGAAACCCTAAAACCCTCATTTTCGAGAATCGATTAACCAATCGATTAAAACTAGTGATATACCTGCTACAATGAGTGATTCAAGAAGGATGAGAGTGAGACATATCGCCAAACGTGCAAGAGGCAGAGAAAAAGGCTTTTCCTCGGCTCAAGGAGGACGACAAAACCGTGGAGACCCTTATTACTCTCCAATTATTCAAGAAGCCAGATTGGCCAAGTTTCAAGGTCGTAAGCAAACCTACATCCGGGACGTGGACGCAGAATGGCTAGTTTCATAGGGCTTCCAATTCCCACATGGGTTAGAGACCCAAGGAGTAAATAAATTTGTGGAATTGAGAGGTAAGGTCTATCCTTCGCTGATTAGAGAACTTTACAACAACTTTAGGTATAAGGATGAGAAATATTATTCGATGGTAATAGGAAAGATGATAGTTATGGATGAAGAGGTATTTTTGGAGGTTGGAGGTCTTGAGTCTGATGGACCAAGACGAGGTGATTGTAGTAATGAGTCATGAGACTCATTCGATGCTATTGAGATGTATAAATCTTGCTTGAGTGGACCTCATTTGTTTGTACCAGGGGAATTGACCAAGACAGGGTCTTTGTCTGTTGAAAACCGACTTTTACATTACCTGAATGCATATATATTGGCTCATAGAAATACCAACCATGCTCAACCCACCGTAAACGATCTCAAGCTGATGTTCACCATACGGGGAGACATTATGGTGAATTGGCCTTCAGAGATACTGAAGTTATGCAGGGCATAGCTTCATCTTCATCAAGATTGCTCGCCTATGGGATATTCATTTCTCTTATTATTGATTATTACGAGATTGATACCACTCACGTGGACACTATTATGACTAATTCCCGAGAGCATCTTGTTGGTGATAACCTGATTCACAAGATGGACATTTATAAATATGGTGATGAATGGAAATATCAGGAGGATCATAATGCTAGAGTGAATGAGGATACGCCAGATGAAGATAATGCTGTGAATCCTAGTGAGCCTAACCCTCAACAACCACCTTTAGTGGCATCTGCTAAGCCTCGAGATCTATCGTTTGGGCTTGCTCACCTGGATGCTATTTAACAGCTCCTCAATGCACGTATTGATGGATACTTTCAGACCATGAGGGATTCCATGGCAGCTAAGTTTCGGCAGCTACATCAACGACTTTCCGAAGAGCTTGAACGCATCATGTTAGTTGCGCGTGCTCCACATGGCTCACCCCAACCACCACCTACACAAGATTAGCTTAGATAGGAATGTCTAGTGTGTCTAGGGTGTGGATGTGCTATGCTTTAGAGATTATGTTTTGGTGTTTTGATAATCTTTTGGTTGTATTTTGCTTATCTAATTGCGGAACTATGTACTCATTTGCACTTATTCGCACATTTTGTAAAACTTGCTTCTAATTAGGGTTATGTTTAAATTGCTTGCGTTATCCTTTGATATTAGCTAAATGTGTATATATACTTTTGGATGATTAATCTGCTCTGCATATTGCCTATCTATTCATTGATCATTCTATGAAATTCATGTTGAAATTACACAGCTAGATAATTCTCGCAACCAATGCTGTCATAATCTGTTTTTATCCATACATAATCGATTAACTCCACTCTATAATCGATTAAATCTAAACTCTGTGCACTTGTACAATTTTTCATAGAATGCTTAATCAATTATCCTTGATTAATTAATCGATTAAGACGAGTAAACAATGTATATATTTCCTTACTTTTGGCTTTCAAATATCATAATCTTTCATAGCTTTTTGATCTGCCAAAAGGGGGATAAAGGTGTTATTTGAGTTGTTTTGCAGGTAGAAATGAGCTTTCACAAAGTATTCATGCTGCTACCATAGCATTACCTCTTACATGGTTTGAGGGGGAGAACAAGGGGGGGGGGAACAAAATAAGGGGAGCAATGCATTCTGATTCAACCATATGCAAACATATTCTGTCCAGCTTCAAGTCATCAAACAAAGGATTTGTTTCTTGTTTGTCATTATAAAAAAAAGGGAGATTGAAATGACAAATAGTCAAAGGATGCCATCATAACCGACCTACGAAGTTTTGATGAAGACAAGATATAATGTGAAAGCTTGAAGACTTGGACATCTCATCAAACAACACACCAAGAACTCAAGGTCAACATCATAGAGTCTACGATTGCTTTTTATATTCTAGAGTTCTAAGTTGATTGCCTAGTATTGAGTCTTAGGTTAGGTAAACCCAAGATGGAAGTGTCTCACAAAAAGTCTAAAATGGAAAATCATATAGAATGAGGCATAACATCATTATACATATATATACATATATATATATATATATATATGGTAAATGACACTCATGCATTTGTATACATACATTCATGATTTTGTACTTAAAGGCTTTATTCTTTCTAAAAATCATGTTGCATGTTCATTCATCATATAGGGTATTTACCGCATAAAAAGAAAAAACCATTTTTAAGTGTTTTTAACCGATTAACCTAGTTGGTAATCGATTAAATCCAGGAAGAAATCCTTAATCGATTAAGAAAAGTCATAATCGATTAAATGGAGTTACAGAATGTAATCTCCCAAGATTTCTGCTTGTTAATCAGTTAAGCATAATTTTAATCGATTAAGTCATAACTACAAACCTATTTTTAAAGAACCCGTTAATCGGTTAACGTGACCCTTTAATCGATTAACATATGTTATATCAGTTATGAGCTAATCCTGTTATTTTGAAACAAAATCCATTCCGTTTTTAAAACAACATTTTCACCTTCATTAAGCAAGAACCAAAAAATATTTGAGGGAGAGAGAATCAAAGATTCACTGTGCTAAAAAGTTTCAAAGCTATCTTGATGTATATTTAAGTTTTCTTGTATGAGCTTCAAGAGTGAAAAGAGAGAATAGAGAGAAAAGAGAGAAAATATTTTGATTGCGCAAAATCATTTTTTATTCAATTGAAAACATGCCTTACATGATTTCATAATTAGGTCTTAGGGATGTGTTTGTGAGATCTTTCTGTCAAGGGTGATTAGAGCCGAATTTATAGTTGTAATCCGCACATTCTAGTGTGCAAAGTAACACGGCAAAAATTCTGTAATTTGAGGAGAATTCTCGTGATGTGTGGTATCATCACATGTTGAGAATTAAGAGTCTTCATTAGATAGAAAGTCTTGATTCGAGCAAGAGTTTCGACTGGGGCCAAATTGCGCGAACGGTGTGGTATCCAAGTAGGCGTAGATAAGGGGTGAAACCGGGCTTTGTGGCTCATCAGTTTCAAGAAGGAAGTTTTTGTCTCGTTGTATGGGAAGTGTGGTTGTAAATTACATTTCTGATTAGTGAAGAAAAATCCCCCAGATCAATCGGGAGGCCTGGATGTAGTTTGTAGTGGACCGCTAACGAACCAGGATAAAAATCCTCAAGCACATTTTCTCTATTACTATCTCTTTATAATTTTGTGTTTATTGCTTTATGTTTTGATTAGATTGTTGTAATTAATTGCTTGTTGTGTTAATCTGCTGTTAGTCAAGAATCAATCTTAGGATAGTGAATATCAAGAATTATCAAGGTTTTTACGAAGCGAGAAAACTGATTTTCAAAGTAAAACAATTAGGATAATCAATTAACGTTCTGATAATAATCAATTAAGTGAACTGTCTTTAATCAATTAACCCTGTTGATAATCGATTAACTGCAGCAGTTTTGTATTCTGCACAAATATCGGAAAAGCGGGATTGGTGATCCACAACACCTGTTCACCCCCCTCTCCTCTAGGTGTAATCATATCTTATTGGTACCCAACAAGAAAAACAACTTTGATGGACATGAAAAACATCCAATGACACATTAATCAATTCTAATGGAAAATGACCTAACATTGTTATTATGTTGAATTTTCCGTCAATTTTGTCCCCTAGAACTTTGTCTAGTGAGATACAGGCCACTAATTATGCTATTATCTTATCATTTAGAGGCTGCTTCAAATATAAGAAAAAGATGTATATATCTATACTTCTATACTTCTATACTATATATAAAGGGAAAACATGAAATAACTACCATGGTGTAATTTCATTTTCCTATTTTACCCTTAAACTTTTTAATTTCTACAAAAAACCATATAATTATATATAAGTATGTAATCACTACAAACCTATTAACTACCTCTTTAGCATTATAATAAAACAAAATATTGTAATATAAAATATCTCCAATAAAAAATACAATATAAAGTATAATCAATACAAAAAAATATTCTAATTCTCCAAAATAAAATATATAAATTTTGAATTAACATTGTAAAAGTATGAATATGGGCTAGCAAGCACGAAGTGCCTATCACTACTAGTACCTATAATTGTAATATTTTTTTATATTGTTAGGATTATATCATTTATTATTCGTATCCAATTATTATTGATTTTTAAATATTACTAATACATTAAATGATAGACTGTGTATAAATCATTATACTAATAATACATATATATACCTCCAAGTAGATTAGGACATTAAGGATAAAATAAGTTTACAACCATAAATATTTGGAGGCATCAAATAGATTAGGACATTAAGGATAATAAGATTAGAACCATAAAATGGGGTGTATCTAGTTAGTGCCCCACATTGGAGTGGAGCCCTTATAGATAGCTAAAGATACATAGTCCAAAAATGTTAGGTCATTTTCCATTAGAATTGAGATGCTTTTTTTTCTTCTGCCAAAGTCATAAGTCATAACCCTTACCCAGATAGAGTCATAAAGTGTGTGGGGTTACATTGTCATCATCAATAAATACAAGAAGCATTAATTCAAATCCACGATTGTGACCGTTTTTATTTATTTTTAAGAAGAGTGCTCATGAGTAAAATAATGTATTAAATATAAAAAATAAAATATTTTTATATTAGGAGATAAGTTATTCATTTCAAATATTATAATCATGTCATGTACCTTATTTTTTAGTGTTTAAAAATATTTTTCTAAAAACGATGAAATAAAATACATGTAACAATTGAAGTTTTGAGATGAGATAATTTTATGCTTAGCTTTGGTACATATCTTTTTAGTTGGTTCCTGCACTAATTTAGCCAGACCTTTCTTAATTTATTATTCCATCTATTTTCTTTTATCTTTTATTATTTTGATTTAAAAAATCATTAATTTTTGAGTAAATTACAATGATACCCCTGAGTTTTAGTAGGGGTGGCAATATGGGCTTGGCCCGACGGGCCAGCCCATTCGGATGGCTATTTTTAGCGGGCCGGGCTGAGGATTTTAGCCCAAAAACTCATATTCAGCCCGTTTTAGTAGCCCGTTTTTAAGACGGGCCATTGTTAAAAAATAAAAAAACTAAAGTGTGTGACACTGTGCTGTGCGAGGGGCGTGGCAACTGGTTTCTTCTTTAGAATTTACAAGTTTTAAGCTAAGATGTTATGTTGTTATTGTAATGTTGTAGACTTATGTTTGTGATTTTTTGTTTTAAAAGACATCTATCAAGTTTGTTGATTATTTTTTGTCTAAAAGTTTTAATTATGTACATTTTGGAGGGAAAACGGGCAAGCCCGTCAGCCTGTCAGCCTTGCAAAATATGGGTCGGGTTGGCATTTTGAGCCCTTTTAGCAATACGGGCCGGGCTGGGGCGGCACACATTGCCATCCCTAAGTTTTAGTGAAAATTACATATATCGCCTACACTTTTCTACACCTACATAAACATCCCATAGTCTTTATACTTTCATTATACTGACCACCTTTGCATAAAAAATAAATGTAATATTTTAAACAAAAATGTGATAAATGTAATTAAGTTAAACAAAACATGATATATTGTGTAGACAAGTCTAAATAATATACAAATCAATATATCTTTATTATTTTTTGTTATAAAATGCATCAACAATTGTAAAGAAATATTGTTTAAATCGCTCTTATAATATAGTGTAATGAACCAAAAATAATAATGAAATATTGACTCATATATTATTTGGATTTGTCTCTACAATATATCATGTTTTGTTTAACTTAATTGTATTTATCATATTTTTTGTTTAAAAGATTATACCTATTTCTTATGCAGGGGTGGTCAGTGTAATGAAAGAAAGTATAAAAATTAGGGGAGGTTTGTGAATGTGTAAAAAATGAGGGATAGATTTTGTAATTTCATTAAAACTCAGGGGGTGTCAGTGTAATTTACTCTTAATTTTTTGATATAACTATTCATGTTATGAATAAGAAAGTAATCTCATTCATGAATTTAACAATGGCTCTTATAAATTAAATATTTGACATTTTAGTTTAATTAAAAATTTGGTAAGACCTTACACTATTAACTAACATCATGTTGATAAGAAATCAATAATTTTATTATTTTTATTGAAATGTCCTAATATTCCCTTAAACAAGTATAAAGACGTAATTCTGTAGTTAATTCATAGTGTAAAACATGAAAATATCACTACTTAATAAAGATAAATTTCATAATTTTTATTTAAACAGTATATAAAACTGTAAAAAATTTAAAAACATCTAAAACTAAAAAAAAATAAAGAACGGAAAGTATTGTTGCATTAATCATGCAATCTCAGTTTCCTGCAAAAAGATGCTTCTTTTGTCGTATTAGGGATGCATTTTTCCCATTCATCATGAGTATTGTTCATTTAATTAATATTAATATAAAGATTTATATACACTTAATATATTATTTATCATTCATTTAAGAGTCAATAATAATTAAAAATTGAAGAATGAATAATAGTTTGATGGTGTATAAAATTTTACACTTTCATTGGATACATTTTCTCCCTTAATTCACTTACTTACTAGGTCTCCTAGAGACATATATTTTAATCATGTCAATGCTTAAGCATCAAATGCAGTCCGATTCTGACTTTTTTTTACAAAATTGCAACCCCACAAATTTAAGGGACACATGATACATTGAAAGCTATTTGATGATTCCAAGTGTTACATTTACTCTATCTCATACTTCTCTATAGGATTTTTGAAATGATTTTGGTTCTTTTGATAGAATTATTTTAATCTTGTCCATTCACGTTTGTTAAATTTGTTATCAAAATAGTAATATTTTTTATTACTAATGATATCCTCTCATATTTTAGCTAAGAAACTAATATATTTCGGAGTGCGTAATTGTCCCTCTCAATAAATGTCGCTTATAGGAATCGAATCCTTAACCTTTTGGTCATCCTGAAAATCTAGCAGCCTTATACCATTAGACCAACGTCTTATTGACAAAATATGAAACTATTAATGTAAAATGAGAAGAAGGAATACATAATTGAAGATGTTTTTTTATAAAAATACATTCAATTTTGGATATATTATATTAAAATAATCATGCTAACTTAATTCTTTTGTATTACTAACGATATGTTAGTCTAGTAATATAAAATTTATTGAATCTTTATATATTATATTAGGTCAAAAATTAAATATTCAATTATGTGAACATCATTTATTGAGTTACATACTCCAAAATTGATTTCTTATTCATATGATGACATTTCCTTATAAAAAAAGTCTGCCAAATAACCCAAAAACCTTATATAAACTATAAAGAACCAGAAAAGTAATTTGTAATCATTTCTTAAAATCCACTTTTACCCTTTTTTTTTTTACCTTCACAACCAAATTGTGAAACATGTCTACAAAGAGACACGACAACTATGAACGAAATTCAAGAATGATGAGCGTGATATGAAGACAAAGCGGAAAGGATAATGTCTGGAACCTAAACAACAATAATTCACAAGTGAAAACTCTAGCAACCCAATGCTAGTTTATGATATTGCCTATCATGTGCCAACACATTTTAAATAAATAATTTTAAACTAAACTTATAGGCCTTTGTCAGGGATTATTTGCATAAATACTTTTCTCGCTTCATTTTATGACAATAATTTATTTTCTTACAAAGGTTAAATGATTAAAGTTTGATAGATAAATAAAAGTTGCAAGAATTTAAAAAATATTTATTTTTCTTAAGGAATTTATATCTACATGTTTATTATGGTATGTAAAAGTTGCAGGAATATTAATTTAGATGGGAAAAACATATTAACTTGGAGTCATTTATGGTTAGGGGTGGTAATACGGACGACCCGGTTCGGCATGGCCCACCTTTGGCCCGTCAGGATATGGGCTGGCCCGGCCCGACCCTTATGATTAAAAGGGCTCAAAATGCCAGCCCGATCCATATTTGCAGGGCTGGCAGGCCGGCGGGCTGACCCCTTTTGTTTTTTTTTTAAAACACGCATTAAAACTTCTAGACAAAAATAAATAATTCAAACAATTCATAAATGTCTTTTGAAACAAAAAATCACAAACAAAAAACACAATCTCATAATAACTAACATTGCATTAGTACAAAACTTGTAAATTCTAAACAATAAACCACCATAGTCTTCAACTTTTAACTCCTAGTTCACAATAGAGCTGATAACTCATAAGTTTTAAAAAGTGTATAAGAATCAAAACTATTATATTATAAATTAATCGCAATAAAGTATATATATTACTCAATTTAATTTGAATTCGATTATATTAAAAATATAAATTGAAACTCAGTCGAATTCAATTAATTTTCCAAAAGGAATCAAAATCAGTAGTTCTGTTTGAGTTTCCAATTTTCCATTTCAATTAATTAAATGTTTAAATTTGATTCAAACACCCCCAATTGTCAGTGAAACTCGACCTTTATCTGGTAACAAGTACAATAATTGGATAAGAGTGAAGGTAGTATATAAGTACATAATGAGATATTAAATGTTCATTTTACAAAGAGAAAGAAGAATTATATGCTTAAGGATTCAAACGTAAGTTAAAATTCTAAAAGTTAAATCTTAATTGCAATGAGCAACATGATAGACAAATGAACTTTAATCTTAATGTTGGCCCGCCGGGCCAGCCCGGCTCGGACCTCCATGACCCGTCTAAAAAACGGGCTTCCAAAACGGGTTGAATACGAGCTTTTGGGCTAAAACCCCCAACACAGCCCGCTAAAAACATCTATCCAAACGGGCTGGCCCGTCGGGTCAAGCCCATTTTGCCATCCCTATTTATGGTGCAAGTGGATACCAAAATATTTGTGCAATGATTTATTTTTGTCCAGTGTACTCATGAAATAGTAAGCGTCGAATACATACCAGATCATCTATTAAAGACTTATAAGAGATTAGGCTAGATATTTTTCATAAGCAATTTTTAAAAGTCTATTTAACTTAATATGTTACATCTAAAACACATATTAAATAATTAGACCAATCTATTTAATTATATTATACAATAATATCTATATTATACATTTTTAGTATAAGTAATATTATAATATATATATTTAATATAAAAATTATAATTCAATTCTTAGGGATAGATGAATATAATTAAAATTGGTCTATTTACATATTTAAATGTAAATATGTGATCTATTTTAAAACTTTATAGTATAACTCACCTTTAAATAGGTTAACGGGTTAGATCAGATTTTTAAACACGTCAGACTTAGACTTTGATATTTTAACTAGTAAACAAGACAAGACCAGACTCATATATGTTCGACATGTTTAAGGTGTCAATCGACAAATTGGTCAATAAATTATCAAATCAATTTGTTGCAAACAAGTATAAAAGATTGTCGAATCCACGAGAATTTGCTTAATTTAGCCTTTAAAATAAAAATTGCTATTCTAAGTTAGTTTCAAATTGGGTTTGGAATTGGTTTGTTTGACTATGCTATCAACTAAACTTCATGGAATTAAACTAGTGGAATACAAATGAGATCAGACTTTACTGCTCACTATCTATACACACATGATTCAATAACACTCATTTAGCTATGATTCTCTTACAACAAGACCTCAACCTCAATAGTACTAAAAGTAAATGTCTTAGTCAATTTAGTAGTTCATGCAATAAAGCTCTATGTCTAGCAACTCTATTTATAAGATGAAGAATTATGACCCATAAAGCACACCTCTATGTCGAGCTACCATGCTTGTGAAATTGAGTTTTAATACAACACCTCAAATGTACTAATTGCCAATGTCTTGGTCATATTAGTAGCTCATTAATATATCTCTATCTCTATTTATGTTGAAAAAAGGGAATATTTTATGTTAGGAATTCTCACTCTTTGGCCTCTCTTTGGTTGTATGATGTGAGATTTATTTGACAATTGTCCTTCATTCATTTTGTTTTGTCCTTTTCCTTCAACAATCTGATTTTCCCTTCTCACATCTTTATCCTTGCATGTAACATTACCCCCCTCTTTTACAACAACCTTGTCCTCAAGGTTAGGATAGAGTGAGTGGAAGTCTGTCCAAATTTCCCATGTAGTCTCAGTAGGCAACATGCCCTCCCATTCAACTAGCACCTATTGAATTGGTTGGCCTCTATGATTGATTGTGCGAAATCCGACAAGAGCTTGGGGCATAAGCATAGGACCTTGTTCTATACTAGTTAATGGTAGTGGTATCGATGGAGTAAAATGATCTCCCTTGCAAGGCTTTAATGCTGATATGTGAAAAACTGGATATTCTAGTAGTGGAAGGAAGTAGTAGCCGATAAGCAACCTGTCCAATTCGTTCAATGACTGGAAATGGACCAAAGTAACGCATACTGAGTTTTTGATTACGGTACAGAGCAATAGAGTGTTGGCGATACGACTGTAATTTCACAAGCACCATGTCCCCAATGTAAAATTCAGCGAATCGACGTTTCTTGTCAGCAAACTTCTTCATGATTTGTTGTGTACGAGCAAGGTTGTCTTTGAGGACAGAAAGAGTATTAAATCTTTCAACTAAGAGTTGCTGTAATGAGGACGGGTCAGTGGAACTTGGTTCATAACGAATGAGAGCAGGGGGATCCCGACCATACACTGCCTTGAATGGCGTCATACCAATACTTGTATGGAATGAAGTATTATACCAAAATTCAGCCCATGGCAACATTTTGGACCAAGAGCGCGGGTTGTGGCTCGTGAAACAACGAAGGTAAAGCTCCAAGCATTTATTGACAGCTTCGGACTGACCATCAGTTTGGGGGTGATAGGCGGTACTCATTGCCAAAGTGGTGCCGCTTAAGTGAAACAAATACCTCCAAAATTGGCTAGTGAAAACCTTGTCTCTGTCGAACATAATAGATTTGGGAAAGCCATGAAGTTTAACAATATTAGTGAGAAAAATTTCAGCAACTTTGGCACTGTTATAATCAGCCTTCAAGGGAAGAAAATGACTATATTTTGATAATCTGTCAACAACCACCAGTATCATAGTGTATGAATTCGACAATGGAAGGCCCGTTATAAAATCCATAGCAACATATTCCCAAATCTGAGTTGGAATTGGAAGTGGCTGCAAAAGTTCCGCAGGCGTAGCATTGGAATGTTTGGCTTGTTGGCAAATCAAGCATTGAGACACAAACTCCTTAATATCCTTGGTCATAGTAGACCAGAAAAATTGAGTAGCAATTCGGGCTTTAGTTCATGTAACACCGGCATTACCCCCCAAAGGGGAAGAGTGAAACTCTTTGAGAATGATTTGGATCAGTGCAGGGTGCTATGGCACCACTATTCGGTTCTTCCAAAATAGCATATCATGCTTAACATGATATTGAGTTGCAGAATTAGTACCTAAGAAACATTGATTGCGGTTGTCAGCCAGAAGAGGATCAACAGTGATAGCTTGATGAATCAAGGAGATCAGTTGTGGCATAGGCACTGTTAATGAGAAACAGAATGAACGAGATAAACTATCAGCTGCGATATTTTCTTTTAAGCTTCTTTGATCATTTTTAATAACAAACTTGTGACCAATCAAATAATGACGAAATTTCCCCAAACCCTCGGTGATTGCATACAATTCCCGTATATACGCAGATTGCTTTTGCATCCTGGGGCACATTGGTTTTGAGAAATATGTAATAGGATGGTGAGCTTGGCTAAGGACAACCCCGATTCCAGTACCAGATGCGTAGGTTTCCAAGTGAAAGGCATAGTAAAATTAGGAAGGGAGAGTACTAGTGCTTGTGTAATGGCGTGCTTAAGATTATTGAAAGCCTCAGTTGCCTCCTGAGTCCACTAAAACACATCCTTCTTTAATAAGGAAGTAAGTGGAGTAGCAATTGCAGCATGGGTTTTGATAAACTGCCGATAATAACCTGATAAGCCCAATAACCCTCGTAGTTGCTTGACACTAGTAGGAATTGTCCATTCCACGACAGACTGAATTTTAGATTTATCCATCTCTACACCTTGGCTGGAGATATTATGTCCCAAGTAGTCCACATTGGTGCAACCGAAAGAGCATTTCGAAAATTTGGCAAATAAGACATGTTGCTGCAACAGGTTGAGAACCACTTCGAGATGGTCCAAATGAGAAGACCAAGTTAGGCTATACACAAGAATGTCATAAAAAAAACCAACACATTCTTGCGGAGTTATTCCTTAAAAACAGAATTCATAAGACTTTGGAATGTAGCCGGGGCATTAAAGAGCCCGAACGGCATAACAAGCCATTCATACAACCCATGGTGAGTATGGAATGCCGTTTTATGGCGACCCTCAGGAGTAACAAGAATTTGGTGATATCCCGACCGTAAATCCAATTTGGAAAAATAGGAAGCTCCAAATAATTCATCAAGCATCTCATCAACAGTCGGAATTGGAAAACTATCCTTGAAAGTGATTGCATTTATAGCTCTATAATCCATACAAAAATGCCACGAACCATCTTTCTTCTTAACTAGTAAAATAGGTGAAGAGAAAGGGCTTGTACTTGGCTGGATAATACCTTGATTGAGCATATCGGAAACCATCCGATCAATTTCAGATTTTTGACAGTGAGGGTACCTATAAGGTTTGACCTTAACCAGAATGCTGCCAACAAGTAAAGGAATAGAATGGTCTTGAACTCGCAGAGGAGGTAACCCCGTGGGTTCATCGAAGATTTGCCAATAAGAGCGAAGTAAAGCTGCCAAATCCTCAAGGACATCAACCAGAGCATCAACATTTTTATGTTCTGAAAGGGAGTGGAACTGAAGAGTGTAGGATGCGTCAATAGAGTGAGTATGTTGCAATTGATGAATGTGGTGAAATTGGGCCTGCCCAGGTTCTTTTGAAGACTCGCCAATGAGGGTGATAAATTTGTTGTTTAAATAAAACTTGATGGATAAAGCATTATAATCGGACACATGAGGTCCCAAAGTCTTTAGCCAAGGGGCTCCCAAAGCCAAATCAACACTAGTGATTGGGAGTAGGTAGACATGAAGGTGGGGTATATGACATTGGATTGTAATAGGAAGGTCAGGTATGAACCCTGAAGCCGTGAGGCTGCTGTCGTTACCCACCAAAACCTGAAATCAGGGTGATTCCTGAACTGGGATTTTCAAACATTGAGCAATACGAGGCTGAAGGAAGTTATCAGAACTCCCACTATCCAAAAAAACCTGGATTTGAATACCCTGAATATGTCCTTGAAAACGAAGAGTACCAGCCCCATGAGTACCTTTAAGAGCATTGAAAGATAAGTGATGTTCAATGTTGTCCTCCGGTACCGAAGGACTTACACTGGAATCAGGTGGGTCATTGTCCAGCAACGCATTATCCAATTCATCAACTTGCAACAGCAGAAAATGCTTGTTAGGGCAGCGGTGGGTGGGAGAGAATTTGTCATCACAATAGAAACATAATCTTTTATCACGTTGGAGTTGAATTTCGGCAGGAGTAATGCTACGAATAGGACGTTGGCGAGGGGTGAGTATTTGTGGGTTAGGGCGGGTTACCGGGGTGGGTAGGATGGGGTTGGTGTTTCGGGTTGTAGTGTTGGAGAAGGAGTATGGTCTATTAGGCTGATAATTAGGCTTGGTGGAAGGGTTATATTTTTCTTCAAACAATTTGGCAAGGGAAAAAGCTTTAGAAAGGGAGGGGGTTTTGGGCGACTACTTCTCTACAGATCTCTGGTTTTAAGCCACTAATAAAGTAGTCGAGAAGAGCATCAGGGCTAAGGCCATGGGAACGATTAGCAAGGGAGGTGAAGGCAGTGTAAAACGCACTAACGGTGGTGAGTTGGGTGAGTTTGAACAGGGCTGGTCTGGGAGATTCAAAAGGGGAAGGTCCGTATTCAAGTTCTAAGGCATGTGTAAGGGCACCCCATGAGTGAAAAGGATTGTTACGAGTCATCATCTGAAACCAAGGAACAACGTCATTCTCCTTGTGATCCACTGCGATGGTAAGGCGATGGTGGTCCAGTGTGGAGTGGTAATCAAAGAATTGTCTGGCTTTGAAAATCCAATTTAAAGCTTCCGAACCGTCAAATTTGGGAAAATCAAGCTTGACATTTGTCACATGGAATGGTTGGTGTCGCTGTGAAGAACCCTCAGAGTTCACACTACCATTAAAAGCGAAGGTAAGTTGGAGAGTGCCGAGTTGAGCTTCCACTCGTTCCAGTCGTGCCATATTAGTGTGGCGGCCCTGGACATAGTCGTTATGGCGAGCGTCGGTGTCCTCCATCAATTTTTGCATTGTAGCATTGAGGTAGTTAATGGAAGCCTCCAACCCTTTCATACGAGTGTTTTCTGCCATGGTAAGCAATGAAAGCACCAAATGTAATGACTGTAAGAGAAAGTGAGCTAAATTCAGAAATAATTGCTTAGACTTGTATTACTAAGTACCAACAACAAAAGTAATATGTTTGTATAACTCTATGATGTACTACACACAGTACTCACTTCTAGGAATTTAAGAAAGAAAACTATTAAGGGGGAATCATTCCAAGGAATGCCACGAGGGAAGAAGGAATTGTCTCAAATTCTGCACACCTTTCTTAGTACCTCTTCCTCCTATTTATGCTAACAAAAGGGAATATTTTCTGTTAGGAATTCTCACTCTTTGGCCTCTCCTTGGTTGTATGAGGTGAGATTTATTTGACAACTGTCCTTCCTTCATTTTGTTTTGTCCTTTTCCTTCAACAATCTGATTTTTCCCTCTCACCTCTTTATCCTTGCTTGTAACATTCAGATAACATGATCAATGTATCACTCAATTCCATACATGCTCACATTCCATGCCTTTCTTAGTGTCGTACAACTTCATGCAATACTATTCACACAACAATTACATACAAAATTTGATTGCACAACTAGCATGTTGAAACATAGACAATCTAGAGCTGCACAAATTAAGATCCTAAACTAAGATGTCAGCTAGATCATCGACATCATGCTAACTTTGATGATGTGCATGGCCCATGAAATCCATCATCTCCAGGTAAATTATCCAAGCAACATGCTTAACAAGTGTAGCAGGGTTCGGTCAGGTGAATCCTCTAGCAGAGGATGATCCTTGCAGGGTCATAGTGGGTACGAACTTGCCCATCAACCTATACATCATTTTTTATCCATGATGTTGGGTTACCTGCTCCTACATGTCAATCTAGTGACACTAGTAGGGAAGTGTTGGGATCTTAGGGTTGAGCCTTGTGTGTCTGCCTTCTTAATGATGTAGTATTTCTAGATTTAGGAGTCGTACAAACGTGATTTAAGGGTCTTCAATGATGACACTAAGACATTGACCCCTGCCTTCTAGCACATTCTAGTAATCAAGCACATAAAGACTAATAGCTTGATGGCTCCCCCGTACTACGCCAGATATCATAATAAATAGTGGTCATTCAACAACACAATTTTGAATGACGCTGTTGAAAACAAGGCGGAAGAACATTGATAGCGCATAATAAAGCAGGCGCTGTCAATGTGTGTAACTTCAATAACGCATTCTTGACAAAGCGCTGTTGAACATTAGTAATATTAGCGCTGACTTGAATGAGTTATGTTTAATAACGTATTTGATAGAAATCGTTGTTAATGTTAATAAATTCCACAACGTTGTTAATGTTAATGTTAATAATTAAGAAATCGCTGTTGAAAATTACATAGTGACAACGCTTTCTTAATGATGCGCTGTTGATTTTATACTTCATTTTAAGTGTGAGAGATATTAATGGCCGAGTAGTTATGCGTCTCTTCGTTTGTTGAAATATTAATGGTTGAGTGGTTATGTGTCTCTTCATTTGTTAAAATATTAATGGTTGAATGGTTATGCTTCTCTTCATTTGTTGAAATATTAATGGTTGTTCATCTATAAATATTATGGTTCACGTCATGTTATATTTCATCAGTAGGAGTATGTGTTTCTATAGGAGTATGTTCAAAATGTTAAAAGTTCTAAAATTGTGTTTCTATTTCAGAAACATGTCAATGATGTCTTTAACATCTTTTTATTTGGCAAAATGACCCAAATTTCAGAAGGAAAGTGAATGTTATACAAAATTTGTTAAATGATGAAAATTTAATTTGTAAATTATTTAGTTCATTGATCTCTTTCAATTTTTTTAGTTCATTTATTTCCCTTTTTAAAATCTTTTGATTTTAAAAAATGACCCAGATTTCAGAAGGAAAGTGACTGTTATAAAATTTGCGTGAGATAAAGAATCAATTTTTTCAGTTCATTGATTTCTCTCATTCGATCATCTTTGTGTAAAGGGCCCATATTTTAAAATGAAATCTATGAACTGTTATACAAGACTTGTGTAGAGGAGTCGAGGAAAAAAATGTGGAGAATATTTGTTCTTTTTCATTGTATTCTTGATCTACTAAATCATTTAGTTCATTATAATGTATTTTGCATCTCTAAATAAATAATAAAACTATTATTTTGGATGTTAATTTCTATTATTTGTTAATTATTTGAATGATTATTTTCTTTAATACTTTTGCTTTTCCATATTAATAAACACAATAAACAAAATAAAAATACTAAATAAATACAAAAACAAATTAACAAAATATAATGTTTAATATTTTTCCAGTTTCTTATTAATAAACAGAATTATATAGTAATCTACTTCATGACAACTTCATGTTAATTAATGTAAATTCATGTTGTATACATATTTTCCTGTTATGTAAAATGTTAATTTTACAACGTATAATTATGAATATGCTGTTAATTTGGAAAATAAGTTCACTTTAACAGTGTATATTTACGATTGTGTAACACCGCGAATTTTACGATTTTGAATTATATGATTTTATTAATATTGTTATTAATTATATTTTTGAAAATGAATTTCTGGGAATTTTCAGTAAAGAATTAGACGAAACTCTAGTTGAGTTTTAGTCTTGAAATTCTATTTCCAATTTGGTGGTAAATTTTCATGATTTTCGGAGACAGTCGGTTTCGGACCACTGTCGGGGCCGAATCTCACTCGGTACGGCTCAAAAAGTGATTTTTGAGTTCCGTAACTCGGAATCGAATTCCATTTGCACCGTTGGCTTCGTAATTTCATTTCGAGTCAATAGAGACCCTGAGTACACTCATACCTATTTTCTAAATATTTTTCACTCGGAATGTCGAAATCCGAAATTCTAATCGGATATTAGGATCAGGTGATTTATAATACCCGATCGAGTATTGGCCAATAATACTATAGACCCTGAGCTGGTCCATACCTATTTTCTAAATATTTTTCACTCGGAATGCCGAAAGCCGAAATTCTAATCGGATATTAGGATCAGGTGATTTATAATACCCGATCGAGTATTGGCCAATAATACTCGAGCATGTTTACGCTCGTGTCCGCGAAGTGATTATTTCGCATTGGGATGCGAGATTTGACTTTCATAAAGCAAATCTCACATCACTTTCACCCATATCTCATGAGCTCATCACTAGCCACCCTAAGAGATTTGTCATCATTTCCTAGAGAAAATCTGATTTCCCTCTCTCCTTAAACCCTCACACTTCACTCTCACACTCTCTCATTTCAAAAGTTTCTAAGAGAAGGTAAATCCTCTCTTCATCTTTTCTCTCATTTTTCACTTGTTTCTTCCATCTTCAATCCTTGATCTCTCAACATTCAACCAATGGATGTTGGTGAGAATTAAGTATGTTGTTCATGAGCATGTTAAGAACATATTCAACCGTTGAAATTTTCCAAAA
>NC_032012.1:20975051-20976558 GCF_001865875.1 Lupinus angustifolius
TTTTGTTGTTTTAGCCAAAGGGGGTGATTATAAAATCAAAGGAACCTTTAGGAAGTGTTTTGGAAAAGTGAGAATGTATGTATTTCTAGTTGTTGTTAGCCTTAAACCATGGCTTGGAACAAGTTGGAAAAATAGAGACTTTTGTTAAAAAGGATGTTAAGGTTTATGAGTACATGGATGCCTCATAAGACTCTTAAATGATAATTTGAATAACTTACTTTAAAATGGTAAGAAAACATATCTTGACATAGTGGTGTCCGAATATGACACCCGGATCTCCTAAACCATCTCAAAGGTTTTGGAGTTAACTTGGGTTTTAAGAAACCCAATATTTTTATGTTTGGATGTTTGTGAAGATATATGTTTGTGAAGATATATGTTTGTGAAGATATATGTTTGTTGAGGAAATGTATTGAATAAAGTATGTGAGAGAGAACACATCGTGACATAGTGGTGTCCGAATATGACACCCGGATCTCCTAAACCATCTCAAAGGTTTTGGAGTTAACTTGGGTTTTAAGAAACCCAATATTTTTATGTTTTGATGCTTTTGAATATATGTGATTGTTGAGGAAATGTATTGAATATTGTATGTGAGAGAGAACACATCGTGACATAGTGGTGTCCGAATATGACACCCGGATCTCCTAAACCATCTCAAAGGTTTTGGAGTTAACTTGGGTTTTAAGAAACCCAAGATTTTGTATGTTTGAATGCTTTTGAATATATATGATTGTTGATGAAATGTGTTGAATATTGTATATGAATGTTGTTGGGAACTTTTCTGGGTGCACGTGTTTGAAAAATCATGTTTAAATGTGTTTCGATTGTCGAAAAGGGGCAAAGTTGGTATTCTGTCCAAGTCCTTGTCGCTTGGGCGAGCACAGTCTCGCATGGGCAAGGACTGGGCGAGGGGAAGTTTTGGTTCTGGAACTTCCTCGCCTGGGCGACAAAGCCTCGCTTGGGCGAGCAAGCCTCGTCTGGGCGAGCAAGGGTCCCGCTTAGGCGAGAAAGCCCGGGATTTCGATGAAATTCTGGAACTCTCTCGCTTGGGCGAAAAAAAACCCAGGATTTTAATGAGTTTTTGGAACTCTCTCGCTTAGGCGATAGTACCTTCGCCTGGGCGAGGAAGACTTCAGTTTATTTGAGATTTAAAGATGAATTGTCGCGTGGGTGACTAGTCCCCGCTTGGGCGAGGGACAATGTGGAAAGATTGAATTTTCACTTGAGTGAAGGGTCCTGGCTTGGGTGAGAGACAGTAATTGCGTTTGACTATTTGGATTGATTGGTTGAGTATGTAATAACCATAGTATGGGTATGTAATATAAAAACTATTTTGGTATAACACCGTAATTGAAATAAAAAGTAAAGTATTCAAGGTGTTGGAATTAAATAGTCAAACTCGGTAATTAATTTTAAAGAAAGTATTCCGAGAAGGATGTATGATTTAGGGCGATGCCCAGAAAAGGATACGTGATACCACGGAGCGAGATCGTCTGACCGTAAG
>NC_032012.1:20976658-20977360 GCF_001865875.1 Lupinus angustifolius
GCTTGGTCTGGGACCGTCCAGGGTATTCAGCGATGGTCGTAGTGGTGGGGATGTATTTCCTTTATATTACGTGTTAACGTAAGATCGGGACCCACAAGAAGCATTCCTGAGGGAGATGACTTAAGGTGGGCCGAGCATGGTAAATAATGATTAAAAGATTTAATCTTCTAACTACGGTTAGTGTTCATATGCATATGGTTAAAAATAAAGTAGTGGAGAGGAAATTGATTGGATGACTTAGAGCACCGTGATGTTGAGAGGGACGGCCTTGTTGGACGGTGATTCGTCAACAATGTCTTGAGGGAGAGTCTAGGTAAGGTGTGTCCCTTCTGTTCTTGGGGAGGTACCCTGTTGGATCGGACAGTTCTCACATGCCAAACTAGACGATCTCTGACAACCCCTCTTTGCAATCTGGATCAATGAGAGGGATGCCCAGAAAGCGTTTGTACGACCTAGGTCCGGGTAGGACTGTTCCTGAGGGAACCGATCGATCTATTTTTAATTCCTTGCGAGGATATGTTATTTCGGGTGCGTACAAAGTGGCTTACTATGGGACCTGTACTTTTGATTTATTTCCAACTAGGTTATTGGGAGGATATTGGTGTGAGGTGGATGATCATGACATAGCATGCATATATTACACTTGTGGAAGTGGATTCTCACATTTGAGTTACAAACATCATGCATCATCAACATTATGCA